>NC_087549.1:5175686-5519019 GCF_036250125.1 Pseudopipra pipra | reverse complement strand
GCACTGCCAGTGTGCAAGGAAGGAAACTGGGTACAGGGGAGAGCAGAAGAAATGCACACAAAGTGAGACACTCGCACTACTCGTGCTTGTGGACACACTTCGCGCAGTGCTCTGCTGTGGGAAGCACAGACAGAATCTGACTCACCAACCAGGGGAGAAGGTTTCAATCCAAGAGTAAGGAAGTTGATGGACCCCAGGAATTGCAGAACGAAGAGACCAAAAGCTTGCACTACCCTGAGCCAATAGTCTAGGGAGGAATTATAACCTTTCCAAATTCTCATGAGGGTAACTGCTCAGTGCACAGAAAGATTCACATTGCATGATCCTGGGTATGATTTAGACTTTAGGAGAACCTGCCAAGACCAGTCTGATTCCTTAAGAAGATGAAAATTGGCAAAAAGTCTGTGGACTTGCTATATATTTTTAAGGGAACCAAACAGACAGAGAGTGTCCACTCTCTAATATAAAGATTTCACCCTTCCCCTGGGTGGTGGAAAAACTTTTCTTTTCCGTGCTTAACTGTCTGTCTGATTAAGCAGTGAATCTAGTCAATCACCATACAGTATAAAAGGAAAAAGCATAATATTGAAAGAGGGTGATTACTGGATAGAGTAATAAACAGCAGTTTACACACAGGCTCAAAATAAAATGAATAGCATTGTTAAACGAAAGGCAAGGTACAACATTCATCTTCAAATCGTCTTTTGCCTCAGGTTACTACAGAGCAGGATCTGGAAAATAGCAGCTTCCTTATTTAAAAAAAGAAAGAAAAAAGAAAAAACCACACACACAAAAATCCATATAAACAAAAAAACCCAAACAAACACCAAAAAAAAAACAAACGAACAAAAAAAAAAAAAAAAACTTGTCTGCAGCATTTCCCAAATTCCTGCCTCAACCTCAACCTGTTGGCAAATGCTGACTTTAGAACAGCAACTATGGTATAAGTCTTTATTTGTTCTGAGTTCCAAGAGCCACAGTGGGTGACTAATGAAAATAAGAAGAGAGATTTTAAAAGATGCTCAGTTATATCATGAGATAGAATATTTTTTCCTTAGAAGAGTGCTAGTGAACAATAAGTGGGCATCGAGAGAGCAGCTCTTAACAGCCGTGCCCAAAGCAAAAGAAAGACCATGTTCCCTTCCATTACTAAACTAATATAATATAATAGAAAAAGCCATAAGGCAAAGTGAAAAAATCACTCCTAAGCTTTCAAGTTTAAACAAGGGAAAGGGCTGCAGGGGTGGGGGGCACTGAGCATTAAGAACTGGTTATCTGAGGGGGTTCCTTGCTGTTTCCACTGATATCAACCTCCAAATTTCCATGAACAGTCCTCCACAGAGGCTTTTTTTGGTCAAGCAGTGCTCATGAAAACCTCAACCTTCCCTGCCTTTCCCAGAGTCATTTCTAACAGTAGTTTGGCAGCCCCATAGTAATCGAAAGTCCATGCATGAGTTCCGGCTTCTGCATAATCACCTGCCCACATCTAGGAGCAAAGCAGGACTGTGTAGGAATACTTGCAGGGTGTTAATGTGTGATACCCAAAGCCCTTTGACCTTCAATCATCTGCTTGTACTCTGTGCCTCGCTGAACTGCCCCTGGATTATGCACTTTACATCTCTGCAACACGTATAAACAGGGGTTTGGCTCTGTTACTGGTCTCCCAGTGTCAGCAGCATGATCAGGTTTATGCTCTTTTTACAGACATTTTTACAGCACTTTTATTCCCTCTCTGTCACTACAAAGAAGTTTCAAGATTTAAATAGTCTCCAGATTTGAAGCAAACCAAATCTTATACAGAAATCTATGATCTAATGTGCCCAGACTTGTCCTTAAGGACTGTAGCCCTACAGAGCCTTAGTTTAATTAATATAAGTATCCAAAATCATCCTCTTCAGTTAAACTTGATGTCTGTGAGCACTGTTATTAACATGGATCAAAGAGCTCCTTATAGAGAAGACCTGTTGTGATGAGAAGGTCAAGTTCCTAAGGAAATTATTTTGCAAATCAAAGCACTGATTCCAAATACTTGTTTATATTTTCTTTTTTCTATCCCTCATCCTATCAATTTCCTTTGGGATGGAACATAGTTACCAGGTAATTTTTACAACATTTCTGCATAAGAACTAGGCACGAGGTCCTGACTACCCAAATTCCTTGTTCTGTACCTTGCCGGAGGAGGGTTTTTATAAACATAGAGAAAAGGTGGGCCCAATTCTGCCTTCTGTTCTATACCTATAAACTTAAACTATATTCTGTCTCCTGCTGATTTTAGGAGGGTCTGCAGACATGTACCAAAACAGAGGACTGGGACCAAAAAACACTCTGATTCTCAAATCAGGTTGAACATGAATGACAGGTGCCTCTTAGCCTTCAATGCATGTACAAGTATATATGTGTGTATATATATATATAAATATATATATATATATACACACAAGTATACCAGTACTTGTACTGGGTCATACCTAGACTGTCCCCACATTATAATTAGGAAGCAGAATTAAAACTGTATCATATCCTGGGATGGGCTCAGAAGTCTTTTATTAAAATACTTATTATCAGTAAAGCCAGCAGCATTTCCAGCCACACAGACAAGGATGATTCGAGGAGGACAAGGAACACCAGAAGGTAGAACAGGGGGGTTTAGAGAAGGAGATAGACAGCAGCAGCAGCAGATCTCTTTCTCCTTACTGCTGACAAAAACAAACAAATAAACAAATAAAAAATAGTTCCGTGGAAGTGGAAGAGCTCTCTGCAGTCATTACACAGCAAACACTTACTGCTTGGCTTAAACTTACTTCTTATCCTCTCCCCCTTCATGATCCTCAGACAAACGCACTCATCCACATCTATTTGCCTGCACAAGGACACTCCACAGATTTGTATCTCTCCTGTTTATGAAATTACAAGGACTGTCCTCATGTGCCGTTGAGTTAGAACTATTCTTCCGGTAGGAAATGCACCCAGTACATGCTTTCTCACAACAGACAAAGTCAGCATCTTTGACTGTCTGGCCATCAGACCCACATCTCTAAGACAATTTTTTTTCTTGACTTCTTAGAAGTTGTAAAGGTTTAAGAGCAATATTTTTACAGTTATATATATACACACATTCTCAGGTATGATTGCATTGTTACTGCAATTTTTTTTCTGATTTTAAAACACTTAGGTAAATCTGACAGTTGTGGACTACAGTGAGGTTTCTGGTCTTGACTATTCACACACCTCTCCTCTTTACAGCTCTCTGCTGAATGAGATTTATTTGTAGAGTGGGCAGAGACAGAAGTGCATTGTCGTATATTTTTTTTTCCTTTAGGGGTTATTAATTATCATGTCAACCTTTGCTCTGCTGCTGCTGCCCACTTTTATTTTGGAAGCGCAGCCGTTCCCCACTCTGATCACATTGGGCTCCCCCATCATCCCATTTTCTACCAACCTTTAAGAATATTATTTATTATTCCTTATGTATCTGGGTGGAGGAGAGGGAGAGGGACAGTATGGCAGAGATGGGAAAGATGAGCCAGAAAACATGCTTGCCTGGAATTGTCATCACACTGCTGTTGGAAGGAGCGAGCCGGAAAACTCGCAGCCAACACTCGCACGCAAACACACGCCAGGCACACAGCACATCGATCTCGGGGAGTTTGTGAGCAGCCCCACAGCTCTTACCTGGGTTGTCTGGGATCCCTCTGCAGTGTAGCTCCCTCAGCTCCCTCTGCCCTATTCCCCCCGGGAGCAGTGGGGCCGGGGCTGTGACTGGGTGCCGGTGCGGGTAGGGGATGGCAGCAGCTGGCTGCAGCCTCGGCTGCCGGGCTCTGGCTCCTGCCAGGGCTGCTGCTGCTGCTGCTCCTGATGATGCCGAGGAGGAGGAGAGCCGAGTGAGGAGGAGGAGGATGCTGGCGGTGATGCTGTTGCTATGGTTACCCAACTCGGCGGCGGCACCGCTCAGAGCAACAGCTGCCCCAGCACCCAGATCTGCTCGAACCCATCGCTGCCAAGCAGCCCGCGATGTACAGGCACGGGGATGCCACCCCAAAGCCCCCCTCCACGGGGACAGTGACAGCCGGGAGGATAGAGGTCACTCCTTGGCATGCTTTTGGAGCTCCGGGAAAACAGATGGAGCGATGCATCCAAAATGTTTGCATTCTGCACTTGTCGGTCAAGAGCTCGCTGCCCTGCAAAGGTCAAACACCAGCTTCCAGGAGGGAAAAGTTTCCTTTACAGGGTGTTCTTGAATTTTTATAAGGGACTGAACAAAACAGCAAAGCTGAGGAGGGGAATAATTTTTAAAGTTCGTGTTGTGATGCAATGTTAAACTTTTTTCTCTTTTTAGCTAAAGGACAACCTTCTGTCTTTAAAATGGGACTTAAAAGTGGAAGTTTACTATCTTCTTGTGTAAAGGGTTTTTTGCACAGACAAATCCCCTTAAAAGTGAGTTCCTTTTGTGAGAGAGAACTGCCTCTTACCACCAAACAGTGAGAAAAACACCTTTCATAAAGGAACACTCTTACACAGCACAGGACACTAATCTTTCATGCATGAAGCAAACAAGCTGAACTTTGCCTAGTGATCTGAAAATAAGAAAGGAAAAAGACCTCAGGTGAATGGACTGCCACAGGATCAAGACATGGAGTATTAACTGAGAGAGACATGTGAAATCAAGGCATTCAGTTGCCATTTATGTATCAAATATGCATGTCATGAGGCTCTCATTTTGCACAGGAACATCACAAGACACAGTAAGGTCACAACAATCAAATGTCACTTCCATCCAAAAACGTTAGTGCAAAGCTGCATAACGCTCATAAGCCATGACAGTTCTTTCAGGAGCTGGTACTCTTTGCAGGACATTGTGAAAACCTGTCTAAAACCTACTGAAAAAAAGAAAAATCACTGGTGGAAACTTTCTAAGGGGATTTGCTTCCTACTGCCAGATCTCTGCTTGAAACCTGGATGCTGCAGAGAATAGGAATCTGAGTTTGAGACACCAAGAAAATGCACTGTGTGCATCTTCCTGCTTTTTCCTGTTTTTCCTACTTTTCCTATTTAAGTATCAGACCTGGAGAAATGGTTACAGGAGATGAGGGCCTACAAGAAAGATGGAGAGGGACTTTTTACAAGAGCATGTTATGACAGGACAAGGGTGAATGGCTTCAAACTGAGAGTAGGTTTGGATTTGATATTAGGAAGAAATTCTTACTGTGAGGGTGGTGAGGCACTGGAACAGGTTGCCCAGAGAAGTTATGTATGCCCTGTCCCTAGAAGTGTTTAAGGCCAGGTTGGATGTCGCTCGGAGCAACCCGGTCTAGTGTAAGGTGTCCCTGTCCATGGCAAGGAGTTTGGAACAAGGTGTTCTTTAAAATAGGCAATTCTACGATTCTGGGATGTGCTGGTGGCACCATCTCTCAAGATATTCTAGAAGAACACCATGTTCATTTGCAGTCATAATGTGGTTCATATAAAAGCATTTTCTATATATCTCGTTACTATGAGAGAACCTGGAACTACCGAACTGAGGAGGAAAAATGTGCCAGCCAACACACATTGTCAGACCTCCATGGAGTAGCTTCCCATTTCACAGCCTCCATGTGTCTTATAAAACTAGTCACCATTCTCCCCATAGACTTTTTAATTATTCTCCTTTCAGACAATAATTTTGGTGTCCACTCAGAGATTATGTAGAATAGGTGACTCAAAGGGACTTTCTAGCCCTCTAAAAAGAAATAAGAAATATGTTATCTATTTTAATCTTTTAAAATGTCATGCATATAAAATTTGATTGAAACCCCTCCTGAGAGCTAAAAAGTATGTGGTGCTTGTGTGGCCATGGGGATCCTCCGCTTTAATTTTGAATGCAGGGCGAGAAGATCTCATTGCAGTAATGACTGTGAGCACATCTAAATCACCCGCTCCATAACTAACCAGCTGACAGCAAAACTCATGGTTATTATGAATAGATCACTGACACCACAGACAGATCTTATTTCTGCGCAATCAGGATGTGTACTGCAAAATGTAACTGCTGAGGTACATGTAATCAGCTTGCAAGGTTATATTTGCCAACTTTGCTTATTTGGGCTGTTTTTTGAAAGGTGTATCTCTATTTTCAAGAACACACATAAGAATAGCAGAAGAGAGCTGGCTCTGGCTTCAAGTACTTTGGCTCAGCGTGGTTGTGTTTTACCACTAGGAACTGCACACCCCAATTTTCCTGTTGGTGCTAATCTGGAACACTGAAGAAAAGTCCCCCCCCTAAGGACATGCAGAGCCCACTAAAACCAATGGTTCTGGTACCTCCCTGTCTGCACCCTGCAGAGCATTCATCTCAACCGTGCCAAGCGAGTACAAAGCGGATATAAAGCTCCAACAAAGCACAAAAAAAACCAAACCAAAACAACTAAACAAAATAAAAGGTGAAATGGTTTTATCTGCCCTCAGTCATGCAAGGAGGTCCTACACAGTGGGATTGATGACTTGCATCAGTTCACTGTGGAGATAAGTGGTGTTACAGTATATAGAGCATGCTGATTTCATAAGGAGATATGATTCGATAAAGAAAGGACACATCACAGACATATTTGACAGAGCCTGGAGGAGAGGCTGCATTTTCAACCACAGCATTAGTTTTTAAGGAAAGAACCTATGTCACATCTTGCAGCCCTGCTTAGGAATTACAGACCAGATGGTACTAGATACCTGTGTTTATGCGTCTCAGGCATATCTAGATTATTTTCTTGCTTTAAATACTAAGGACAGGCAAATCAACTTAGCTTAACACAGATTTCTAAAACAAATCATTTAAATTCTCCCTTGTACCCGTTTTTCTCTACCCTGTTGTTAGTAAAACACCAGGACTGACTAACTAAGCTGTATTTATCTACAGCATCCTGAGGTAAAGGCAAATCCCACCCCTAAGACTTCTTTGGAAGAGCTATCCCACCAAATCAGCCATTTGAGCTCTGATGTCTGCTAACAAAGATTAAAATGTACCAAAATGTACATTCTGGAAATACCTCTTAACTGCCACCTTAGTCCCACAGCAACCTGAGGTTTCAGCCATGAGGCTACCTGAGTGCCTGTTTAGCTGCTGAACATTCCCAGGCTGGCTACAATCTCAACAGCACAAACATCCTTGGACAAATTGGTGTCCCATAGCCCAGCATAGGCAGAAAAATGCATATTCTAGATTCTTTGTGTAGAGGCTTTGGTTTATTTAATAATAACTGGAAACAGATATTCCCATTAAGTATCAGGATACCTAATAGATGTTCTTGGAGCAGTCCATGCTGCAGGACCCACATTGGGCTGGTAAACATTTCTACAGGTTGCAGACTCTTCTTCAGTCTCAACACTACTCAAGGTGCACTGTAATAGTAATTCTTCAAATTCTGCTAAGAGCTAGGTTAAGTAAAAACAGTCTTAAAATAATTGAAATAAGCTCAGAATTACAAAATTCTGACTGCCTGTTCATGCCTGACAAATTTTGGTGACCTTCTAGGATGGGGCTACAGCATTGGTGGATGGGGGCAAAGTAAATGCCATCTGCTACCTGGACTTATGCAAAGCACTTGACACTGTCCCACATGACGTCCTTGTCTCCGAATTGGAGAGACAGGGGTTTGATGGATGGACCACTCAGTGGATAAAGAATTGCTGGAAGGCCACACACAAAAGGTTGTGGTCAAGGGCTCATTGTCCACATGAAAGCCAGTGACGAGGGGCGTCCCTCAGGGGTCGGTTCTGGGGCCGATCCTGTTCAGCAGCTTAGTCAGCAACACGGACAGTGAGATTGAGGCACCCACAGCAAATCTGCTGATGACACCAAGATGTGTGGTGCAGTCCCACACTGGAGGGAAGGGATGGCATCCAGAGGGACCTTTGACAGGCTGGAGAGGTGCACCAGTGCAAATCTCATGAAGTTCAACAAAGAAAAGTGCAAGGTCCTACACCTGGGTCGTGTCAATCCCAGACACCCCTGCAGGTTGGGCAGAGAAGTGATTGAGAGCAGCCCAGCAGAGAAAGACTTGGGGGTGAGGACTGATGACAAATTCCCCATGAGCAGCATGTGCTCACAGCCCAGAAAGACAAATTAATCCTGGGTTGCATCCAAAGGAGTGTGGACAGCAGGTCAAAAGAGGCGATTCTGCCCCTCTACTCTGCTCTAGGGACATCCCACCTGGAGTGCTGCATCCAGCTCTGGTGCCCCCAACATAAGAAGGGCCTGGAACTGTTAGAGCAAGTCCAGAGGAGGCCAAAAAGTTGACAAGAACACTGGACCTCCTCTGTGAAGGCAGGCTGAGGAAGTTGGGGTTGATCAACCCAGAGAAGAGAAGGTTGCATGGAGACCTCGTAGCAACTTTCTGGTATCTGAAGGGGTCCTAAAGGGAAGCCAGATAGGGGCTCTTCATCAGGAATTGTAGTGATAGGACAAGGAGTAATAGGTAAAAATTGAAAGAGGGGAAATTTAGGTTAGATATTAGGAAGAAAGTTTTTACAAAAATTACACTGTTAAACTGGAACAGGTTGCCCAGGGAGGTTGTGGACACTCAAATCCTGGCAGTGTTCAAAGACAGGCTGGATAAGGCCTTGAATAACTGAAAGTGTCCCTGTCCATGGCAGAGGGAGTTGGGACTACACGATCTTTAAGGTCCATTCCAACCCCTTAACATTCTATGATTCTATGATTCCTCAGATACCTCAATGTCAGCACATAAAACCTTACATTGCGAGGCCCAAGCTTGTGAATTTAACACACATTGGGGAAAGGAAGTGAATGTGTCTCAGGCAGACTGTCTCACATGGCAAGGAAAGACCACAACCCTCAGCATCCACACTGGAGCATTCAATGAGTGGTCACAGGCAGAGTCCACATCTTGGCTGCAACAGCTTTCTTCAAGCTCTGAGACACAGTCTGCAGCATGAAATCCCAGTGAGAGCTCACTGTGAATGTGTGACATGTCCCACTGTGACTGGGGAGCAGAAGGTAGGACCAAATGCCTGCTCCAGGCTAGAAGCAGGAAACGTGACAGCTCTGTAGTTAATGGACAGAGAAAATGAAGCTTTTTTAATAAACTCAGAAGTTGAATTTACCTTTTGATTGTGATGCAGTTTCCAGGGACTGTTTATTTCTACTTTATAATTTCAGGAAAAGGTAAGGTCTAAAGGGAAAGTCTGACACACAAAAATGAACAGAACTCTCAGGCTTTGATTTCTTCTGGATCCTCTATATGCTCTAGGACCATTCAGATGGCAAGACCCTTTTAGGAAGCAGTGCACCATATTGCTATAGCAGGATTTGAAACACCCTCTGATGCAAATTACACAGTCTCAAATAATCCGGTTTCATGCTATGCAACAGAGAAGCAGTTAAGCAAAAGGAGGTGAAAAACAGGAGAGGGGATCAAAAGATGTATTTCATGCAGCTATGTGATAAAAATATATCCAGAAGTGTTAACTCAAATATATCTATATTTATTTTGATGCAGCTGGTGACAGACAGAGCTCCATCATTCATGTCCCGTCACTGGAAGCATTCAATACCAGATTTGATAGGGCTTTGGGCAACTTCATCTAGTGAAAGGATTTGGAACTAGATGATCGTTAAGATCCCTTCCAACCCAATTTTAATAAACAGATTGTTGGGGAATACCACAGTATAAAGGTATTTTTTAAATAATACAACTTTTTTTAAATCATGTAGTGTTTAAAATCACACAGGATTTTCATGGATCATATAGGTAAAGACTGCAGTACCAGGAAAAGTATAATTTATCATTTTACTAAACATGTGTTTCACACAAAATCCACTTAGTATAATATAGCAATGATCACAATGACTTGGCTTGTTTTAATAATTGTATCCAAGAAGAGCTTATACTTCTCTTTGAAAGTCCTCACACTTATCCTGTCCTCAAGCCACAGAGTCCTCATTCAGCTGCCATCCATTTAATATTTCATTCATTCTACTGTTCATTTTTTAGTCCAGCATCTTGTTACAGCCAAACAACCAAGTAAACAACCTTGCTTAAAGTAAGAAAAAGCTGCTTTTACCTGTCAGTTCTTCCCTTACCTGTAAGGCAGTGGGAAATCTCAGGTTGCAGTCCTCTCATTTAGGGCTCTGGAAGATTGCATACTGGACAGAAAATGGAGAGTAAATAAACTAAGCACATTTCAGATGTTTAACATGATGCAAACGTCGAAGGAACTACAGCAGTGTTAGAAGTTAGGAGAAAAAAGAAAGGATTTTGTGAATAACACAGCCCAGGCCCAAATTATCATCTTGCAGACAGCCTTAGTAGCTGCAGAGCACTGCTCAGCACTGCAGTACCTCACAGAATCACAATCAATACTTTTCTGAACACCCCTATGGAAAAAGGACTGCCACTGTCATTTATTTTGTGCATGGAAAACAAGCCCTGGACTTTTTCAGAGGCATCCATACAGGTAGCTGAGATTTTCTGGATGTCAATGCTGAACTCCCTGAACACTGAAACAGCTTGCCCAGACAGGATGTGGAGTCTTCAATACTTGAAATATTAAAAACTCAATTGAACATTGCAACCTACTGTAGCTGATCAGAAGTAACTTCTGATATCAACCATTCTATGAAATCATGAACAAGTCTTCTACTCCACTGCTCTCAGCACACAGATTCCTGATCTCTGCCCCCTTAGTTCACCAACTCTTCCTTGGTTTTATACACAGCCTCCTTTTTCCTCCACACAAACACATATTGCCATGCACATATGGCCACACCTTATACACATCCATCCCTGATATCCTAAATCCAAATCGCTTGGTCTCATCCTAGGCCCCTTGTTACCTCCTAGACCTCCCTCTGCCAATTTGGTGCTGTAAATCATAAGGGCAAATTCTTCCCCTTTTTAGGTTGGGCACAGTGCAAGGAACTTCCACCAGACTATTGCATCTCCCAGCTTGTGTCCCACCTTAGATCTGGCCTAGCCTACAGCATTCCAGAAAAAGGAAGGAATGTTGCAGAGAAACTGTGCAACTCTGTTTTGACACAGACTTGGAAAACATCCATGTTTCCAGACTGGAAAACTTAACATGTCAGAGGACCTTATCTGTTTATGTCTAGCTGCTGCCAAGCACCCAAAACCTTTTTATTCAAAGAATAATGGGCTGTCTTATGGCACAAGTTCTGAGAGACGGACACAACAAAAATACCATTTCTTCTCTTTTCCCTTTGGAGTATCTGTTCCTAAGCACACAAGTTCAAGTCTTCCAAAGAAGAGCATATGATCCATTTCTAATGTAGGCAAAACTGGTTATTTCTCCTAGATTCTTTTATGGAAAGGGCTAAACTATTTTGGCTGCAGTTTTCCAAAATTAATTCAGTGCAAGGCAGATGCCCCTGCATAAAGTTTCAGCCCAAGCAATTAAGATACAGTAAAATGATAAGCAATAAAAGCTAGAGTGTTACTATAAGAAATGCTGGACAACCTTAACAACACTCATTGGTATCACTCCCACCTAAAATATATATTAATTCACAAAACAGCCAGATGGGCTTGTTTGTTTAAGACTCTTCTCTAGAGGTTTTCAGCTTCTTTTTTTTAATATGTCTTTTATTAAAATTCAGAATACCAGCTGGTAGGCAGTACTAGTAGTACCTCGCTATTAACTGGAGTTTGCATATAAAGATTATTTTAAAATATCAGAACCAAACATTATTTCAAAATATCAGAATGAACCACTTGTCTAACATTACTCATAATAAGCATCAGATTGCAGCCTTGTAAGGAGAGGAGAAACATCATCCTCATTTTTGTCTGGATAAACCATGGTACAGAGAAGCTAAATGTGCTTGAGGAAATGTGTATTACAGGTGGGAAAGGACAGGGTAGCTGGCAGCTTACTCCCAAATATGCTTGGATGCAACAGGTTATTCAGCCACTGGATGAGAATCTGTTGTGCAAAATCCAAGCCAGTGGCAAAACAGCATTTTCAGCAGTGAGGGAAGTTTCATATTTGAGATTTTAACACTTAGTTTAAGTTGCTTTAATTTCTAACGTGTAACTTCCAACCACTATATCACTTTCTAGGTCAATGACACTCCAAGGCCCATTTAGGTGAGTAAGATGGAAACTGTTAGAGACATTATTGTCATCCTTGGCTCAAGGTTGAAGTGCAATGGTGTGAAGGAATAAGATCAAGGAAAGTCAACTAAGATGTGATTATCCAGACAGATGACTCCCACATTTCATCATAGCTATACAGCTATAGCCTCCATTACAACAGAATCAGAATAGGATATTTTTCAGCGTTCCCACCACCCCTGTCAATGATAGAAGTTGCTAGTGGACACTTCCTTACCTCATATTCATAGTCGCTTTCAGCAAATAGGACATTCACAGCATTATGAGAAGGAAGGAGTTTACGGTAGAAACTTTTGAGGCATGTCTACACTGCTTTGGAAAGACTTGTAGTCTTACTAACCTCTTAAATTCCACAGATCATCACTAAATAATGCTAAAGGACCAGTTCTCACTTGTCTTCTGGCTGGCTGGAAAAGTTAATCAGAAGAAATTGCACCAACCTACTTTGTAGAGTTAATGTCAAAAAAAAAATCCTTCTCTCTTTGCATGAAGGGGCAAACAGAGTTTATGAAATACACGTGTTGTAATTTTAAAATAAACTGAACATAAGGCTTTTCATAACGGCGACTATGCAAGCTAGAAAGATATTGTCTTCCATACAAAATCACAGAACCTTGTCTTAGTACCTGTGTAGATATCTGCTGTTCTTCTTAAAGCTTATTATTTATTGAAGAGACAATGAGAACTACTACACATCTAAAGAGGTAAAACACAGTTTGAGAGAGCAACTGCAGGACTTCAGGGATTTGCCATAGAATAGGACTGACTTTGAAGTCCACAGGGAAATAATTCTAAAACATTTCATCCTCTTAATGCCTCAATTGAGCATATGTCAACAGAAGTCAGTGATAATACAAGTCACCAAATGGTTTATCTCAATGAGGAGGACCAAGACTGAGTAGATATGGAGTTGGAGCTAATCTGGGAAGATGACAACATTCCATTCTCTCACTGCATATCCCAGCCATGTAGGCATGTCTGCCTCACTGAGACCATACAGCCAGGATATTGACAGCAAAAGATACCTGAATGACTAGAGATGGAATGACTTGGGCCCTTGTGTGTACTATCTTCTCAACTGGAGGCTTGGCAGGAATAGATAGGGATTTGCTTTCCCAGTAAACTGACACCCCCCCCCCCCCCAAAACTCACGTTCAGTGTTCAGTCAAAGCAGAATATCCTTTTACATGCTATTACAAAAAATATTAAAAAAACACATTATTCATCTCCATAGGAAATAAAAATAAAACTACTGAGGATTTTTCCTGTAGTTGCCCCTACAACACGCCTGTTATTCTTGAAGAACAGCTGCAGAACACCTTATATAATTAAACATGGTCAGAATCCAGAGAACAACTGCAAAGGCTGGATGTACATGCGACAGAAGGAAAGACAGTTTCCTTTTCCTTCTCAACGTGCCAGTTCTGGGGGAAGGAGTGGAAACATGTTTTGATTTGTCCTCTCCCATTCCACTCTAGCAGGAAAAATTCCCCATTGCACAATCAGCAACAGAGCCTTGAATAGAGCCAAAGCTCTGGGCACAGCTCCATCAGACTGTATTTTATGGTCTTCCTTGCCACCTAAGTGCAAACAGAAAACTCCATGTGCACGCACCACAGCCCACACAGATGGTGTAGATGGGAGCATGAGGCACCTGGCACTACTCTCTGCCCACAGCAACATCATGGCATAACATCCAGAATACTGTTATGTATAGATCCAGCAGCCAATGAGGAAAACTGTAAAACATGGCTCTTACAAACACTCCTGTATCCTTAGAATCACTGATTTAGAGTAGGACACTGAAAAGGAAGAAGCACCGGAAACAACAGAAACTGGGACTGATGAACTGCAGCCTTGGTCGACAGTGAGCTGGTTGTGAGCCTTGGCAGCAAAGACCAAAGGCCCCCTGGGCTGTGCCAACAAGGCTACAGTCTGTAGATGAAGGGAATAGATTATCTCTCCCTGTTTCAGTGCTCTCCAGACCACACCTAAATACTGAACCCAGTTTTTGTCCCCCCAGTACAAGAAGAATCTGGATAAACCAGAGCAAGTTCCACGGAGGACCACTGAGAAGGTAGGATTGCCCAATAAGGAGAGAGTGGGGGACCATGACTTGTTCATCTCGGATAAGACACTTTGGATGAACTGTTAAGGGGTCAGCAGCCCTCCACTATCTACGGGGAGAGGTCATCCAGAAGATGGAAAAAATTTCTTCATGGCTGTGCGTGGCAGGGGAAGCAGAGACAACAAGCATAAGCTTAAATAAGAGAGATTCAAACCTTTTCCCCATGAGGAAAGTCAAGCAGTGAAGCACAATGTCCAGAGAGGTTACGTGGCTTCCATCCTCAGAAGTTTTTAAGTCTGGACTGGTTAAAGCCTTGAAGGCCTTAAGTGACCCCACCGCTGACTGCTTGGAGCAGGGAACTGAACTAAAGACCTTCTGAATTAGTCTATCATACCTGTGACTTGCCCCATTATAGAAGTCATTTTCCCAGTTTTCCAAATCTTTCCTTAGTAGCCTGCCTTGCACTCAGTCTGTAAAAGGAAAAGCATAGAGGCATAGATTATATGTTTGTGTACTTCTCAGTGACGACATCCTGGCTAACAGATTGGCACAGCAGGTACACGTCAAACCAATAAAAAGGAAAACTAAAGAAGGCTAAAGATAATAATGGAATTTATCAGAGCATTACATCACGTTCTTTTTATTTTCCTTTCTTCTCCAGTCGCAAACACAGCAATAGCATTGGCTTCATTACCCAGCTCTGAAATTAAATGGGGCAAGAGAGAGACTCAAACTCTTCAACACAAAGGGAAAAGTAAACATTTCCTCTGCCTTGAAAGCCTGCATGACCCAGTTCCCTGCCAACACCCAGATATGAGAGATATGAAGGAGAAAGGAGAGATAGATTGAGGTGAAAAGCAGCAGAAGCTCTTCTCATAGCCTGTCTGTTGAGAAGTGATGAACCTTTGTCTGCTGTTTTGTCCAGTTCCCATTACAGAGCATGCCCTTGTTTGCCCTTCTTGCATGGTACAAGGATGGTAACAGCCCCTTTATGTTAATTAGGTGTTAACATCATCCTCTGCAATGCACAGAAACAGCCCAAACCAGCACATAGTGTTTGGATTTTAATGGGATCCTCGCACTTGAGGGCCACAACACAGACCCATGACCAGCACTGCCTCCTAAAAGAAATCATAACATACTGTGTGTTGCATGGCACTGGACTTAAGGTGAGAAAAACCTTGAGAGAGATCATTCCCTCTCTGGCTATCTTGTTATGAAGTCCATGGGCTCCTCCAGGATTCCAGTCCTCAAAAGATAGCTATACTTTTCCTTTCCAGGCAAAATGGAGGCTCTTCTGTTAATGTGGCCAGGCATCACACACCTGTATTTTTGTTTGAAGTGGAGAAAAAATGGGACCTTTTTTTTTCCTGTTCTTCTCTGTCACCAAACACCATCATTACTCGCTTCAGAATAAACTTTAATAAATCCCATGCTGAGCTATAGCAGTGACATAAGGAACAAAAAGGGTCAAGGTGGATGCAGAATAATCATGTGTCACCCACAAGCAGTTGGAATTGACTCTGCACAGGCATAAAGAGATTAAAATGGGAGGCTTTGTCAATACTGGCCCTGAGCAACAGGTCTGTGTGCTGTGCCTTTTCCTGCTGCAGGGTCTTCACTGAACCTCTTGAGAAAATGAAACCTGGTGGGGAATTCAATCTGCTCAGATGGAAAAGCTCTTTCTCCTTGGAGAGGCCTGGGGGTCTCCAAAGTGCCATTCAAAGGACACCCATTTGAGTTTCTCCCCAGCCTGTCCTCAGCAGTAGCTAGGAAAAATACCAGATTAGACCTAATAATCATTTTGAGCTTCATCATAGGGACCAAGTCAACTGAATCCCCCCGGAGGCCTGGGAGGGCTCCCAGTTTCCAGGAGATTTTCCTAGAGTCCAAAATAGTGTTTAGCAAAGCTGGTGATCTCTCTGCCTGTTCAGTAAAAGTGGACCAGTCTGTAGGCAAGAGGGATCAGGCACCATACGCTTCTAAGGGTCTCCCCTAGAACAACACAAGTAGCATTGCACATTGCACATCTCTACTTCCAGAAGGGGCTAAGAATTAATGATCTTAAATGTTATTTAAGTGCCATAGTGGGAAATTCAGCTGGGTAGTCTGGAGAATGTGGCTGAGCACCTCATTCCATATCCTCCAGTATCTACTAAAACAATTCAGAAGTCCAGTTTTCTGGTTCCTTATGTTTTAATGACCTAGAATCACACATTTATATATATATACATAAATATAAGGGATGTGCGCGCTTGGTGCGGCAGCCCCGGCTCAACCCCTTGTTCTAGAACAAGCAGCAGTCACAAGTATCGAGGCCATGTTGATGAGAACACAGCTGTGTTGGGCAGGGCACGTCTCCAGGATGAAGGACCACCGCCTCCCTAAGATCTTGCTCTATGGTGAACTTGCCACTGGCTGCCGCATGAGAAGAGCCCCAAAGAGAAGATACAAGGACTCCCTGAAACAACATCTTAGCCTTGGCCATATTGATCAACATAACTGGTCTGCTCTGGCCTCCAGTCGGGAGACCTGGAGACACACCATCTATAACGCTGCTGATGCACTCTCGAGGAGAACAGACAATGCAGAAAGAATCGTGCCTTGCAGAATTTACCACCTAAGGAGTCTTTCTGTTGTGCCTTTTGCAGCCGGACATGCCTATCTCGTATTGGCCTTTTTAGCCACCAGCATGCTTGTGACAAACATGGGTAGAACCCTTTCCCTAATCTTCATTCGCAAAGCCCAGTCATGATGATGACATAAATATAAATATGCACATACATTCATACATGTATCCACACAAACAGTCTCTCTCTCTATATATATAAATATGAATTTATTCAAATGCACAAAGACATTATGTATATGAGTGTACACACACAGTATGATTTAGTCCATAATCACCTATTGACAAGAAATTATATGTGAATATGTGTGTGTGGGTGCGCTTTTGCACATCCAGGTGCAAAAATAAATTTGGGTCTTACAGAAGTAAGCCACAACTAAGCTACACGTGCTTTTAGTGCACATATATCATAAATACAGATTTGATTCACGTTCCTCAAATGAGTTAATGCTTTTTTATGCAAAACCTCTTTTCTTCTTGAATTTAAAATGTAAAGAATATTCTTGGAAGATGACTAATACAATGCTGGCTCTAAAGGATAAGCTCAGTTAAAAAAAAAAAGGTGTTTTCTAAAATATTCTCATATTTGTATTTTTCAAGTTCTAAATTACCATAAATTTACATTTCCAATTACCCAAAAGGCATTTCTGTGAAAGTTCAACAAATCTGTTTCAATCACAAGGAAAATAATCTCTGATTATATCAGTCTTTCCACAATTTCACAGACATATGAAGACTTTGTCAGCTTAATCTTTTAAAAGAGTAAGAAATCTGAGATGATATTGAAGTTTTTGATTACTTTTGTGATGCCTTTTATCCCTCCTGTTTCTCTAATACAACAAATCAATAAAATAAATGTAATCCTTTGAACTTATATTGGGAAGAACATTAGAAAGCTTTTTTCACTAATTCAATTACTATTCCATTTCCTTTTTTTTCTTCAGTTTCCACTCTCAAACAAATCCTTGGACATGAGCATGCTTCAGAGGAAAAGGAGTCATGAACACTAGAGGGCAGATAAGAAACAAACCATCAAGTTTATCCCTCACCAATTAAGCCCCTGAAATAAAAATTTTCTTCTAGTAATTTTTACTCTTTCTTTTTGTATTCCATGAGAAACTTTAATTATTTTAATTTTAAGAATCAATGCCAATGGTCATAATTGCATGGAATTTTATTTTCTCTTGAATAATCCTTGAGACGACGAAACTCCATGAAAAGGAAAATCATATTGAGACTTCAAGGTTGAAGGACTGCTACTTGCTGCAGACAATGGGAAATGACTCATGGCAATATTATATTCACTATACATAGAGTGATCTCTAGTGCAAACCAAACTAGGACATACACCGGTAGTGCAGGCATATCTGAGTTACAGTGACCAACAGCCAGGGCTACATGTTTGCACATAAAAAATGACATTCACTTGCTTGGTTCTCATTTCACTGAGTGCTTCCTCACTCCAGTCTTGTCTTTCCTTTCTTCCACCCCTGTCAACACTGTGTGCAATTATGTGGTCCCCCTCCTATAACCTCAGACACGGAGTTTCCTGCATTTAGGTGACAAAGATGAGATTTCTATCACTGCCACCCGTTGGTGGTCTCTGGTAGACTGGTAGAGCTCACATGCACAGCAGAAGTGAAACACACATTTACAAACATAAGAGGATTTATCGTAGAAACATAAAAAATTAAAAGAGTTTGGGTTGGAACAGACCTTCCAGACCATCTGCCAAATGCCCTGCCATGGACAGGGACACCTTCCATTAGACCAGGTTGCTCAGAGCTCCATTGAACCTGGCTTTGAACAGTTTCAGGGATGTGACACCCACAGTTTCTCTGGGTGACCTGGTCAGTGCCTCACCACCCTCAAAGGAAAGATTTTCTTCCTAATAGCTAATCTAAGTCTCTCCTCTTCATTCCCCCTCACCTTACCACTATCTACCCATGTAAAAAATCTTTCTCCTTTTTATAAGACCCCAAACCCCTGATCATCATCCCTCATGCTGCCAGAAACAGTCAGTCTATAAACATCTGAGACAATTCACCTCATATCTCAGGACAGCTTGAGCGAATACTTTTTTTTAAAAGTCAGTCACAGCCTCACATAAACCTCTGAATCACACCTGGGGTGAAGCAATTGTGCTTAACTCCTTTGCACATCCTTAGCATGTCTCTTCTCACCACCAGGAGCCCGGCAGACTGCTGTAATTCAGAGGGATGCTTCAGGACTATTTACAAACACATCTCCCTGTGCAGCATTGCTCTCTCAGCATAAATGCAAATACAGCCTCTGCAGTACCTCACACACACAACACTTACTGCTATGCAGTTCATGCCTAGATCTTTTGAGAAGCTGCTTTCTTCTAAATGCTGAAATAAAAACTAAATCTGCTATTCTTCAAGCCAATTTTTTTTTCCTGGCAAACCTTGGTTTAGGGTCACCCAGAATATATCTTGTGGATTTATGCGGACAGGGAAAACAAAAATAGCCAGGTTCTGCTGCCTGAGCATTTAGCAGAGCCCTGCAGCTGCATTTGTGTGGCTCAAAGCCTGAACTGATATGCATCAAGGGCTCTCAGGATTTACTAACTTGTGTGTAGACACATATATCCATGTTATACAGCCTCTGGCTCAGAGTGGGCTCTCACAAATGTGCAAAAATGCAGACCACAATCTTCATGTGTCCAGTCTCTCCTGGAGAGCCAACACACTTCTCTCAACCATCCAAAATGGACATTGAGAGCCTTCAAAAATCACTTTGAGAAGCCTTAAGAGAACCAGACAATGTAGTCATTCCTGCTGTTCTTTGTCCTGGGTTAACCTTGGCTAAAGGCTAAACACCCACCCATCATGCATTCACTCTGCTCCTCAGAGATCCAAGGAGACAAAACATGAGAGCTCATGGGTAGAGGTGAAGACAGGGAGATCATTTACCAGTTACTCTCATGGGCTAAGCAGGATTATATGGAGAAAATAAATTTAATTTATTCACAGTTGAAATATATTCTGGTATTGACAAAGAAAGACAAACAGCACAATAACCATCTTCCATTTAGCTCTTCCCCAGCCCCCTCTTCCTCACTTCACTCCTCACTCCTCTCCCATGAGAGAGTTGGGATAGGGCTGGGTACATCCCTGATAGCCTCTTTAGGATGCTCCTCCCTCCTGACCTATCTCCTTGTCCCAGGTCAGACCCTTCCCCAGGCTGCTGCCCTTCAGGGACAGATGGTCCCTCCTGGGCTCTCCAAGGCTGTGAATTTGCTGTGAATTCATCAGGGATGTTGTTGCAACATGTCTGTGAGGAAAACGAGAACTCCATCGAATTACCTAAATGCAAGGGGATACTAAATCATACTCTGATAAGGACAAAACTGTATCCCCCAGAGACAAAACACACAACAATTAGTTTCTTCAAGGTCAGCTTATACCCTTAGTGGTCTCCCTTGTTGCCACATGTTCAATGGACTGTGCCTCACCTTCGCTCATCCCCAACAAGTGTCATTTCTGTGCTTGTGAGAGCTCAGCCCATGAGTGAGTTCCTCACAGCACAATATAAGAAAGATATAGAGCTATTAGAGAGTGTCCAAAGAAGGGCAATGAACACAGTGAAGTGTCTGGAGGGGAGGCCCTATGAGGAGCGGCTGAGGTCAATTGTTCTGTTCAGCCTAGAGGAGATTCAGAGGAGATCTCATTGTGTGCTACAACTTCCTCACAGGGTGAAAAGGAGGGGCACACACTGATTGCTGTGGTGACCAGCGACAGGACCCAAGCAAACAGCATGAAGCTATGTCAGGTTTAGGTTGGATATTAGGCAAAGGTTCTTCACCCAGAGGGTAGCTGGGCACTGGAACAGGCTCCCCAGGGAAGTGGTCACAGTACCAAGCTTGAGAGACTTCAAGTGTTTGGACAAAGCTCTCAGATATATTGTGTGATTCTTGGGGTGATTTTGTGCGGGTCCAGGAGTTGGATTTAATGGTCCTTTTGAGTCCCTTCCAACTTAGGATACTCCACGAATCTATGGGCACAGTACAGGTACCACGGCGGTCGTGGATCAAGGGTTGGACTTGATGATCTCAGAGATCCTTTCCAATCTGGCTGATTCTATAACTCTATGATTCTATGATTCTATACAAATGGCACAGCACTCTGAATTTGGTTTAGTACTGGTAAGGAATTACCCATACAGTTGTAAAAAAAGCCTGGTGTGGCCTCATTTCTAAGCACCTGTTTTCAAGAGAAAAGAAGGCAAATGTACTAAGATCGTTGGGGACAAGGATACACTAGGGAACAAGCTCAACTTGTCATAGGAATATAAAGGTTAAGGGAGGATACAGGAACTTATGCTTTTAAAGGTTGAATGTCAAGATAGTGGAAGAGTTAGCTAACTTTAAATATGATACTGGCAAGATCAGCGGGATATATAATGTTCAGAAATAGACTTAGGTTGGAAAATTACGTGATTTCTGACAATCCAGGAGCGGTGGTTTTGTCCAGGAAAGACTGATAAGGTTTGTCATGGACTGAAGAGAGAAAAAAATTGCTTCCCTTGATACTACTAGACATCATGTTCTTCCTCAGATCTCAGAGGGGATTTGTTAGATTGAATTTGTAGTGCTGCAGGGAGATAGAGTAAGTGCTAACAGCCATGTCTCTTACTTCTTGAGGAATCATGTCATAGCAGCTCTAGGTTTCACATGGGAAGGTGGGAAGGTTAGTATTATTTAACAAGCATCAAATTATCCAAGTGATTGTGCAAAAAAAGGAGTTTATTTTGGAATGTCTATCAGCAAAACTGAGGGCATTTTATTCCTCTAGCCAAGACTTGATATCTTTTTTTTTTTAGATGTCACTGTCAGCTGGTCTTTTAACCAGTCATGTGGCACTTCATTCACGTTCATTTAAATGGAACTGAGGCAACTAAACACCTCAGTAAAACTGGTCCCTGATTTTTTTTTCATACTTAAATCCCTGGTCAATAAATAAAACATAGAAAATCTGTGCTGTAGTTCTTTGGCCTTTCTCTAGACTCAGTGAAGTGTCACCGAAGATACTTTAGTCTGAGTATGTGCTTGCACAGCAATTCAGACTGGTGGGGACTCCTGTTATCGTCAGACAAATAACAATAGGAGCTGGGAGCGCATAAGTAAGTCACATGTTCCAGCAAGCATGAATCCTCCACCCTCTTGAATAAAAGAATACTCTGCAAAAGTAACTTTAAACCTCTGTAAGAAACTATATGGAGAGGGGGAAAAAAATCCCGGCACATTCATTTGTCCTGGTTTTGTAACACTCAAGCAGATCTTGCCCATCTATTAATTTTGAATGCATTTATGCACTTGGCCTAAGTATTAACTGCACATTTGTACTTACCTAGAAGAAAGGAGGTCAATGCTAGAAGTGTCCTGGATGGCAAACTGCTTTAGGCTTCATCAAATAACTGAAAGAATTAAAAGCAATAATGAACCTACGATGAAGCAAGCAAATGTTATGTAATCAGGTTCATTCATACAGACAGATCTGAAGTTCCTGCTAATTTAACACTCTAAGTTCCTCCTGTTCAATAATACATAGTCTATTGAACGATTTGAGTTAGAACACAGAACTGAATGTTACATATTAAATATTAAGCGTATAGCAAGGGAAACAGTTGAGTTCCTTGCAGGCATGGAACTCTGGGCTTAGTGGTTCAGAAGGAAGCAGGAGGGCATAGTTCCCATGTGGGGGAGCCCTGGTGGAAAATAAGGATGGAAGGAAGCAAAGGGAAGAGTTCTGTGACTGGCGGGCTTTTTTCTGCAAATTTAATGAATCTACACTGATGTGTGTAATGAAAATAAGATGTAACTAAATCTCCCCACATCTCTCCAGCTCTACAGAATATTTTTCATGGAACAGTTCCTTTGGCAGTAAAAGGAGTTGTAAAAGACTGATAAATCACATCAGTCATGCTGGTTGCATAATGTTAGAGTATAGTGCAGCATTTCTCATTCTTGTAATTATTTATTTAATGTTTTCAATGGGGAAAAAGGTCTTTTTATGGACTATTATACCTTGAAATACATAACTTCACAAAGTTGAAAGGATTCTGATAAGACATACTAAATAGAATTGACGCAATTGGTACTAAAACTTATTTGACTATATTGCCCTACTCTGACCCCCTAAACAAGGAGCCACAGCAGTAGAAGTTGTTCAAGAACACAGTGAACTTTGAAAATTTGTGAACTACTCAAAACAGTCAAAGAAACTGGATGGCATATGATGTACTACAAAGCAGGGACATTTTATTGAAGTGAACAGCTAAAAATGGTAGATGGTTGAATAACAAACCCGTATCAGGGCTATAAATGAGAAGTTTAGAAACTTCTTATAAAGTTTGTGCATTTAAATACTTTTGATCAGTGTTTAAATGCTGCAGAGGGCACCTGGTGTGGTCAAGCTGGACAAATTCAATTAGTTATTCTGAACACTCTGGTCATCTAAACTGGAAAAGGTTGCCTAATACCTGGAGACAAGGCAGAGATTCATTTTTCTAAGAGCTGGCCATGGTAAATCTCATGTTCTTGTGTAACTGCAGCTGAAATTTCACCTAACTTTAGGACCAAGCAGAGGCTAACTGGGTGACACTTGACAGTTGTACTAAAAAGTACAAGGATATATTTCAACCTTAATTTTCTCAAATGGAAATTGCACTGCTTGCTTTGTATTAAATGTGTGACCTGCTGTTACATTGAGAGTGAACAGTGATGGATGTTTGTCTGGACAATCTGAGAAATAGGGCCCTCATTCTTTTATCTGAAGCAACCGTTCTTTCTTTCACAAACCTAATTACTATTCACTATAGCAATGACTTGTACTGAATTATTTATCAAGATTTAGATGCTGGGAAAAGCTGAAACAACACTGCTACCATCCCTTTTTGAATCCCTTAAAAAGGGAGCATACACCTTGCTCTTGAGAAAAAACACATCAAAGATTTTTTCTTGCCCACAATATCTACCTGAAGTTGAAATTAAACGATAAAATATCAGAGAAATTAATTCCACATCCAGAAATATACTTTCAGCACACGACACCTCTTACATGTGGTCTCCTTTTCATACTTTTCTAGAGAAACAATACAGATGTATTTGTATATTCTTCAGCCTGTAACTGTGTTGTAGTAAACGCTGCATGAACAGGAAAAGAAACCCTACGTCCCTCAAAGTGCACATATCAACCAAGTGCAGTTTACACTATTCTTTACTGTCTTACAGAATTCACACAGTACCAAACTCCAGGTACTTGGTTAATTGAAAACCTGAGCTTTCTCACTGATCACTGATATCTTCATAAAAACAACGCACATAGAAATAGAGGTGGGTCAGCAGAACTAAGTACAGCTAATTAGATACAACCCCCCCACCACCCTAGATTAAGTTTGCCAGGTTTTAATTCCAACCAGAAGAGCAAGAGGTATTCACAAGTCACTTGAAGTTTTTGTTTTGGTGCAGACACACCACTGCTTTTGCAGCAGTGAAAGCCTTTTACTAGGCAGAAGAAACTTGAGGCCTGCCTGCAATATTCTCTAAAAGTATTAGGGATTAATATGCCCTTTAGAACATTCAGTGGAAAACTTCAATTTCATGCTGACTTCATTCATTTTTTTACAGCTTCTTATAGCATTCTACAAAGAGGTAGATTTTCTTAAAGTAAACATTCCTATACAACATGTGATGAGCTGACCATAACCACTATTCCCTGTCCACCTGCACCACTGCAGGGGAGGAGATAGAGAAAATTGTGAGTAAAGATAAGCCCAGGAAGAAGGGAGGACTGGGGAGAAGGTGTGTTTGAGATTTGGGGTTGTTTTTTATTACCATACTCTCTTGAGTGATAATGAACTGATTTCACCCAGTCAAGTCTGTTTTGCCCGTGACAGTAACTGGTGAGTGATCTTTCCCTGTCCTTACCTTTACCCATGAGCCTTTTGTCATATTTTCTCTCCTCTGTCCAACTGAGGAGAGGGAGAGATAGAACAGCTTTCCTGGGCACCTGGCATTCAGCCAGGGTCAAACTACCACAGGTGCTTTTACCTGGTATCCCAGATTACCATCCTGTATCACAGAAGTCATCCACTTATTACAGTATGTTATTGTGTTACGGGCACCAAGGAATGACACACTTAAAACTCACAAGTGGGAAATTTGATCCATCTCTCTTGATCTTTATCAGTCTTCTGTATGCAAAAGCAGAAGATTTAGGATCCACTTCAAAACCAGCAAGGTTTCCAAGTTTCTTGTTACTCATGTACAAACATCTAACCCCTTTCTAACTCACTTTCACTGCTGTTCTCAGGACTTTGCACATCTTAAGCACAAATTTTGGGAACAAGAATAATTTTATTGTTTGAATTTGAACTTCTCACTGTTTAGTTTCATTAACTGTGCCTAGTTCCAAATGTTCAGATATAGGGTAAACACAGAAGCTGTTGATCTACTTCCTCAAGAGTATTGTTATTTTTTTAACAATAGTATTAAACTTCATTGCTTTGCTTCAGAGAAGATCTCTCACAGCACTCATTGGTCATCACCTTTCTTAGCACTTATTTGAGGTGGCATCAGTTCCACACATAGTATCTCAAATAAAAATGCACTTTTTTTCTCAGAAGTCTCTAGCACACTCTGTATGTATCATCTGCTGTTTAACACTGCAGATGACCAAACCAGAACAGGCTGGGGGGGGGGGGGGGGGGGTTGGTTCAATTAAATTTATTCTGAAGCAGTTAAAACTGTAAAAGTAGTCACATTTTTGTCTCCAGATAAAGATGACCATTCCATTTTGGACCAAATAATTGTTTGAGATGTTTTTCAAGAACATATATTACATATAAATATATACATATGTATATTTTATATACATATAAAAGTCGACTTCCTATGCTCCCAACACCAGCTGTGATTCCAGTTGCAGTGGACATAAAAGGAAATGGTTTAAAATTCAGCCTCCTTGCAAAAAAAAACTCTACCACATTGAGTTCTACTTTGTCTTTGCACATACTCTCTGATAATCTTTATTCTTTCATGATCACATTATCTGGTTTTTTGAAATATCTTTCCCTTTTTGTATGAAAGCCTGAGCTATTGCAAAAGAATCCTTGAATCTGACTCTCATCAGGGTACTGTTGAATGGGAATAATGGAAGCCAATGGAAAAAAGGGAGTGATTTTCCCCCCCCCATCTCATCTTTTCTAATCTCTTTCTCTTAGGATTGTATTTTGGACAATGCCTTTAGACAGCACTGAGAGAAAGGTGGGAAGGAAGCGCCAACTGATAGGACCAGAGCACGAAATTAGTCTTGAATTCTGTTTTTATTTCCTCTCTGCATAGTTCTAAATTTAATTTGTTTGTTTGTTTGTTTTCAAGTATAAAATAGCAATAGGTGGTATGGAGGCATATGGAGGTATCTAGGTCCTCTTAGAGATGTGAGCAGGTTCATTTGTGGAAGTGAAAGGAAACAGTGAGGAATTACTCAAAATTAAAAATCAAAATGTAATACACTTGGAGTATTCTGAGCAACTATAATGCAATGCAGTAACAACATTTGGTGGCATCTCCTGCCTGGTGGTACCAAGATTGGAATATCTTGAATGGCACTTCGAGTTAAGTCTGACTCAAAATTCTTTCAGAGATACTAAACGCTCCACATCAATTAGTTTAATGACAGAAGCTTGAACCCAGACATGATCTGCTCCAGAGTAAAGCACAATATCTCTCCATCAACAACTAAGTAAAGAAACCACAACTTTTTGTGTAGTTGTTTTTGTTATGTTGTTTGCTCCTTTGCTTATTTCAACTGCAAATTGATGGAAGACGCCTAAATGTACTGGACTTTTGGGATATGCCAAAGATCTCTACTACAGTGCACTAAAGTTTTACCCCATGCTCAGCAGAATTTATCCAAGTGGGAGAAGACAAACCCCTCAACATGGTTGTAAGCCCATTAGTAGCAATATTATATGCCAGGGGAGGGACGGATAATTTTTGATATAAGCCAGAAGAGCTAAATTGTAATTATGGAGGTCCTGCTATACAACTAGGCAGAAACACACCCTTCTCATTACCAAAAAGCACCAAGAGAAATTAATGTTCATGTGAAAGAAAATGAAAATTTAATCTTTTCTCCTGGCTCTTTTTTCTTTCATTAGTCCAATTAGATGGCAAATACATCCCTATTACAAGTATGGCCTGCAAGGCAGACTGTGCTTAGAAAGCTACACAGTGCCACAACTCTCCCAAACCTTCAGGCACTGCAGAAGAACAAAACTGATCAGCAGTGTAGTCTTGCTAAAAAGTAAAATACTTTCTTACCCACTTGTTAGATAAGAACATGATCAAACACAACAACCCCATGCAGTGCTACAGGCTGGGCAAAGAGTGGCTGAAGAGCAGCCAGGCAGAAAGGGACCTGGGGGTACTAATTGACAGGAAGCTCAACATGAGCCAACAGTGTGCCCAGGTGGCCAAGAAGGCCAATGGGATCTTGTCCTGTATCAAAAATAGCATGGCCAGCAGGAGCAGGGAAGTGATCCTTCCCCTGTACTCTGCATTGGTGAGGCCACACCTTGAGTATTGTGTTCAGTTCTGGGCCCCTCAGTTCAGGAAGGATATTGAGGTGCTGGAGCGGGTCCAGAGAAGAGCGACAAGGCTGGTGAAGGGACTGGAGCATAAGTCCTATGGGGAGAGGCTGAGGGAGCTGGGGTTGTTTAGCCTGGAGAAGAGGAGGCTCAGAGGTGACCTCATCACCGTCTATAACTACCTGAAGGGAAGTTCTAGCCAGGTGGGGGTTGGTCTCTTCTCTCAGGCACTCAGCAATAGGACAAGGGGGCACGGGCTTAAGCTCCGCCAGGGGAAATTTAAGTTGGATATCAGGAGAAAATTCTTTACAGAGAGAGTGATCAGGCATTGGAATGGGCTGCCCAGAGAGGTGGTGGATTCACCATCCCTGGAGATTTTTAAACGCAGATTGGACGTGGCACTGAGTGCCATGATCTAGTAAATGGACTGGATTTGGACCAAGGGTTGGACTCGATGATCTCGGAGGTCTTTTCCAACCCAATCGATTCTATGATTCTATGATTCTATGAAACACTCGTGCGAATTTACAGAATTCAAGTTTAAAGCCCAGATCTTTGAAAGTTGCTGATATGGTGTGTGGTGCTGCTAGGATGTTCAGGGCTGAGAGACAATAAATTAACACAGATAACTAGATGTCCTTCGGTATCAAATCTCACTGGGAATAGAAAACATCAATAAAATGTGAGATGAGCAGGAGGGCATGGAAAACTCCCTGAGGAACCTTCAAGACAGCATATTTCATCAGCAGATGTGAAAATAAAGATGCCACAGTGAACACAAGAAGGTATCCGAAGTGGAAGGTAGCAAAAGCCACAGGATGTTGTCTGAAGGAAACCAGAGGAACCACGTACCACAGAAATTAAAGCAATAACCTTCCAATTATGGACAGATATGAGCAAGGTATTTAGGAGAAGATGGAGAAGGTAGGCCAGAATATTCTGAAAGCAGGCAAGGAATGAGCCACCCTTCAGCCATGGAATGATAAACAGGAGAGAAGTCTGTCTGTCTCTTTTCAGCAACACCTCATGTGTTTCCTTCTCTGCTGTTACCACAATAGAGTCTGAAGGAACAAGCACCATTATTCATGTTTGCAGTTCCACTATCAGTAAAACCAGGATCCCTTTCCCTATGTTGCCCTGAGAAGCTGTGGCTGCCTCATCCCTGGAAGTTCCCTTCCAACCAAAGCATTTCCATGATTCTAATGTTATTAACTTCTCAGGCTATCTGAGTTATTCATTTGCACCTCTATTTCAGTAAGTACGTTCAAAGCCTCTATATGTTTAACAATTATTTTCTAGAGAGAAAATGCACACAAGTACAAATGTTTGAGACAATACAAGCCTACAGTGTTGGGTTTTCAGAGATGTGTGGCAGAGAAGCAGGTCAGGAAAACATCAAAGAAAAAAATTTTAAGATATTTTTGAAATAGAAGTTTCAAAAGTTCCAGAGTTGTGTTAGAGGATATCAATATAGTATTAATTTTAAAATTCCCATTTAAAATTATCATTTTCATTGTAACAAAATGAGAATTTTATCTTCATATACTGCAACAATATTTTTCCCATGCTTTCTTTCCCCCATTCTGCCTGCAAAAATATTTATCACAAGTTCTGCTTGCCACAGTCTTCTCAGAAAGACTCTGAAATTACATAAAGAGTTCAGTGTGAAGAATTGCAAGGATTTTAATATTTTTTGCAGTAGATAAGCACTTGCACTGAGAGCACAAAAGGTCAGTGAGGGCTGTGTAGACAAAGATGATCTGCAGTAGAGCGTTTTTGGTACAACCAACCTCCCAAATATACCAGTACTGATACACTTGCAATTTGATAAGAGGGATTCTGGTTAGTCTTCTCAGAGAAAATCTTTATGGAGTAGCAATGGGAAAGGAGAAAGGGAAGAGGACATAACTGCTAAAATCCACCTGCTTCAGTTATCAAGAGAAAAGGTCTCCAGGAGCTGGTTCACAAGTGTTCAGCCTCATGGAAGCCTATAAATCCTTTCCTGAAAATTTTGCAACCCAGAGGACTGATTTTTTAAATATTGTGTGATGAGAGCCTCCTGCAAACCAAGACAAGGATCTTTCTGTACTTATCTTTTCTGAGCTGACTTACTCTGCATAGACAACTAACTGCCTTTGTTCCATAACATCTTTCTGCATTCTTCCCAAGTCAGCACTAACCCCACTATCAATACAGCACAACAGTAGCCAAAGATAAGAAAAACAAAGTGATTGTAAACATATTCCCATTACAAAAAAAGTGATTGTCCTGATCATCTGAGAGACAAAAGCTACTTTTCCAGACTAATGGCAGAGCATTTAACACTGCCAGCTGCAGAGGAAACTGTTCAGTACAGCTCAGGCCACTGCTAAATTGCAAAATGCGCCTGTGGCAGCTTTGAACACAATCCATCTGAGGGCTGTGCCAGCCAATGGGCATGGGCTGTAATAAAAAGGCTATTAAACACTTCTTGAGTTGCAGTCTCAACCCTTGGCTTCCTCTTAGGGGACTTAATACAGCAATAATGTCTTGCCTGAAAATACATTCAAAGAGTCATTATGGGTCTTCCATACAGTCATTTCAGCTAGCAGAGGAATGTTATTTGGGAAGGTCATCCTGGCTTTCTGTCTGTAGATGAGATTTTTACAGGGAATTCTTTACTACTCCACCACCACCACTTTAAATTTTAATTTATTATTCTATAACATGTCTGGTTATAGTCTGTTTCCAGTTGCTTTGACAGAAATAGAATTATCAAGGCATTTTTATTTTCCTGACATGGAGCACTTCTCTTGACTGATTAGAAGATCCTTGCCCTGAACCTAGTGCTCTCCATGACTTCTAGGTATTGTTTTGTGAAAGTTAACATTTTCCTTTTCCTATTGCATGCTCCCTACAAATCAAACAACTTGATTTGAACTGGTAGGAAAAATTGTAAAAGGCTGTGTTTGATTATATGGGAATTAGGGGTGTTGTTTGGTTTTTACAGTTTTTAATTACAAATCTCATGTCTGAAAACATTTAATGAAAATTTTTGTTTTCAGATTCCCTTCAAAAGATTTTTTTTTAAATTGAAAATAAAAAAATAAAAAAAAAAAAAAAAGAAATAGTTTTTCTGTATGTACCACACTATATTAAATTAACAGCATGACATCAAATCAACAGCTCTAAAGCTTCTGATGAATTATGGCCAAACGCCCTGTAAAAGGTTGACCTTCTTTTCTTTCTTCATCACTATGGATTTAATAATTTCTCTGCCTGCAACACAGGGTTTAATCTTGCAAGACCATAAAATTAAATGAAAACATTTAAGTCCTTACATTTACTTTGTATTTTGGCAGGTTCATTTCACAGAAACTTTGCTTTTTCTGCACATACCTAAAACTCATCCCCTGCTTCCCCTTATCTCACTCTGACTAGGAACAGCCTTTTTCCTGCCCTTGATGAATACAGCCTTGCCATGCTCATTGTCTGCTTGGCATGATATTTCAAAGGCCATTTTCCATCCTGCCATGGGGTTATTTTTTGCATGCAGTCAGCTACCTCACAATCCCTCTTCAGATACTTCCTTTGTCATCATGCACTTCACAAACACGGCATGATATATAAGAAAAGGCATAGGGTTTACTGACACACAGATCCTAAAATTAAGACTTGGAGGCTTACAGGAAACTGGACTCTAATATAAATATGGTGCAAAATTCTGCCATCTGCCTTTTGGGAAGGGCTGAGTTGAATAGGTATGGTGAACCTTTTCTCACGGATCAGAGGCTGCACATCTTCCCAACTTTCTTCCTTCCTAAGCCACAGAAAACACAAGAGTAACCCACTTTGTCCTCATGGCAGTCTTTACCCTAAGAAATCTATGTCACATGGGCTATAGTCACACTTCAAGCTTGGTCACACTACCTTGGAAGCCTTTCCCTCTAAGGAAAATTTCTATTTTGCAGGACATGGGAAAACATCTGAATTTCTTGGTAAATAGGAGACAGGTAGAGTAAGAATTCTCTTTTAGACATTTGGAAAACAAAAGAGGGAAACTAAAGAGAAAAAAAACAATTTAAAAATATCTTGAATTATGTTCAAAGCAAAAAAATGTGCAGTAATATAACACACCATTTTCTTTTAGTACCAAGTATAACCAAAGCCTGCCATTTCCAGGCACGTTGGTTTAGTCTAAACTTTAGTAACCATGCATCAGGAGATCAAGTTTCCACATTACTGGAAAAAGCTACCAAGGTCTGTTGTTTCTGGTGAGGCAACAAGCCCTAGATACAGAGTCCTAATGCTCCACTGTCTCCTTTAAAATAATTTTGAGCATTGATTGCTGGAGAGTGGAAATAAGCAGTGTTGGTTTTTTTTAATATAAAAAACACAGTTACTGTTGTAATAAAGTCTTTCTATATCCAATGGAGGAGAGCAGGACAAATGAATGGATGTTCTCCCCATGGAATTTTCCAGGATAGCGAAGCTTGTGTTGATCTGCAGTCAACACTTCCTACCATTTTACTCAAACATTGAATCAAACAAGGATGGAATTAAATCATACATTTTCACTTCTTCACCCACTGAATATACTTTCACATACAGAATCCTTCCAAGTATATCACTGTGAGCCAGACACCATCTACCCCACACTGAGTCTATGTAATCAAGTCTCCATTGAAAACACAAATATAGAGCCGGCTGAGTGACTGATAGGCAAATTACTTCCTGCCAGATAGGTTTAGCAAAGTAAGAGAGTATGTGATGTCTTCTAGAAAACCAAAGAAAAGAAAAATACAGAAAAAAAAAATACAGAAAGCTTTCAGTTCAGGAATTACAGCTTCATTCTTCTTCAGTAAATACAGATGTTAGAAATAGAAGGTTGCGTTGCTGTGTTTGCCAGAGAAGGCGAGAAGACATATTCAGTTTTTTGAAATAGAAAAATTACAGCTTTTTTGCACAGAGACTCTTCATTGTGCTTTCACAGCGCTAAGGCATGTTCCAAACTATTTGTCTTCCTGAAGGTGTACTGCTGTTAAAAATATCCAAGAACCAGATCTCCAAGAAAGCAAGACCCATAGCTATAACCTAACCTTCAGATATGCACAGGTGTCATCAGCTCTGATTGAATTCATTCTCAGTACCTTTGTCTCACTATAAAGCCTGAAAAAAAATATTTCAGAGCCTGTTCCTGAAAGTGTATTGAATATAGAGCTGTGGTTCATACATCACCAGTTTGAAAGCCATAAAGAATCAAGCAACACCTCCACCAGATACTTTTTACAAACAGCTATGTCACTGTTAATGATTCAATGAAGCAAAGTAGGTAGGAAGGAAAGTAACACAAATTTACTATTTGATTGGACACCTGGGTGGCACAGTTGATGTATTGGTTTATTCAATTCAGTAGACACTTGAATGATTCAGTAGCTTCCCGTAGATTTGAAGTATCACCAATCTTAACCACTTAATTATCAAAGTACTTTCTTCTTTTGGATGTAATTGAGAGGAGGAGACAAATTTGCTCATGGTGTATCCAGCTCCTGGATCCAGATTGTTGATAAATGTATTTAACAGGACTGACCCTAGAACTGAACTCAGAGAAACACCTCTGGTAACTGGTTACCAGCCAGATTCACTACAACACTATGAGCTCTGCCCTTCAGCCAGTTCTTCACCCAGTGCACCCTGTACCCACTCATCCCACAGCTGGACTACTTGTCCAGAAGATGCTGTGAGTGACAGTATGAAAAGCCTTCCTAAAACCCAAAAACTCTGCATCCACCACCTTCCCCTCATCCCCTCAGAAAATGACTCTAACATAGAAGGAAATCAATTTTGGAGATGCTGATTTTGTTTCAGTCTGTTTGATTACTTGATTCTTTCCTTGAGGACTCACTGAGATAATAATCTCTTCCACTGGAATCAAGTTCTTCAGCCAAAAGAGCCATGGAGCTGATCAGATCTCAGCAATGCCTCCTTCTCACTCATAATATTTGTAGGGGTTTTTTTTGTTTTTTTTTTTTTTTAATGCTCTATATGTGTCAGAATAGCTAGTGCATTCCCAGTTAAATGTATGTGGGAAGTTAGCACAGACCTACAACTTTGCTAAGGAACTGTCAAATTAGTAAAATTTGACAGAAAGGTACAATTCTATCTGATCCCACAAAAAGTAATCTACTACTGCCACAGTTCCATACCAGTGAAGAAAGTTTATCCCATCTTCCTTGGTATCTTTGGCCATGTAAGATATTAAAGGGGAAGCAAAAAGACAAAGCTTCACCAACCCTTGTTCTCTTGGCATGGATCAGAGTGGTGCTGGAGCCTCTTCTGTGCTCTCTCTGAAATGGAAAAGATTTGTTATTTCATACTCTTTGTTATTTTCAAAAACAACTCAACGGGGAGAGCTAAGTGAATGTCTCCCTTCTCTGTCACCATCAGCCTGGCTACCAACTGTCCCTCAGTTCCAAGAAACAAGGCGGGGGGCAACACAGCATCAACAGACATTTTGTAATATGTCACTTCCTACCCTTTCAGTACACAGCTCCTGGAAGTTGCCAAGGTGCCAATTTTAAACATCTATAGCTCTAAAGATTTCTTTTTCCATGAAAAACCCTCCTGGGTTGCAACAATTCGAAGTTTTAATAGACTTCATTTAAGAAAGGTTGCTTGACTTTGTCTGTGCCAAGAGTTGTGGGTTTGTGTTTTCGGTTTGTTGTTTTCTGAGGAGAGTTTGTTTGAGGATTTGGTTGGGGTTTTTTGGTTGTTGTGTTTTGGTTTTGGTTTTGTTTTTGTGGGTTTTGTTGTTGTTGGTTTTTTTTGCTTTTTTGCTTTTTTTATTTTTTTTTTTTAACTTGTGGGATGGTATTGAATTAGGACTGGGCACAGCATTGGGCACGGAATTGGGCACAGCAAAGAAAGAAAGAATAATTTTGAGCACACAAAGTCTGCATGATGTCAAAGTGAGACAAGTTTATCAAAAAGAAATGCACTGAAGAGACATAGTAAAATATTGCATAGACTTCAGGAAGTCTCTGAAGGTGAGAATAGCAGAAGGCTGGGTGAGATATCTCTGAAGGTGAGAATAGTAGAAGGCTGGGTGAGATACCTCAGGGAAAAACACCACAAGGACAATCAGCCCTGTTTACTCCCCCTTGGATATCCACTTCAAACCCAGGGCCAGCAAGACCTTTAGTTTTGTATTTTGGGATATGAGCATCTAGTGAACGGTTGATACTTCAACATATGGAATGAAAAAACAGGGCTGCTGGACGTCATCTGGCACCTACTGGAAAACAGTTGGTTCTGAATGAACCATTCACAAAAGAGGGTCGAACACTGGAGGTGGATCTGAACTTTCTCGTGAACCAACTGGCAGCATAAGAAGGCCTTTGGGCCTTTGGGAATAAAGGGACACTGCCCTTTTTGCTCTGTGTCAGTCTTCACAGGTTTGATCCTCTGGGACTTACAGTATTATTGCCAACGAGGAGGTACCACTTTTTCTCTGTCAAAGGTTAGCAGGTTGCACAGTGCATTGTTGGGTCACTGCCAGAGACACACTCCAGCAAGGCAAAGTTCCCCCTGTGGAACAACAGTCTCTGTAATAGCTCCAAAAGAAAATTTCATGTGCTCAGGAAAAACAAGTCCTGGTATGTTCCAACAACTGCTGACATTTCACTTCACAAACTGTCAAGAAAAGATCCTTTATAAGATGAGCTTCCTATCAGAGCAGAATTAAAGCCAGGCTATGGATAGCTAGAATTATAAATTAAAGAAAGTCAGACTAGATATACACTCTGTTTTCTGCATTAGAAAAAGGTAATTAAGTTGGAGTAGCTGATCATTGCAGATCCCTTCCAACTGGAACTATCCCTGATGACAATAAGGACTGAAGATGACAGCTCAAAAATAGGTGTAACGGGATGCAATCTATGATAGGATGATGGCTAGAGATCGGGAGAGTTTGTCTTAACTCAGTCTATGTAGAACTGCAGCACTTTCTAGCAGGGTGGTTTTTCCTACAAAAGTAACTGGAAAATTTAAATATACAAATGTGCAGGGGAGAGAGACATGGAATGCTTCACAGGGACATGGAGTTGGAGCAGGTTGATGAAAAGCCAGTTTAGAAAGAAAGAGCCGTGAAAGTAATTTCATTTGGATTTGATTTTGGCGACCATCTACTGAGCAGGAAAAACTATGTAAATGCAAATTAACATCAAACCCATACTTAGAGGAATTAAACCCTAGGCTTCAACAAGTACTTGAACGGACCTTACTAAAAGATGCTAAAACTTACTTTGTAAAATGATGATAAAGAGGAATTCAGTGTCCAGGGAATCCTTTAAGTTATCCATTAACTACATGGCTGTGTCAGACCTAGGAACTACTTCTGTAGTGTCTGGAAGCAGAAGAAAAGCAGAGAAGGAGAATCAGAGCAGCTGGAGAAAGACAAATTAATTGCAAGAACACAGACAGTGGTAGCCTAAAAATATGACAGAGGATGAAAAAAAAAAAGTAAATAATTTGAACAATTATTCCAGAAGGAAAATGGTTGTCAGATTGACCACATCAAAATCCAAAAGGAAACCTAAGTATCCATGGTTATTAACCTCAGGTCTCACTGCTGTGAATGAAAAATGGGACCCAGAAAAAGGTAAATGACTTTCAGGAGTCAGAACAGACTCTGATACACAGGAGATCTAAGATGATGGGAAGGAGGCTTCCTTTTTCATGGAATATAGAGTGATAGTCCAGGCAGCCTGGTCCTAAACAGTCAAGTCCAGTCTGAAAGCAAGTAGGCACAATGATATACTGATCTCCTTCAGTGTTACCAGCAGGGCAGTAACACGATGTTTGTGTGGGAGAGGCAGCTGAATTGCTTAAAAGTAGCACAGCTCCCTGTTTCCTGCATCCCTCATTGTCCTTCAAACACTTCACTGGTGGAGTTTTCACTGTCAGTTCCTTCACAGGAGATCAAAAACTAGGCAGCCATGAGGTAAAGTGGGAGCAGTGGGGATGTGAAAAGCAAGAGAAGGAAGGCAGGACGCTACAGTTCTCTACCATTCTCATCACACCAGGAACGTTAAATACAAAATGAGACCAGTGTTGTAAGTGTTATTACAATTCACAGAAAGGCATGGACCTCTTTTCCCAGGGGGGTGGGTGATGCCCTAAAGACATTCCTAAGAGTCCTTGCTTAGCCATAAAATATGAGTGAGTTTATGTTGAGTCCATTGTCCCATTCCACTCCATCTATCCACTTGTACCCTCACAGTTCTGCAGGAAACTCTTTGGCATAAGTATATGTTTAGTCATTTTTTAACAGGATTTCTGTGCCTGGAGGGCTGTCTCTCTTGGTAAGTCTATTAAGAGACACTACTTCTACTTCACCTTACAGACCTTGCTTTACATAAATCCTTAGGCCCACAGAATGCAACAGTAATACTAATTCATTCCTCTCTCTTTATATAAAATATTTTTCAACCTTAGAGAGGAGTTTCCATAGCAGAACCATAATATAAATTAATAACCTCATTATAAAGGTCATTCTCAGAATCATAGAATCATTTAGGTTGGAAAAGACCTTTAAGATCATTGGGTCCCAGTGTTAACCCAGAACTGCCAAGTCCACCATTAAACCATGTCCCTAATGTCTTTACAGACGAACACAGCTCATTCCTAGCTATGAAGTAGGACTATCATTCTCTGTTCTGGCACTAGAAATTTCTGGGTTTTGTAAATGTTGTTTCATATTTGATTTCTGGATGGGAAGCAAAACCATCCTCCATGGAATCAGGCCCCTGAAGCTGAGTTTGAACAAGCCCTTGACAGTGGTTTTAGATCCGAGTACTTTTAATATGAACACTTCAATATAATCTCTTTCTGTTGTTACCTGGCTGAGCTTCAAGAGTGGGCCAGCCACTTAGCAAATGAGATATTTCTAAAGAGAAAGAGAGAGGGAACAAGAAATCATTTATCAGAGACAGCTCTGCATTGCCTTGGCAATTAAAAAACTAATGACCCCATAGCTGGAGCCAAAATACTTTATTGTCTTCTCCTATTATAAATCAGCCAAGCCGAATTCAGTCTAACTAATTATTATGCCAACAACCTACAGCAGAGAGTGCCTTATGAAATTACTGGCCATGGAAGGTAATCAGTCACTCTTTGGAGCCTCACACTGGAGCTCAGAAATGGACTTTGTAAAGCTTCCTTTCAACCATGTCAGATTTTGAACCCGTAGATCTAGTCTTGGCCAAAGTCTGGTGTCATCATGGAAGGGTTATGAAGTAGGAGGAGGTTCAACGGGGAATGTGAGCTGCAAAATTGTGTTAAGAATGCAGACAGTAACAAGCAGAGGAGTCAGAGGAATCTTTGCTGATACTGTCCCTACAGACTCACCTAAGCCTTCATCCTGAACTGTTTGCTCTTTACCAACATTTCTAACTATTGGTATTACTTGACCAATTTATTCTCAGCCACCTATTTAGCCATTCTGCAGTGCTGCTGCCATTTTCCATTCAGTGATACGTGCCAGCTGAAACTACCCTCCACAATCTTGCATCAGTGTAAGGTAAAGCATACACAGGTATTCTTCCCAAGAATGCCAAGGCAGTAGAAGGATTAAAAAGAGGTTTACTTCAGACGAAAGGACCACTTCTTAATGATGCTGCATGCCCCGGGCCCCCAGGGGAAAAAGGGCAATGCCCTTTTTGTATATTCTCTCTCTCCTCCCCCATCCTCTCTGGCCAGAGGAGGCCTTGTACATGTCTGCAGACATGTTGTCTCTCTGCATGCCAGGGAAAGAGAGAGCTTGCTCACAACTTCTCCCTGCAACTTTCTCTGAAATGCAGAAGGAAGGAGGAAAAAAATTCTAACCCATTTGAGAAGGTATTTTACAGTCTTCCTAATTGAAATCGAGTTCTAGCTTTCCATCACAAATTCTCTCAAAATTGTACCTATCCCTACAATCAGCCAAAAAGATGTTTGAAAGGTTCACCCCCTTTTGAGAAAGCCCAGCTACTTCTGTGTCAGCCTTTCTGACAGCCCTTCTGTCAGCCACAGAGTTTCTTTGCCATGGATATCAGACACTGACCCTGTAGGAATGGCATTCAAATAAAAATGCTTATTCCAGTCTCACTTTACACTCCAACCCTTCCTATAGAATGAATTTTTCCATTAAAATCTTTTGCAATCCCATTCGACAGACATATGTCTATCTGTCAAAATAAGAATCTTCATATCTTTCTAAAAATTTACTTCCTAATCCCACAAAATTTGCCAAACCAGATCTTAGCATTTTCCCCCAGGGTCCTAACTTTTCAGTATTTTTTTTAAAATCACATTTATAGAAGCCAATTGTGGCAGCTTTGTCAAAATGTCTGCAAGAGGCAAAGGGGATATATATAGTAAAAAAGGAGACCTTTCCTTCTCACACCATCCCTTCAATCCATTCCTGTGAGATCTCTTTGCTATCAGAGAGCACTCTCTTGGGGAACACCTCTTGAGGAAATGGACTTCAGTGGGTTCAGAAAAGGGAAGATGAGTGGAAAACAAATATTGTAGTGACCTACACAGCCATGCAAATGTGACAGTCAGGAGCTTAACAAGCTGCTGTAAAAGTCCCTCAATGACTGTTCTGGCCACAGTGTCCAGAGCTCCAATTTCAGGAAAAAAACCAACCATGTCTCACTCCTACCCTTGAGCTAAACTTCAGTTGAGGGATGAGGGTGAGAGGCAGCAATTGCTGCTTCCTCCACCCCACAACCTCCAGGACTGACCCTACCGTCTCCTCTTACTCCACTTGAATTTGTAGGCAATTCCCCATACACACTACACACTCTCGCCCTCCATTTGAGGTTTCAGAGTGACCCAGAGAGAGGAATAAGCTGCACATTAATTAAATCAACATCAGCTACAGCAAATATTGCTGCTGCTAGCACTGCAAAGAGATGACATAAAAGGACCCCAGGCCATTACAGAGACATTCACTTGATTTCCTTCCAGTGCTGCTGACTCAGAGCTGTCTCTCCTGCCCTTGATCTCTCTATGTCTTTGGCCTGTCCCCTTGACCCCATCACTCCAGGGTTTCTGACTGGCTCATTTTCAGCCTAATTCTCTCCTCTCTGTTCAGTGCCTGTCATATTCATGCCTGTCTCCCAAGTAGAGCAGGAACATAGCCTTCATCCCCCATCTTTAAATGTATGAGCCCTTCTTCCTGCATTCAAACTTTGATGACACAGTCTGTTTTGCATATTTAATGGCCTCAACGCGCTGTATCATTGGGTGAGATGCATTAGTACAAACAAACAGGGCCATGACAAACTTAAACATTAACTGCAATTGTTCCTGGCTTTTAATTGTTAGCACAAACTTGCTCTGGTGTGTTTAGAATGTCAGTTGTAGCCTTTCAGGCAGGTTCAGGAAGAGCACTTGCCTGGGACCATTCCCTGAAGGCAGTGTGAGTTGAGGGAAAGGGAGGAGGAGTTGTGTGGATACAAGCAATCCTTTGCCATTTAAACTCTGGGCTGGGGATCAATGCCTACCCTGTTTTATTTAGCAATGGAGCAGCACCCTGGCAGTCTAATTTCTTCTGTTGCCATCAAAAACCACCTTGATGTGTCCATTTGCTGGTGGATGGGTCTTATTTGTCTGTCATGACAAAGTGTCCTCTTTTCCTTCAGTGATTTCACTGAGCCCTCATTATGTTGTTTTGTGTTGTAACTGCTGTGTCTTCTTGAACACATGTCATATCCCTCCAGGACCTGTCCTCATTTCACCCCTTTGACATGTCTAGGCTTTCATTTGATGACAAGCAATCACTCAGCATTCATTTCTGTCTCCCAAACCTGGCAGTTCCCAAAAGCTGAACTGACCTCTGACCAGTTTTCCTGTCACATCTCATTGTGGCCATCCAGAAGCCAAATCTAACAAGAGGTGCCCTTTTCATTCATGTCTGGCATATTCATTTACAATAATGTGTGGCAAGATTAGAGAAATCAAATACAACTTTCAGTAGGATTTTCCAACAAGATTGCGTAAAAAATAAATAAAAAAAAATCACCACTGTTTTCTCCAACCTTCTTTCATCATCGGTTGACATTTCCATCTAAGATGTGTCTGCAGCTCAGACAGGAACTGGGTACAACAGTTGTTGATTAGGATCAAGGGCAGTTCTATGCATGAAATATACATTGGGACATGAATGGCCTTTTCCTGACTTAAAAATATCTGTTAATTGATTATCCTTTTTTTTCCTCTGTTCATTCAAATTATCTAAGGCATATCTAAATTCTCTAATTTCTTCTTTTGCAGTACTAGCAATATGGACCATCCACCTCAAGCATTTGGCCACCTGTTCTCCATCAATACAGCTACTGCAGTCTTTGCTTTTTTCTGAGGTCTTCATTCTCAGCTCATTAGGTTTGGAATACTCATTTAGGTAAGAAACATCTCTCCTGCCAAAACCTTAATATTTGTCATCCAAACTCTTTAATTAATTTTAATGTCTTCCTTTTGCCTGCATTACCTTTTTATCTTCTTCCACAAACTTTTGCTCCCACAGAATTGAGCCTACCTTTCTTTCTTCACTGTTCTTTCCTGAATCATTCTAATCATATCTCACTCTGTTTTCCCACAGGGAACTTTCTGGCAGTGTATACCCATCCGTCTTCCTCATCAAAAACACAAGACATTTCAGGAAAACACATTTGATAAACATTGTTATATTGTAAACTGAACCTGATTCAATTGAAAATCAAATCCAGACAAACAGCAGACTTGATGACTTTGTGTCAAAGGAAGCCCATGTTTTATTTTAAAATAAATACATGTTTATGTTTCTAAATAAACAGCCTGAAACTCACAGCATTTTGACCTTCAGAGGGGTGTCTCTTCTGCATTAGCAACAAACTTACACAGAAGCATTTTCTAGGCTCCTAAAAATGAAAACACAGGCTTTTATTTTTCCTATATCGCTACTTATATCTCTCAAACTGCACACCCTAACTTTTGATGTTTTGTGCCTATTGGTTTTCGTTACATGTTATACTGGCAATTCATATGACACTACAAGGATTGTTTGTGAAGATATGGAGTGATTGACATAAAGCTACTTTTTTATTTGCATTGAACTATTTAACGATGCTCAATGTATTAAGGGACAGAAAGGAAAACCACCTTCTGGTGCTGTTGTTTTGGAGAAGGAGGTATGGGAGGCATTATTCAGATTAATACACTCACATCATCTCAGAGGGCTCATGTATTTTTTATTCTTCCTAACGCTACTCTTGTTCTTCATGGAAATGAAAGTTTCTTCAATGATAAAATCACCACTAGGTTTACACTGTGCTGTTGCTTAATTATATTCAAACATTAATTAAAGAAGAGGTTAGTTATATTGGCACTGGTAACTGCTGAAGGTGTGTTAGTCTTAATATTGCAGTAATTTCAGTTTCCTGAGTACACCTCACAAAAAGGGATTCTTCAATCCTAATACATATGTATAAGTCTCATTTTTAGAAAAAGTAAGGAATTATTCTATCGAAATTCAACTGCTCAATCTTTGCAAAGCCTCTGCTCTTCTGTTCACATTTACTTCACCATAGAAATCCTACCTTTGAAGCAATATCCACAATAATAGCAGAAAAACATGCCACCTTTACCTGTTTAAGCAGCAATCAGCATCCTTACTACAATCATTCTTGGTATGTACTCTAAAAAATGCTATGGTGCCATGCAGCAACACTGCTTTAGGGAGCTCAGCTAAAATGAGCATGGATCTATGCATCAAGGTTAGTTTCATTCCTGGGAACTGCAGGAACTGCTTGTACCAAAACTAAATGTTTAAATAGCTCGTAGGACACTGGAGGATAGAGCATGCATTAGAGCACACAATGGCCTGCCACTGGAGGCATGTCTACACGGACCTCTGCAAAATTTCAACAGAGGAATCACCCTTTGAAAGCGCCAGCAAATTTGGATGCCTGAGGCCCATGATACCACATGACCAGAGTGGTCTTCTCCTAGCCTTTAAGACATTCTAGCCATCTCTTAAAAATTCTCCAGGTTTTCTACCTATTTTCAGTCTTCGTGGATGACAGTGGTGCAGTAACATCTTCAGCAGGGACAACCTGTCAGGCACACACCCACAACCATTCTAATTTGAGTGTCATGAAGAGCTGCATCAAATGCTGTGCCTATTTTAGGGATGCACAGTCCCCTCCACCGCTCCACCCCTCCTAGATGCATCCGTTCGCCATGCCCAATTTCCTGCTGTGATACAGACTTTTAATAGCTATACAGCACAAGTCAGTGATGTCTGTCTGACACTGTGCTGCTTCTCTCCTCCGAATCACTGCTGCTTAATAAGTACATCGTCCTGATTTAAAGGTTGCTTATAAAACTTTAAATAAATAGATACGTAGATATAAATCATCAGGTGTCCCTGCTCTCCAGTGAGTGAGCCCTCTCCTCAGACAATGACCCATGGGCAAGCACAGCCAGCCTGCAATGCTGCAGACAGGCTAACAGTAATGCAGTTGGATGTTCCCTCTGAACAAAACGTGGCTGCTGGCGTGCATTCTGTTTTTGAGACAGTACCAAGGGGACAGCTCTGACAAATGCCTTGAAATTCAGTGCCCATGGCCCTGCCCTTGCTGTGCTGCAGCACTGTAGCAGAGAGTTGTGACAGTTCAAATGGCTGGCTGGCAGATACATTCACAATACATGAACATTTTGTTAGAATCCTGCCAAATGTGTCTCTGGTCTCAGTGGGAACCAACCAACTGCTTCAGCTACATTTGGATGGGACAGCTGTTTCATCAAAATATCCCATCTGTGAATGCTTTTGCAGGGTGCACTACATAGTAATAGCCTTTTTCACCCCTTTCAAAACGTATCTTTCACGTTAGAAAAGTCTAGCTTAGTCTGCATTTGTCCAGTCTTTGAGCATCTTGTGTCCAGTCCACAGGAAACAAAAAATTCTCAATTTACCAAAATCCAACACAGAGATCATAAACTCTGTTCATGAGTCTTAGGGCAGCTCCACCAGGCCCTGGCTCATGCCTTCATTCTGCCTCCAGGAGTATGTAGGGATTTCATTAATGGCAGGTCAAATTACCTTGACATATCTAAAGGTACTAGTCCAGCTACCTCTATGCACTCTAGCAGGACTTGCAGGCAGCCCCTGAATCACCCAGAAGTTGAATTATCTCACCTTGATTAGTATCACAGAAGGTCTCTCTCTGCAGAGAAACTCTTACTTTCTTTCAGGGAGTTCCTGACATGACCTCAGACGTGTGTGGTGTCAAACCAGGGCACAAACAGGAAAGTCAGCAAGATCTCCAATGATAAAGTGCATCTTCCTCACTCCTTCGGTAAAACAGTGCAATATGGATGTATTTTAAAACATCAGCTCCCTACTCTGTTATGTAGAAACTCTGCTTCCCATTTCACAGTTCTGGGTCCTCCGCTCCTGTTAAGACCTTGATGACTCAGGACAGCAATGAAAAAGGTTTGAGTTTTAGCCCAACTTGGTAGTTCTAAACCCCTTGCCAACTGACCAGATTCATGCAAAGCCACAAAATTTGGTTTTCAACTCTGACATGCAGAGATGGGATTACAGATATTGAAACATCTGTTTCCCACTGTGCAAATGGTGTTCCTTGTCTGTCTTTGGAGCTGATACAAGCTGCTCTCTGGAAGCCAAGTCCACTGTTATACTACTGTAGCAACTCTAGTTCCATGACATGGGTAGTGGAAGGTGTCCCTGCCCAAGACGAGGGGGTTGGAATCACAATCTTTGAAGTCCCTTCCAGTCCAAACTGTTATATAACACTATTTTTCTGAGGACCCTGTTCTCCCTCAAATTTACACTTTCTGGGCATAGCTTTCTAGACTAAAATAGCCATAGGAACAGACAGAATCAGGCAGTAAATTGCTGTTTATGTTAGGACTCAGGGGTCAGAAGTGAAGGTAAATGAAGAAAAAAGAAGATCGGGGTGAAATTGGACCTGCTGTTTTGCCAGGTATTACATTTGCATGGTTGCTTAACACATTACAGTGTGAGCCCATTCCTACCCAATGCAAAACATTAAACTGAAAACACAGACAGGAAGAGGAGGGAGGCACAGAATCAGAGATCAGCCTTTGGTTGGAGACAAGTTCTGTTTGGTTTTGTACAGTATAATTTCAGAGAACCCATGAAGTGTCATGTCAGACAATCCATACAGTAATTCCTAGTATAAATCCAAGTCAGCAAAGCAGCAGTGATTTATGCACACAGCCATCAGATCCATACTATTTGCTCCAAGTGTAACACAAAGAGCATTTTAGCTTTCTGTCCAGAAGACAGACAGCGTAGGAGAAAGGAGCAAGTTGAACATTACCTTTCCCACTGGAAACCAATCTTCAGCCCTGTCCAATTTCAAAGAGTACTGGAAGAACAGAAGCAGCTCAAAATGGATCACAGAATATTACGGATACAACCATAAGGGCAGTCTATTAGCAAATGGATCATGGCAAGAATGGACCATAAAGCAGTCTATGCGCACAAAAGGTTAAAATAAATTTGACTTCACTGACCAGACATTGTCTTCTCCACCTCCAGTAGTAGCAGGTTATAAATTTGTCCATAACAAATTACTGTAAAATAAAATCATAGAATCATAGAATAATAGAATAGCTTGGGTTGGAAATGACCCTAAAGAGTATCCAGTTCCAACTCTCCTGCCAAGGGCAGGAACTCCTTCCACTAGACCAGGTTGCTCAGAGCCCCATCCAGCCTGGCCTTGAACACTTCCAGGGATGGGGCAGCCACAGCTTCTCTGGGCAACCTGTTTGAGTGCCTCACCACCCTTACAGTAATATCTACTCTAAACCTCATCTCTTTCAGTTATCCAAAATCTGCTACAGCCTGGAGGGCTAGCAGAAGATTTTGTAGACACTTACCCATTATAGTTTATAAGTGCCCAGTTTTTCCTTATTTTCCGATTACCCTTGGTTGAAGGACTCAGCTGTTTGTGAACCAAGACCCAGCTTGGTGCAGAACAGCTGTGTAATCCTGGTTCTGTTTTTCTAAATAAGCTGTTGTTGGGAGGTGGTGGTGAGTATGTCCATCCTCATGGTAAGAATACCCAAGAGTTAAAACCGTGCAAGACCAGAAAGGTGAAAACAAAGACAGAAAGGTAATAGCAGAGCTGTATTAGTGAGCATTCAAGAGAGAAAATGTATTGAACACAAAAAAGTATTAGACCATAATTAAAAAAACAGGCACTCAGAAGATAGCAGCATCAGGGCTAAGGCTGTTCCAGGGAGCAATGGAGATGAGCTCTTCCCCATCTGATTGATGAGAACAACAGAAGCACTGTGGTGAGCATATAAATGCTTATCCTGTTGGCTCATTAAACTTGGGTAACAACTGTGTATATAAGCCAACAAAAAATTGCTGTGCACCCTTTAAGTTGCCTACAGCCTGCTTCGAGAGTCTCTGTGTGCATACTAAACTTGTCAGAATCAAATGTGCTGAAAAGAGAGAGTTGCAGTCCACCCAGAAAATCATCCACACAACCAAGTCTTCGCAGTAGGTCAAGAATCCTTCTCCTGTCTGTCTTCTCCCACTTGCAATCACCCTTTTCTGTGCTGTGACCAAGAGGTCAGATACTCAAAATTCTGTCTCTGAAGCAAACCAATGGAGGAGGAATGGTCAAGGCAGCAATGATTTCTGGATCACTGGTGCTGTATTTCCTCCTCCCATCACAGTTCTCATACTGCTGCTCAGGTATAGTTTAAAAGGGACAGATGTTCCTTTGGCCCAAAGGATCACTGAGCAGTAAATATTATTCCTCAGTTCTGACACAACTGGACACCCTCAAGTACCTTGCAGAAGAATTTAATATTTTCTATTAGGATCAGATCTAGTCATTTGCTGCTGTACCTCTCAAAAATCTGAAGAAAAAGAAAAAAAAAAACACAAACCAGGCAGTTTCAGAAAGCCAATCATTGCGATGAAAATTGAAAGCATATATAGCAACATCCAGAAATTTCGAAGTCAGAAAAAAAAAAATCTAAATGAGAATATGACTAAATAAGAGGCATTGAGGTGTAAGATGGTTAAAACACTATTGTGACAGTAGCATTGAAACTTGGCTGTCAAAAACTATAAAACTGTGGTGGGGGAAAAAAGTTTTCCCCCCGGAGTTATAAAATGGTAACCCCCAAGGGGGTGGTGACCCTTGGGGTTGAACCAATGAGCACTCCTGCAAAATATAAACATATCACAACCAGACCGGAAAAGAGGAGGTAGTAGTTGCTGTTGAAGAAGAGAGTAGCCATGTTGTAAAGCCACGAGGAGAGGGGCTAGGAGCCCCATTGGGGACTATGCCCCCCCAGCCCCAGCTGGGGGGCTGCAGGAACGTGGAACAGTGTTAGACTGGGCCAAGTATCTGTAGCTGAGAAGCTGGGAGTTTTTCTCCACTGTGAGTGGGCAGAAGGAGCAGCGGCAGAAACAGCACTGAACAGAGAGACTGTGGCAGAAAGACAAGAGAGAAGAAAACAAGCAGCAAAGACAAGCATGCAGCAACGCAGAGAGAACTCCTGCAAGGAGAGAGAGAGAGCCAGCAGTAGAGAGAGAGAACTAAACTCTACAGAGACAGAGTTTGGGGTAAGAACTGAAACAAATTCCCCAAATCCCTCTGAGACCTCCTAGAGAGGAGGAGGAGATGGACTCCTACTTGAGAGGAGTCGTGGCGTGCTACAGCACCGGAGAGAGAGGAGCTGAGAAGCTCAGGTGTCCCAAAGGGGGGAGAAGGAGCCCAGCCACCCCCTGGCCTTCTACACCTACACACAGCAGACACCAACAGAAAATTGCCAACAGCTTCCGGTGTGTATATGTGATTTTTCAGCAGAAGCGAACAAAACGAGTGGTGATTGGCTCTCCAGGGAACACTGCCCTGGCACCCAGTCACCTCTGAGCTCCTGACTCTCGGGAGGGGCCAATCTTAACCCATGACAAAAAACCACTACCCATATTTCTTTTTATTTTTGTACTGAAATAAAACTTGTTTAAGCCTTATACAAAGCAAATAATCTTTTAAAATCAAGATCTATTGATTTCCACCTGGCTTTGAATTTATCTCCTTTCTCTAATTAACAGGCTGTGTCACTGGAAGGAAAGAACATTAATGGCACAAGACAACAGTGTCATCTCCTGCTAAAGAGTAAATCTTGAAGGAAAAAAATCAAAGCAGTTGTTTAAAATAAATCACTAGCCTTGGCCGAGTTGGCTGTCTGCATGGCAGGTATTTATTACCTCTCACAGTCCTTATAGAGGGACAATATCTGGCACCAACTGGATAAAATAAATTAAGAAAGGTACTTCCAGCAAAAAAAAACAAATAATGTTGTTCAGAATTTTCTTTCTGGTTAATGTAGAAATAGCCTCTTGAGCAGAGGGAGCACAGCACATATATGTGTTTAAATCACAGCCCTCAGCCCTGAATTCCACCCTCAGTCAATTCGAGTGTCCATTGAACAATATGTATTGCTGTTTTGTTTTTATTTCATGTCATATTTCATTTTATTCAGGAAACACACTGTATAATTTAAAAGGGTCAGTCATCTTGAAATCCTCCTTTTCCAGATACAGAGTGTCCAGCTTTGTCTGGGCATCAGTTAGAGGCACTTCAATATAATTCCACAGTCACCATGACCACTGCAAACCATATGGCAGGGAAGCTTTTCTGCCATGAGGATCAAAACCATGGAGCCAAGAAGCACTCTGGGATACTTCCCAGCTCCTGCTCTTCCCAGAGGAGGCACTGTGCTCCCAGGAAGCTCAGATGTTTTCCAGTTTAGGCAGAAGTGTCTCCTGTTGCAGGTACCATCTCCAACGTCATCAGTGGGCACACAACCTGACAGACAGTCCAAAGTCAACCACCATCCAAACATTCACACCTACTTTTAAAGTTTAGTGTCCTTGGATTATCAAAGACTTCATTTTTAACCTTTACGTCAGTAAACACAGAGATCCTGCAATCTGTTCTGCTAAAAATATATTTTCCATTGACAGAGACTTAGTTTTTTGATGGGAATTGAGTTCAATATTAACAAATATGACAGTGTAGCTACTCTCAGGCTAAATCTAAGAGAGGATTGTAAAGTTTAGCAAAGGTCACAGATCTCCTGCTGTAGGCATTTGTGGTTTCCAAGATAAGACCATAGGGAACAATGAAGTCATCTATTCTTAGCTACTCCATGACCTTAGACCCTTTCACTCGCTGCAGCAGGGAAAACCCTTTTCCTTTAGTGTGCTCCTACCTTTGAATTCTTTAAACTGTCATTGAACTAGGTCAAATATTTTCTAAGTGATATTGTACTGACCCTATTTAAGGTTGCATCTGGGACAGCTGAGTCTGGTTTTTCATATAAAGAGCTTTCTAAAATAAATGTTCATGATCCTTTCTTCTCAGTTTGTGTGACAGTTTTCAGGAACAATAAAGATCAGCACCTTAAGGAAATGGTACAAAAATTCAGCTTTGTTGTCACAAGATCTTGCCCTGTCTTTGACCAAAATGCCATCTGCTATCTTAGAGAAGAATGAGGCTTCTTATTTTTCAAATCTCAGTGCCAAGCATCTCTCACAACACTCAGAACAATTCCTGATGCCTGTGGTGACTCTTTCATTGCACACTGTACAGAGTCTGGAAGACTGAAACAAAGGATTACAGTCTCAGAAATCAGATTTCATGCAAGAGGAAAATGTACTTTCGGGGTCCTTTTGCTTTATTTTTGCTTTCCTAAGAGCTTTTCAGATAAGCTTTACACACACACACACACAACATACAGGGGTGTTTAAGGCAGTTGCATCTCACAGTGTCCTGGTTAACCATGGATACACAGAATTGTTATTTGCTGAATAAAGAAACCTGTGTCACAAATCTGCTGTTGAAATCTCATTCTGTGGTTGAAGGTAGTTAAGCCAGTGGCTTCAGCAAGAGGGACCAAGTGACAAGCCAGAGGTCATGACAGAAACCCATGACACAGAAATGAGTCAGACTCCTGTTTTTCCACACAGCACTGGACTGTCTTTCCTGTGAAACTCTCCAGAAGATAGAAAAACAGCAGTGGACATGAGAACAGAGAAGGTTTAATTTGCTTATGAACCTGGCATGCAGTATTACAACTGAAATTTCTGCATTTTCATTTTCCTTCTGGTTTTGTATGTCTTTTGTTCACCTGCTTTTTCATGTGCATTATTGCAGAGGAACTGCTGACAGTCACTACTTCAGATGTGGGACTTTATCACAGCAGGATTAACTAAAGCACAAAGGCAAAGCCCATACAGCATCAACCCCCTTCCTTTTCACATCCCAGAAGCAGATGGCAATAAGAAATGAATTTTCTCATATTATTAAAGCTTCTGCTTTTTCACCTGCAAGAAGGATTTTTGCTTTGGTTCAAGGAGGGAACTGACTTTGCAATCACAATAGAAAATATTAATAGGCTCTACAGCAAGGTGACTAATATGTTCTGTAAGTTTGTGAAAGGCAGGGATTGAAAGGCAGGGGGTTTTTTTCTTTTTTTTTCTTTTTTTTCTTTTTTTTCTAAATTAAGGTTGTCAAGAGTTGGCTTTGCTTTGTGTATAGCCTTGTGCTAAGATATTTGTAGATTACAGTATGAATTCTTGCAACACAAATGTATAATGATACAATTCCATGATGGATCTGCTCTTTATCCCACACACAGACTGGGAACTCCCATGATATTGGGATATGTTAGGCTGGTGCATGACAGATTTATGAATTTCAGGCTATCACAGGATTATCGCCTGTGGCAAGGCACTGAACGTGATACAATCAGCACTAGGTTTCTCAAGATCTTTGAGATACAGCAGAAAAAGAACCCCTGCCAGAATAACGCAATGAAAGAATTGTGCAAGAAGATTTCTCCCTGCAAAAATCCTTCTTTAGAGCGAAAGATATATAACATGCAAACTATTAGTCTGAGGATGAGGTTAAACCCACTGCTTCACTAAGGATACATCCTACAGCTGAATGATTTCAAATAGTCCCAAAAAATATAGAAAATCCATTTTTAGTTCTGATGAATATAGAAACAAATGAGGCTTTTTACTATCTTCAGATAAAATGCAATGAATCAGAATGGGGCTTTGACCAGCCTGGTCTAGTAGAAGGTTTCCCTGCCCACGACAGGAGGGTTGGAATTAGGTGATCTTTCAGGTTCCTTCCCAAACCATTTGATGATTCTATGAATAGACATGGAAAACCATGTTCTGCAATCGTAAAAGCAAACTGCTCCCTGACAACCTACTTTTGTCCACAGTCAGATCTTGGGCTGTACAGGAAAGTTACTGCAAGGTGAAACCCAGCACGGACAGCCAGTACATCACTTCCAACCTCCTCCATTGATACTCATCCTGCTCCAAGTGATCTTTTGAGGCTTCTCCAAGTTCAGTCCCAAACAGACATATGTTGACTAACACAAAAACACTGTTTTGAAGAAATTCCATGGGCAAAAGACATTCGAGAGAACTTCCTGAGACAGATAAGCTCTAAAAAAGCTATTTAGTCAGCATTTTCCTTAGTCTTTGAGCTTTGCATAATAATATTGCTAAGGGGAATGTTGTGGGTGTACTAATGACTTCTTCCCTACAAACTACTTAACAGTGATCAAGATTTTGGGGCTCTATGTCCTAGAACTGAATCACAATCCAAACCCTTCTTCCTCACAAATATAAGACAATAAAACTTTTTCTCACTCAAAATTGAGAATTGGTTTGAATTATGAATGACTGACTATAGACTACTAAGTCTCCCAAGTTATATACAACTCTTCCAGCTCTCTATATTCAAGGGATTCTTTCTTTTTTTCCTATCTATTTTTCCCTAGAACTGTGAAGGACACTCCATGTGATACACTGGAATTTGATCACACAAAATAAATGGCCAAGTGCAATCTCCATCTTTCTAGCTGATTTTTTTCCATTAACATATTCATCAATAAATGGCTTTCTTTTACTGTACATCATATTGGTTACATATTAGATATTCACAGCAGTAATGGGAATGTGGAAATCATCTTCCATTATTGAGACATTTAATATAAAAGGATATCTGGAACAGATTAGATAGCCATGTCAAACTAGTATGAAGGTGTAGCTATTAAAAAAAAGTACTATTGTTTAAGTTGCCTTTTTTTTAATTCTTAATTTCTTAAATTCTGTACTGGTGCCTTTATAACAAGGACAAATTTCATGTAGAAGACTGTCTACCTCGTCACATACTTGTTCACATAGCCATATGTAGAACCAAGCTCTAAGCTTTTGACTTGCTTTTCTGCCATGATAAATTGGTGGTAATTATTGCTATTTAAATGCAGGTTGAGCTCACCACAGGCACAACATGTGTGTTGGTCATTACTACAAAACAGCTGGTCCTGAAGGCACATGGCTCTATATGCCCATAGTCCCTTTGAGAGCTATTCCTCTACATCACTAACAGTCAGCATTGATGAAACATATACTTCAGCTTTATTTAGCAATTGTTTTCTTGAAATTCAAACAAACATTGCAGTGCTACTATTCTTTTTGGACCTGACAATATTTACTGTTTTTCTTAAAATACCCCCCCGCAGAAACAGAAATCCCAAGTGAAAATTCAGTTTTCACTTAGCATATTTAATGCTTATTGTTAGAGAAAAATCTTTCAAATACAATCCCTAAAAAATTAGAGTTAAAATAGCAAAAGAACCCAGGGTAATTTATCTCTGTGAATTTTTAACACTTCAGATTGACAACTCTGAAATTAGAGTGTTTGATTGTAGCTGCTTCTAAAATAAAATCTCCCCAGACAAACATAGGTATATCTGCGTTCACTGATTTCTGTCCCTTTTCAATGTATCTATCTTCATCTTTACTAATTGATCTGTTACTAATGAACTCTCAAGTTATTCTTAAAATGGTTTGAGTTCAGTCGCAAATTCAGGATTCACAGCACACCATGGAAAGCATTTTTATAAAATCCATCTCTTTACAAAACATTTTTCAGTTAGTGTATTAGCAGGCTGAATTGAACACAAAGACAAACAGGAAAGAGATTTAGAAATAAATATTTGAAGTAAAGAACTCAAAGAGCTTAAAAATTTGGTTTACTTCACCTGTCAAAAAAAGGTTGCTTTCTACAAATACTCAGACCAGAAGAAAAATAACTCTACTCAGGCATTTCTCACAAAAAGATTCATCTATGGTGCACACCACTGTAATATGTCTGTGTTTCCAGATGGGAAAAAGAAACTCCCAGTCAAGTGGTTCCTGTTTTGTTTTCTACAGCAAACCTTCCTGACAGTGCATTATTCCCATCAGTCTGAGGTCCACCCATCCCAATTCCTCCCATCATCTCTGTCTCTGCAGGTTCATCTCCTGATCTACATCCTCTCCCCAGAGCACCAATTTTCCTCACACTTTGCTCTCTTTTCACCTCCAAAATGTGTAGGTGAGACTGGAAATCAGTGCAGATCAGGGGAGAAGAACAGAAAGCACAGAACTGCAGGTACCACCAACTCACCTGATTGACTGGGCGATGAGTAACTTCAGATCAATTTGAGCTGACTCCTACTGTGGACTGAGTAATTGGCTAAGTAGAAGTGGGAGGCTGTGTGAGGACACATGGCATAGCTAATATTTCAAGATTGTTCCCAGTCCCACCTCCTTCCTGGAGAAGTGAAGGCAACAGGGGTGGTACAACAGGAAGCAGGAAGCAAGCAGAGCTATTGAGCCACCCCACCCTACGTTTTACCTGCAAGATTTCTTGCTTTAATGGTTTGGTACTCTGCATTAGACCACACACATTAGTGAAGAGAGAGGAAAATTAAGACCAGGGTAGAAGAACAAATCACCACAATTCAAAATGCTTCTAGAAGCACAGATGCTTTTAACACCTATTCGCATGAATTATAAACATGTTCTTGGAGGAAAAGCAAGAGCAACGCTGTAAGTGTTATTTAAGATACTTGGGCTGCACTGAAAATATTTACAGCTTCTGCATTAGTGCATATATTAACTGCTCTGGTAACTTTACTATCCTATAAAAGTATTCAGTATTGAATAGAGCAGATTGTTTTGAAGTTCTAATAAAACATAAACAGAATTAATTTAATAAGCTCAATTTTCAGTAAACATCAGGAAGCTTCCTCATTTAAATTAAATCTCCTTCAAGAAGGTTATGCTGGACGAACAGGAGCTACATCATCACTGATAACAGATCTTAATGCTCATCTGCCTCTACCAGCTAGGTCAAGTCTACTTCCCTCTACAAACCCCACCATTTAGCCATTACCTCTTCCCACTACTGCTTTAACAACTCCAGTCTTCCAACATCACTTTCACCTTCTCCACTGCCATCTGCTAGTTCTGCAATAACTTCCCAAAAATGTACACCATATAGCTTCTTGTGGACAGGAAAAAAGGGAGCATTTTCCCAGTAAAATATTTCACACACTAGTGTTTCATTTAATGCCTTCTGAGCTACGTGAACCTGCTGGCTTCTATACCTGAGAGTTATTAAGATCAAAGCAAGCTTTACTGTCCCAGCGTGAGAACATGAGATATGCCTCAAATGATCCTCACTTTATCTGTCCCAGTGTCCCATCGTGATGTTTGTAATCTGTTCTGAGACAGCACTGTGAAAAATAGTGCCGCATGCAGCGCTAATTCCAGATTGCTGCTAATAAAGACAGGAGTGGTAATAATATCTAGAGTTTTCCCACTGGCTGCAGTTGTGCTGGAGTACAAATGATGCCTGGAGACTGTGCAAAAGGAGATGGGAATTTTATTTTCTCTTATGATTCACGCTATCTTCTTTTGCCTTTAGGACTGCTCCCCTCTGGTGATAGCAGAGACAAGCGTAGCTGATTTTCTTTATGGCTACCGCTTAGTGACACAGAAGTGCTAGTTGCTTTACCCAGAGAAGGATATCAGATGCAAAACAAGTCACAGCATGGAAAGTGAAAGAACAAGCAGGATCCTTGGGTTTCATCCTTGGCAAGCTGAGCAGTGTGCTGATATGATATATCAACACTCTCTGAGCAGCATACTGATGTCCATCTCATGTTCTGGGTGACAGGTTCTGTGAAAGTCATTTTCAGACTCAGTGGCTGAGATAAGGATAGCTTCATGGTCTCAGCATGAGGCAGATTTCACCTTTGTTCGAGATATTTTGACATACTGAAGCACTTCAGATACACTGCAGAATGATAGACCCATCATGATTATATACGTTCTACAAAAATCCTTCCACAGAATGTTGGCTGACTGGATCCACATTTAAAAGCTATCTAAATAGTTCTAGATATATATACAATATAGATATACAAATACAATTAAAAGCCCAAATTTTTCTAGTTACAATCTACGTGAAAACTCATATTTCTCTGAAAAAAGAGCCAAAACCATCCAGAGGGATTGTGGCAGATCTTGAGCACAAGGTAAGAATTCAAAACAAAACAAGAAAGAAACACAAACAAACAAACAAAAAAAATTAAGATTACTCCCTGTTTCAGGCTCTGTATCTGTCTAACACTCATCATTTATTTGCTTTGTGTGAGACAGCATGTTGCATCAAAGAGGGACCTGCCTTTGAGGAGAATCTCTCAGAGTTCATGACTTACACTGTGCTTGCAGAATACAACAGAAAGGGACTCTAATAGACACTTTATTAATTTTTTTTAACATAGACACCCACTCTCTCAGATCGCGATAGACTTTTATTTGTAACAATATTTTGCCCTCTGCAGCACCATGCATCTCAGTGTGACAGAATACACTGCAAGCATTTAATTAACCCCTATGATGTCCCACTGAGGTTGGCAGGGAGGTGTTTCATAATGGCATCAGGTATTTAAAATGACTTACCCACACAGGCACACAAAAACTGATCATTACATTAGGGGCATCAGTGGGACCGCAGAAATGTCACTGCCACCTCTCCAGCGTGGCTGCCTGAGCACTGTCTGACTTTGAAGTGTCTTGTGTGCTATGTCAGGCAGCAGTAAAGCTGACAGGTAGAAGGGAAGTTGAAGCAGAGTGTGTTATGGCAATCTTCCCAGGATTTCAGGTGACAGAAGTCAGTGTGTCTAGCCTTTGGCTCCGTTCACTGAAGGACAGAAGGGTATGAGATTATTCTCCATCTCGGAAGAGGCTGTGGACAACCACAGTGCCCAAGTGAAATGTGTTCTGTTCTGGAATCCAGAATGGCATCCCAAAACAGAAGGTCAAACCCTCGCCCACACAAGCTGGCAGAGCTGGCTGTGGAGCTATAAACTGGTATATTACATGCAATTCAAAGACATTCCCAAGGCTGTCATAATCTCTGGCAGCACAGCACCTGTCTCACTAAATTACAGAGACATGTGCATCCTCAGACAACAGAGAGAAGAAAAGAAAAGGACGGAAATCAACACTGAGATCTTACATACACTCTGTAGTGAAGTCTCAGTCCACTGGCTAATAAAATCAAAACTCATCTGAGGTTTTATCCACATGTTCCACTGATCATAATCTTTGTGTCTAAAGCTAACTCTTAAAATCCTGTCTGAATCTGTCCCTTTTCTTTTGCTCCAGATTTCTGGTAACTCACTGGTTTGCAGAGGTGGTTTAAGAAAGCCACAGACAGGACTGTTGTCTGCTCACAGTGGGTATCCAAGCATCTTTGGCTGATATCTTTAGTTTTGTTTGTCATACTCCAGTGATATGAAGTCAGAGTTGGCAATCTGGTAGGTGGCAGTTTCCTGTTCACTGCTCAAGAAGCAGCTCTGAATCCCAGCCCAGGCGAGACTTTTTCACTCATATGAGCCAAACCACTTTTTTGTCACATTCTATGGCACCCAATCTTTAACAAAAGGCAACAGAAATTCCCTGTCTTGTAAACTTACTCTGAAGTAGAGTATACATCAAATTAATGAGGTTTTGCATAAGTACTGATGAACTAAATGTTACCTAAATTCTGCATTTAGATAAACAAAGAGCTCTGAGTGTGAGGTAATACCTTAATTGCCATGGTCTTAACTCCTCTGCCTCAGCTTTCCTATCTAACAAGGCCTGCAGTAGCTTCTGAAGGAGAGGTCAGATGTTCAGGGATCCTTGTGTACCTTCCACACTGCTGTGCTGGTGCAGACTGCTTAAGCATCTTACTCATTTCTTTTATTTATTCCTTTTTTCCATAAGCCTTGATTGAGTAACAGCACAGGGAACAACAAGTCCAAAGGACAGAGAGGAAAGGAACACCTGCCAGATAAATATAACTGGTACATATGCACCCATCTGAGCCAAGCAGGGTGGGCAATTAGCAAAAGCATTTAATCCATCCCTCCCAAGCTCTTTGCAGGCAAAAGCAATTGGGACATTCTAGTTAATCACTGCATACAAGAGATTTGATGATCTCTTGAAGAAATAGATTACTGCAGGATTTCATACATTTTAAGGGGATTTTATCTCTGATGGTAGAGGAATGTTGAAATATCTCTGCCCATTCCACAAGCACACTTTGCATTAGTAGGATAATTTGGCTAATGTGCTACATTTGAAGACCAACAAGGGCCAGGTAAAGAGCCACAAGAGGTATCTTTTCTGTCACTTTTTAAAAGCTGCAGTCTCCTTCATCGTGTCCATATTTTACAAATGTGTATGCTGGCATTTCTAAGCAAGATTTATGGTGGCTGGCTAAATGCAGAAGATTGCTTTAAATAACCATCAACCACTTAGTCTAGCCTAGCTTTCCTGAGATCTAGAAGCATCTTAGTGGGACTAAGCACCTCCAACACATTTTAAATTCGAAGCATTTAAAATAAGGATACCTTTTCCTACTGTATTATGTCAAAAGGTTTTAAATAACCTGCCTAAGATCTTACACTGAGACCATAACTAGTCCTCTTTTGTTGCTGCATACCTGGTTCTTTGGGTTTGGGAAAACCACTGCCTTAGACATGTCACAGCAAAGCAGCAACTGAAACACTTTCTGCTGAAAAAGCACTACTGAAAGAACACATAGTACTTTGGTTACTCCTTGGTTACTCTTGAGAAGGAATGCAGGGATCTGTCCTCTGTATGAGCTCTCACTACTGCAGAGCACAACATGCAGGTCAGGACAGATATCAAATATTTCCCTTCCTACCTCATTGTATTTCTTGAAGTTGAACACTGATTAAAGGATGAATGGGATGGGGCTGTTCAACATCCTCTGGGAATTATTCCCAGGTAGTGTAAATTAGCAGGTGTCCACTGACCTAAACTGGGAGAAGCCAAGATGATCTACAAAAACAATCAGCATGAGAGTTTAGACCTGACTCTCCTTCCCATGGATATAAGCTTCTCTAGGAATTTGGTGCCATTTCAAACTTGTGGGAAACTTTGTGTGGGAACACCAGCACCAGATCCCAGAAGACTTAATATCAATTTGTTAATTCCTGGGAGATTTTCAAGTCAAGATTCAAGAATGACAGGGTCTTCCTAGACCCTTATGTCAAGAATGATGTTTCTCTCAGAATTTCCAGCACCATGATGAAGCTAAGAAGGAATGACAGGGAAATTAATGAAATTTATCATCCCTTTACAGGAAAATTTGACCTTATTTCCAACAGCAGTTCTAGCTAGTAAAGATTTGGGTGTTGCTCCAACCACAGCAATCACAAACAACACCCATACCCAGCCTCCCTCTGCATTATGGTGTGTCTGGGGCACTGGAGCGACCAAAAGGAGGACTGAAACATGGGGGGAGATGTTGAAAGGGAAGACTAGAAAGCAAAAAAAGAAGGGAGGAGCCTGTGACAGTTGAGAAATCTTTTGTGTCCCTACAATCAGTTGGGGTTTTATTGTTTACCCCTCAATCTTTTAACGTGGAAGAAAGCATCGTTCAAAAGGAGAAAGCAAAGTTATTTTTCACCAAGTAGATAAAATCCAAAGTGTAACCCCCTTGCTCCCTGAAACACGGGGTGTGGAGGGTGTCTTATCTCAGAGTCCTGAGATGAATTGACTTGGAAAGAGACAATGAGGAGGATAAGCACTGACAATCTATAACAACTCAGAAACATTTTGATTTCCCTCTAGGTGAAGAGGACAGAAAAAAAAAAAGAAAAAAGAAGCACTCATAAGGACAAACAGTCCTCTCAGGACATCAGCCTGAAATAGGTTTCACGTAATCTTCATGCCCTGTAAAGGTGAAATAAGTCTGAGGGACAGCAGACAGGACACAGCAACTCAGACAACCAGAGGGCCATTTTCTTCCCACGCTGTCTGTCTGAAATACCCTTGTGAGGGCTTCATGTCATTTGTCACCTTCACCTACACATACCTCCTGGGGAGGGGTTACGAATAGAGATTGGTTTCCCTGAAAATTCTTCATAACTGTCTAATACCAGCAGCATCTGATAACCTCCATGGTTTCAGCCAGAAGGGAGATGACAGGCAAAACAAAGAGAGAGAGGAGCATCAGGGAGGTCTGAGGGCATATGAGGCTGGAGCAGGGAAAGCAAGGGATTGTGGAAGGATTTATGAATTCCCAAAAGTAAAGGTTACAGTGGATGTCAGGACAACTTTGAGCTGAGGGAGGTTGGAAGGTGGAAAGGCAAGAGAGAGAAAAGTCATGTTTGGAAGCTGCTTGCAACAGTTAGATGTTAATTATCTCTTAAACCCTTTTAGGTGGGCAGCTGCCTGAGACCAACCCTGTAGACACCAGGAGTAATCCCCATTTTGCCATGTAACTGCAGGGCAAGTCTCATTTGAAGAAGAGGTATAAGCAGAGAGCAGAGAAAGCCCACAAACCATTTTGCACACAAACGATTTTGCAACGAAATGCATTCAAATTCGTCATTTCCAATGTCAGCTGGGGATCCTTTGGACACAGTTCTGAATGTGGAATCCTCACAGACAGAAACAATGGCGCTATTCAGGTTTTATTTTAGACATCACATATACAGTGTCTAGATGTTTTTTCCCCAGGCTCTGGGCAGTCAGTGCCACACGACAGAGCAAACAGTCAACCAGGTTTCTGGTGATGGCAGCTCAGATTTCTTCCTTTCTCAAACTGAAGCCTCTCTGAAGGCTTTTCTCAGCTTGGCCATAAATCTCTCTTCACACTAATTTATTGCTCTGTGCCCTGTGGATTCACATGAAGACAGCTTCATAAAAGAACATGCAACCACTCTTATGCCTGCAATGGCATAAACAAGATTTAGTGTAAACAAGGATGAGACTGAAGGGAGAGCACCAGTGGGAAGTCTGGTCTCGTGACTAAATTAGTATAATGACAGCCGCTCTGAAATTTGTCTTTTCTAGCAAAATGATGAGGTAACCCAAAAGTCTCCATGACAACACAGCCCAGCCTTGTGTTACAAGATGCTTATGCAAGAAAGCATCTAAAGGTACAGTGCCTGGGAAAAGCCTTCCAACAAACAAACCTCACAGGGGTTCAGCTGCTTCCCCTTCCCCTACCTTATTACTATTATTTCCATATGTGTTTTAATTTTCTGAAAGTTCAGATAAAAAAGGAATTTCACATAGTCTCTCGACTATATGGCTGCTTGCTATTTGAAATCACAGAGGCATGCACAGCAATTTCGACTAACATAGAATCATGGAATCATCATAGAATGGTTTGTTTGGAGAGGACCTTAAATATCTAGTTCCATGCCCCTGCCATGGACAGGGATGCCACTCACTAGATCAGGTTGCTCAGGGCCCCGTCCAACTTGGCCTTGAACGCTTTCAGGGATGGGGTATCCACAACTTCTCTGGGCAACCTGTTCCAGTGCCTCACCACTCTCACAGCAAAGAACTTCCTAATACCTAATTTAAATCTCTCCTCTTTTAGTTTAAAACTATTCCCCCTTGCCCTCCTATGTAAAAAGTTGCTCTCCTTCCTTTTTATAAGCCCCCTTTAAGTACTGGAACATAACATATTTTACTTGGGTCAAAGTACTGAACCCTCATGGCTTAATACATTTTTATGTTTCCAGAAGAGCTGTGTTGGTTGTTAATCACCATAGCAGTGCAAAACCTCAGAAACACTGTTCTCCACAGTGTGCGCTATCTTAAATATAAACGATCAAATTTAATTAGAATATGCTGTAATATAAGATTCTTCTATGGCAAAAGAGGAGACTTTTACATCAGTCGGATTCTCACCCATGGCAGAATACAGCTGCCTGCATGAAGAAGTCTGATGCTACTGGAGATTCCCCAGGTTTCCTTCTGGCCTCCAGCTGTTACTCCAGAGGAGACCAGGGCTCCTATAGGTCTGGTGTCACATCCAGCTCTGTGTGAATAACTCAGACACTAGAAAAATTACCACCTAAGTTAGGGACCTGAGAGCCTAGTGGTATCTGCCACTACCAGAGTCAATAAATAGTCTTTAAATGTCAGGATTTCATCCCATAAATTTAATCTAGTGTATATCCACAGTAAAAATAAGTAATAAAAAGAGTAATCAAGTGCTTAAGCTTAGATCCCTTCTCTAGGAAGCACCCAGATCTTTGCAATTTTGGGGTCCATTCCACTGATTTCAGTTTTATTAGGAAACTGCAGAAGGTCTAAAAAAAAAATGCAAAAACTCGGGCTTGAGGCAGTCCCTTTGCCTACATGTTGGCCGAGTTTTCCAGCAAAGTTTTCCACTAGGATCACAGAAACACAGGTGGAGCGGAATATTAAGAGGTCTTATTAAATTAACATGACTGGAGAATTAGTCTGCAAACAAATAAGCCAGGAAGGGATTATGTAGGCTTTAATACAATCTTTTATCAGAGCTGAGGAGTCCCTAATTAAACTAACTACGGAAAATAGTACTTAATGAATCTGTAAATAAATACCAGTAGGAGAGATGGCAGGGCTAAAGAATACCTTATCAGGGAAGGTCTGATCTCCAGAGGAGAGTTAAAAGGAGCAAGGCAAGATTAGAACTGCTAGAGCATCCCAGCTCACTAATGGACATCCCAAATGCCCACGAGGACACCCACATCTTCTACCACATCTACCTTTCCCTCACCAGCTCTTACCATGCACCTTCATCTCTGGTAATTTCTATGAAGTGTGACATCACTAAACATTCAAAACATTCATCTGTTCAAACGTCCTTTGAAGTCTCTCCTTTCTCTCGCTACATTTCACTGTGTTTAAACCACCACAGACTCTCCAGTGCCTCCTGACACTGTTTGATTAGTGGCTATGTGCCAAGTCTGAGAAGCATTAACTACTGAAGGGTCTGTGGAAAAGGTTACCCGAGTTCACAATAACAGGGAGGTCACTCAGAGTGAGTGAACCACCAAACTCCAGCCAAGCCAGATAAAGGGCATGGAGAAGCTCCACAGGGGTCAAGATTTCAGGTGAGTCAAACAGGATGTATAATTTAGTCATTCTGCTCCAGGGGAAAGTAAGCAGATGCTTTCCGTGGGAGCAGGGTTGATAGTCTTTCTCTTGTGGGACACTCCTCCACAATCAAAACACTCTAATGGTCTATTATGGATACCACCCATCCCTCTGCTCTGTTACTTTACAAGCATTGCTGCCACAACCAGGCTGTACAACCGTCCAAGTAGCTTCCCACAACTTCCATTCCTTCTGAAAATGATTCTGCTATCATTGTCCCAGCATCATTCCAGGAAATTCAAATGATACAGAAAAAAACCCCAACAAAACCAACCCAATCACCAAAACAAACAACCCACACTTCCACAGACACCCATGACTGTATCTTTTTTCCTCTCTTAGCTCTTCAGTAGTTCTCCTCGTTCTCCTTGTTTAAAGCAAACACCGTGCTTGGAAGATTTCCTTTCCTTCAGCCATACTCAGTCATGTCCAACAAACAGATTGTTGGTTAACAGCAAATTTAATTTCATCTTACGTGCTCTGCAATGCTGTTTCCACAAATTTCTGCAGTTGGACCATGCATTGGAGTTGCACCTTGCAGGAAAGGTACAATGTCCCATATTGCTCACGGTTTTTCAAATAGACTTCTCCTTCCCTGACCATCCCTTCCTAAAGGGTTGGAGCTCAACAGTAAGTTTATCATGGATCTTTTATCTGAGCTTACTCTCAATTCTTGTTTTTTTCTCATTTTTAAAAGAAAATCACAATTTTTGAATTTTCTCATCCCTGACAGTCAAGCCCACCTGAGCAGCTGAATCTATTAACTGACCCAAACCAATCAATCCTAAGTGCAGAAAACTGTATCGTATCTTACGAGCAGTGTCACCACAACAATCTACCACTACAGCAATCCTTTCCCAGCTACCGTCTGGAATAATTCCTGATGCTTCAGAAGCAGCAGACATATGAAGATTTTACCCAGGAAGAGAAAAAAAAAACAAAACAAACAACAAAACAAGTCAGAAGAGTCTCATATTAAAAAGTCTAATTCCATTTCTGTGATTAGCATAATACAACTGTGTACAAGCCCATAACTTACAGGACAACTTTACACAAGCCACTGAGCCGGAAAGTCAAGCAGGGGATCAGCAAATAAACAAATAGATTATTCTTTTCATTCTGTTTGAATAATTTGTTTCAACAAGGTTTTATTGCATCATGCCTCATTATGGATACTAATATGCCAAGATCCTCAAGGAAAGCTCAGAGACTAGCATCCCAATTTCCACATGCAGCAAAAGGGAAATAGTATTTTGGAAGCTCCATACAACAGACAACATACATGGATTTCCCTTATTTATCAGTAAATATCTTTAACTGTTACCTTTGTCTCAACCAGATAACTAAAAAAATACCATGGTAAGAACAGAATGCCATCATCATGGAGAAGACCATACATTAATGAAGTTACAGATTATCTGGTATTTCACCTCCTTTTTGTCAGTTTTTGACAGCTGATCTTGCCACCTCATTCAAACAGGAGTTCTTCAACGCATTTCAATTATAGGAAGACAATAACTAAAATTTTGCACAATAATGAGCTAATGTCAAGACTGACAGCTAGGAGATTTGAGATGTCTCCTTGCACAGAGAACAATATTGATCTGCAACATCTATTTCCAACTCTTACTTCATCCCTTTATCCTATTCTAATGCAAAATAACTCTTTCTTTCCTTCTAAATCTGTTTCTCTCTATCTTCATCCTTTCTTAGTTCAAATGACTTACCAGTTTCAGCGAGCTTGCTCTTCTGGGTGGCGTCTTTTAAAAAAAAGAATACGTGCCTTAAGAGGCAGAGTGTTTATAGGAGAAGCTCACCACAATCTAGATTATGTTAAGTGGTGGGAAGGACTAAGATCCCAAACATGTGCATACATATTCATCTACACCCACAGAATCACTGACAGCCTTAGGTGAGCTCCTCTTGCTGCAGCTACTGGCTCACGTCAAAGCATTTCGTTTATATGTATAATATTGAAGCTTGGGTGTGTTTTGTTTCTTCTTCTGAAAGCAGAGTGATGGGGATAGCAGCTGAATAAAATTTTATTTGAGATAACTACATTTTGCAATAATGAGATTCTGGTAGAACATACAACTGACCATGGTGACTGTCAGCCTGAGTTAGACCTGGAAAAATGTCATTCAAATGGGCTTTTTTTTTTTCTTTCTTTTATATTTCAGTCCTGATGTTTGAAAAATCGAGAGTCTAACATCTGAAGTTGGAGTTATAAGTAAAGCAAAAAAAACCAAAAAACCCCACACCAAAACCCTACAAACAAACAATACAGTGGTCTTTTGCTGTGTTTTACAATATTTTGTGCATCTTCACCACCGTGAAGCTGTTTTGGGGAATAAAACAAGCATAAGGGCTGCTTGTTGCACCTGCATCTGGAGAGCTGCTGTGAGCCTTTCCTGAAATCAAAGGGATGTGCTACTTTTTGCTAGCTGATGTCCTTTCTAATTCAGAAATCTTCTGTTTATGCATAAAAATAGCACTGTGGTGACAGGGCTGTGCCCAGCCCTTCTCTCCAGCCCTGAAACAAGACAGCACCTGGCAAGAACCTACTGGTGTTAATGAGGTGATGTGCAAACACCGATGGTATCAGCTGCTCTGCTCCTGTGCAATGTGACTTTTCCTCTTGCCCTCTCTGCACAGAACCACATAAGTGCCACATGTAAGGACTTGCCATTTGTTGTGTTTCTCCTGCATTTTCCAATCTCAGGTGCTGAGCTTTTCCTTTCTGCTCTCTGCTGTGAGGGCAGGTCATATTTCCAAAGAAACGAATTTAAAACTTTTTTTTTACATTTATTTTAACCTTTAGCTCTTTCTATTTTTACTCCTGAAATGGTTTGCAAATGTTCCTGTCCCCTCCTCATTATCCCTGTCCTAGCTTTCCAAGTTTCAGTCACAAAGAAGCAGATTGGGTTTGGTTTATTTTCTTTCACAAGCAGAAGGACGGAGAACATGAGTCCATCAATTTTTATCTCCCTGTAGGGTTTAATTTCTTCCTTACTATCATCTTCTGGGTCATTTCAGAGGGAGTTACCTGTGTGGACTTTCATTGGTTAAACCCCCCCAAAAAAAATCCTTCTAACCTTTAACATTTATTTACTAATGTCTGTTACTACTTAGCTTAAATACCTCTGTTCTCTTAGTTTCCTTTGTGGTGTTACCTTTCTTCCCAAGTGTATTTGGAGGCAATTATCTCTACCCTAATTTCAATAAGCAAGGTCTCAGAGTCCCAGTTGTCTTAGCCTATCCCCGCATCCTGTTCTTCATAGCTGCATAATTGAGGGCTGAAGCATCACTCTTCATCTAAAATGAGACCTGGGAAGACTGTGGAAGAGCTCTCCCTTTTTAAGAGAGAGCAGCAATGAATGTCTCCCTCTCCCATTTTTGATCCCTAAGCAGGCACAGCCCAGATGTACAATATCTGCTTTCAAAGGAAAGCACATCACTGATGCTCTGTATCCCATAGTTGCAGGACCACAGTAATTCCGCCAACAGTCCCAAAGTAGCTGGTGACAGCTCACCACTCCAGCACAGAGCAGCATCTTTTATTGGGAATACACCTACAGAGTTTCAAACCTTCCCCTACGTTAAAGAACTTGAGTCATAGAATCATAGAATGATTTGTATTTGAAGGGACCTTAAAGGTCATCAAGTTCCAACCCTCCTGTTGTGGGCAGGGACACCTTCCACTAGACTAGTTTGCTCAAAGCCCCATCCAGCCTGGCCTTGAACACTTCCAAGTGTATGTGTGTGAATGAGGTGATGGATCTTACAGTTGCTTTAAAAGTAATTCCTGGCTTTAATTAAGGTTTTATCAGTCATATGGGAGCAGAGTTATGAAGGAGGGAAGCAGTTAAATCATTGATCTATTTAATATTTGTTTTCTTCCAGTTGATTTTGGTGAGGCACTGATATGGAATGGAGGTCTGTGTCAGAGAAGATCACTACACATATAAACAAATAACTAGGACATTCACATTTCTGCTCTTGAAGAAGCCTGAGGTAAAAAAAATCGCAGTGAGCGGATTAAGCAGAATGAACCAGGCAATGAGAGCCGACATCTAAATCAGAGAGAATCTTAGCCTTAGTGATGCTTCAAGTCAGCATCCCTATATCCCTTCCAATCAAATGATCCAGATGAGTGAGAAACATGAAGATTAAAGTAAAGTAGCATTCAAGCACATGTAGTAGCTGAATGTAGCATAACAAGAGTTGCTGCTCATGGCAAAAAGATTCCAAGTCTGAGTGATCCATTTTTTTCAAAGGACATTGCAGACTACTCTAAATTCTAACCTCAGAAAGGCTGCAATTATGTATTTAAGAAAACAGATGGCTAGAAAGGGATGTGGTAAAAGAATATAGGATAATGAATGCTCTGGAGAAGGTTCTTCCTTTCTCATAAGTCCAGACAGTTGTTCAAAGAAATTAAGAGGTGAGGAATGAAAGGCAGATCAAAGGAATGTCATTTCTAACTCACCATGTGATTAAACTGTAATTAATTGCTATAGGATGAGGATGAGGCCAAAAAGTAGAAGAATTCTAAATGGGACAGAACATCTACATAGATATCAGGAGCATCCACAGTTATTTTTATTGATGATTAAAATTTTTAATTAAAATAATTCATCCTGTCAAAATATTAAGAAAGGATGCTAAATCTCATACTGTAGGGCTTAAGAGAATCTCCAAATATTAAGGGCTCTGGATGAGTCCCAGCTCGCAGAGCCGATTATTCACATCTTTCCATCGTTAATTCTGACATTTCAATCCTACCCCAATGGTTTCAAATGAATGGAGTTGGGCCTCTGCTTCTCTTGGGCTAATTGGAATTTCTGAGCCCTAAACCATACTGTCCTTGTGCCTGGAGTATCCAAGAACTGCAGCTGTAGAAGGACACATTGCTACGCATTACTTCAAAATATATCTCCACGAGCAATTGTATATGACTATTTGTCAGCCCAAAGCCCAGAGTAGAAGATAAATTATATCCAATTATCTCCTGTTGGCCTCTCTGATATAAGAATTTCTAACTTCTCTTTAAAATAGCTTCTCTTTAAAACTTCTCACCTTCCTGGTTTCCCATTAGTTTGCTACTGACTCGGTAAAAAAAAAAAAAAAAACAAACCCAAAAAAATTTCAGAGCAGTTTACCATGGAGACGTGACTGTATATAGAAATAGTGTGACGTGTGGGAACCAAGGACTCAATGCAGAGATATTATCTTTTTTTGGATCAACTCCTGGGAACTCCAGAAATGGTTTCCATCTCACATGCATTTTTGACCTAGTGGTGTTAACTTCCATGTACTTCATACCCTCAGTTAAATGCTGAGGCTAATGACTTTAGCATTCAGATCAATAATCCCTTGAAACAGATTGGAATGAATTTAGGGCGGGGCAACTGTAATATATTGAAGCCCTGTGGACCCACATTGTAGCTCTTCCAAACAGGTACAGCACAGGCATCACAGAGCCTGCCTAGATCACACCACTCTGCCAGCATGGTCTGGTCTAATTGTGGGGAAACTGCTTCCAGGCATGACAGAATAAACCTCCTCCCTCTTTAATTTGTCTCCTTAGGGTGCCAATTAGCACAGGTTGATAGGAACTCCAGTATGGTGAGAAATCAATTGTATGCCCAAAGGTAGAGCTAAAAACTCATTTCCTGTTAGGACAAAAAAATTCCTGCAACTGTGTTATTGCAAAAATTAGAAACCCAAGTGAAATGCACTAACTTGGACGCAGCTAACTTTAGTTCTTGAACTTTAAGTAGATTAATTTTCTAGCTGCTATTAAATTACACTTTATAAAGATCAAACTTTATTTTAAAGTTGCATGTTTTGTTACTAGGTCTGGTTAGTAAGTTCTGTCAGATTTTCTCCTGCAGATCTGGTGATTTTTGAACCTACAGAAGAAGGAAGTAAAAGTTAAAAGTATATTGATCACTGACACTCTGCTGAAGGGTAGTGCAGGAGGTTACACTGCAGCAGTAGAGATTACCCCAGAATTACTTTTGGACCACAGATGGTTTCCTTTTGTTTACATTTTCCTTTTTTTTCTCTTTAAAATTGTACCCTGCAGTTGATTCACCCACCATTAGTTAGATAGGATCCATCTTAGCATCTGCTTTGCAGGGTGGGACATCAGAAATCCTTTGACTTTGTTCTCAGAGGAAAGAAATGCCTCACATCTCAAGCAGGCCAGCGTACCTCCAGGTGTCCTGCAGTTGTGGTCTGTAGCTCTCAGAGAAGAGTAGACCCTTCATTCACATCTATTGACTCCTTTGCGGATCTGAGCTAGAGACCTCATGGCTGTAGATCAGAGATGATGATCTGTGATGATCTCTTTGATGGCTCAGGTTTGCCTAACCAGACCCATAATTAACGAGAAGCTGCTGTTAGGCTCACCCACTTGTATTTTCCAATGGCTAATTCCTTCCTCCTGCAGGAACTCAAGATACCAAAACCATCTCTGATTCCTTCTTTTGCACACAAAGTCTTCAGGCACTGGTACCTTTGTATTGCAAATACAGCCACATTTACACACACAAGTATCAGAGCAACTACATCTGTGCAACAAACCTTCTGCAGACTCATCTAAAGGCAATGTTGATTTGATCTTTCCTGCTATTCACAGAGTGCTGGGTTGAACGGAATGGACTATTTCTTTCCAACTGCCTACACATTCCTGTACTTTGCTGGACATAAGATACATATAACTCCCAGCAGTATGCTCTGTGCATGCATATGCTCTACTGTGAGTCAACAGGATTTCAGGATGAGAGCCCTCAAAAGCAGGAGCTGCAAAATCCTTCTTTCATTCCTGTTTTATCCATGATGCCTCAGAAAAAACAGTAGTTACTCCAGGCACTTAATTCGAAGCTGTGTACAGATTTTTTGCTTTGAAGGGTCAGAGCACCTGAGGGTCTAGATCATATCTTACCCAGGAAGGACCCAAAGGTCAGCAATTCCTCTTTCGGTGTTACCAAAGAGGTTTTCACAGGGAAAGCATAAGGAAATATGAGCACTCCATAACTGTATTTTCTGTATCCTGTTCCTCACAAAGCACAGCTACAGCAGCCACAGTGATGTCTTTTATTCAAAAAGTCAGTGAATAAACTATTCACAGTCACATGGTAGACTCTCAAGATCAGTTCCCTTACTCTCCTTGTGTTGATCTTAAATCACATGTCCTCACTTCGTTCTACCCAAAGGGTTTTGTTCCGTGAAATGGAAAGAGCAGTTTTGGAACTAGTGTGGACCTCACACTGAAGTTAGACTATTTGGGGATTGAGAGTCTAAAAAATGTTATGTGAACCCAGTGACTATGCAGAACTCCTCACTACCTGCCTCCAACATTTCATTAATTTGTGTTTCTCCCCTTAGGTGCTCAGTGAAACAAAGGCTAGAAAGGTTTCCCCTTATACATCCCAAGGGCAGATTTATCATTAAGTGAAACAATCACACTCTCTCTCTTAAGCTAATGAATTTATCACTATTTAAATCAATGTGAAACTGCCTCAATAAATTAGAGGAAGGGAGCTACTCTAGAGTACTTTTGAGAACATCCTCATACCAAAATCCTAAGCTCTTTACCTCAGATTTGGAGTTCTGGTTGGTTCTATGTTTCCTTTAGACAGAAGAAGGAGTTGAATCTCCCAAACCTCCACGAGTGCTTTAACTACTGATCTGTTGGATGAAATTTTGTCATAACATCTTTCCATGTACTGCTCCAGGCCAGATTTGTGAGGGATGTTCCAAGCCTTTCTACCAAACTGAGAGACACAACTAGATGACCACTGTGAGAGACTGTTTATTTGGTTAAACATATGAGTCAATCAGGATTTACAAAGCTAAGGCTCTTCTAAACACATTCAAGAGAAGAGTAGTGACTGCCTAAGGAATTTACCTCCCGAAACTCAATGTCTGCAATCTTGGTACTTCCAGAGTAAGGTAGCTGAGCAGAGATTTACTGAGCAGCCCCACCAAAGCAAGCAGTTAGCAAGGTTTACTTACTGAAGTCCTTCTGTTCACTTGTTCTATTCATCACTGGTTTTCCAGAGTTGGTCCCTCCACCTTTGTGATTTATTTCAAGCAGCCATATGCTGTTAACAGAAATAGGTCTCTGTACTGGTTGACTAATATCTGAGGAGGGTAAAAATATTATTCTCTCATGAAGAGCAACTTGTGCTACTCTCCATTTGATGTGGTGTTTACTGGCTAGTTTTTACATGTGACTGTCTTGTGAAAGTGGGAATGAAAGCAGCTTCTCAACTGTGCACCAGAAAAGCTGGATATGGTGTTAAGAAGCATGCTTTACAGAGGTTTTATCCCACAAGGCTGATTATCATTCATTTTTCAGAATGATCCCAGCTAAACTTATGATCTTATGTTGATCAGATCATTCTTTCCATCCTGCCTCTGACGCAGAACTGTACTCAGCTGGTTGCTACTTAGGGTTGTTGCCTTTTAATTTTAGCCAGGATAGAAATTTCTTCTTCTATATATGTTCTCTTTTTAACAAAATCCTCTCAAATGGTATTTCCATGACTTTGGCTGTGAACACAGGTAAAACCCTCCCTCTCTTCATCTCATTTCTGTTCTTTGGCTACCACAGGTTTCCTTTTCCACATTCACTTGGCTACAGTTAAGCTAGGCACATTGCTCCCTTTGATCATTTAATCTTTCTCTACACACCAGAAACACGTTCCTTTAAGCAGACTTATAATTTATGCTCCATCCCATTCAGCTGCCTCATTAGTATCTTAAAACAAAACCAATTTCTGCTGCCCTTCCACCAGATTTAACACTAAGGGATTAAGTGAAACACAGTATTGCTCCCAGCTTTCCTTCAAGTGATGACATCCACCTCTTGCTCTGACATGATAATCAGGAAGTTGCCACAGCAGGGATCCAGCTCTACAAAGTGCCTGCTGGGAACACACTGGGGCCCTGCTGCTCCTCACTGGTGCTATGCCCAGGTGCCATCACATTCCCCTGCAATGTTCCATTCAAACATTAGTCCTTGACCCACAGACATCTGCAGAGTTGTAATAACACAGGGGTTTTTAATCACTACTTCTCTAACTCACCTGCTATTACAAAGCTAAATGTTTTATTTGAAAAATTGCCAATCTCATTATCAAAATTACTTTTTTCCTTCCTTTATAAATTGCATTAGAAAATGTGTGACAATATACGTGTGTACTATTTGAGCAACTTTTATGCCAAGGCTTGAAATGAACAAACAACCTTCTTTATCAGATTGATATTTTCAGTTCACAGACGGTGTCCTTATATCTAGGATTACTATGTGAACTCTTAAAAACCATCATCCAGAGTAATACTGAGGATCAGACTCTATCCAACAAGTAGAAAAACATATCCATCCTCTCTCTAAGGAGCCTGTGCAACCAGTGAGTAGAGCCAGGGTCCTCCAGACAGGGACTCAGACCTCAGGGTGGGTTAAATTACTCTGGATACAGTTCTGTCTTTCTATAGTAAAAACATTTGCCAAACAGACACGTTCAGTGGTTTCAGGTAAGTGTCTGAAATCTAGCAGTATGAATCTAGACTTTTAAGCAAGTAAAAAATTTTCACAGTTGAATGTTAAGGATATAAACTTCTGCAAATTCATGAACAATAATAAAATTCTATTTTTGTGGATATAACCATTTCTAATGTCCTCCTTTTCTCCACAACAGTAAGCTTTTACACTAGAATGCCTTCATAACCTTTTTTCTTCCACTTTTTCTTCCTTTATGTATTTCTGTTTCAGGTATCACAAGCAAACTTTGAATTAATTATTCTTTCCATCCTTTTACTTTAAAATCCATTTGCTATGCAGTGCACATCCTTTAAAAGGCACTTCAGGGATATCTTCTTGCTTTGCTGTTATGCATTTACAATGTTGTATAAATCAATAAGAATTTCCTTTGTTGTTTTTATGTTAAACTTCCTGCGTGATTACACCTAAAAGGGAAAGAAATGCTTCCAGAGGAAGCAATGTACTGTGGCCCCACAAGACTCAGATTTACAGCTGGGGTTTCTTTCTAGGTCTAATAATTTTTGTTTGTAGGCTGATATATTTCATGGAAAAAGATGATAGCAGATATAAACAAGTGATGTGAAGAAAAAGCACATGGATAATTTTCTTCATTCCAGTGCATCCTGTTGAGGTAAAACTTACTGAATAAGTGAGGTAATGGCTTAAATATTGTTCAGATTAGTCACGAAGTAAATCTGTTCCTAATAAAAACTTCCCAGTGACCTGTGTACAAGATAACAATGTTCACCCAGACCTCCTAAATAGCCTTAATTATCACCTTTCTTGGTTTTGTTTTTGGGTTTTTTTTTAAATGCAAGGTAGCAAGAAGGACTTCTGCTCCTCAGCATAAATTCCCTCAGTTGTGACAGCTGACATGCTGCAATTGCCCTATAGCAGAGAAGCATCACATCTAAGGCTTGTCATTGCCTCTCAGGAACATGGAATCACTACAAAATTAATGCAAAAGACCACAAAATGTAGTTGTCATCTTTGACTAAACCTGAAATAACACCATCTTTCCACAGTAGGTACTCCTGAAATGTTTTGGTCAGAGTTTCCATCCTGGAAAAAGCAAAAATTATTACTTCATTGGATTGTTGTTTTCCTTTTTATCCTTTTTCCTCCTTGTTAACCTCCTTGATCTGTGTGTAGTTTTGAGAGGAGAGTTGGGGCTGAGGAGAGAATAAATGGACTCCTGTTTTCTCAGATCAACTCTCTTTTTTTGATACACAGCCTTATTCCCTGGCCTGGGTAATGTTCTCTACTGCATCCTGCATACTCCAGCATTCTGGTTTTCCACGTTACAGAAAGATTCAAAGCAGGAGAAGTGAAGGCAGTGCAGCTGATCTGGTTAGGAGAAGGTGTGTCCTACAACAGCCAAGCCCAGGGGAAGGTGAGGAGAGAGAAGATGACAGGATTAGGAAAGAGCTCCTGGCACCAAATAAGGGCAACAGAGCTGGAGAAGGGTCTGGAGCACAAGTCTGATGAGGATCAGCTGAGGGAGCTGGGTGGGCTCAGCCTGGAGAAAAGGAGGCTCAGGTGGGACTTTCTTGCTTTCTACAACTACCTGAAAGGAGGTTGTAGCTGGTGGGGATCAGTCTCTTCTCCCAAGTAACAGTCAATATGATAACAGGAAGTGGCCTCAGGTTGCAGCAGGAGAGGTTTAGATTGGATATTAGGGAAAATTTCTTCACCAAAAAGGTTGTCAAGCACTGGAACAAGCTGCCTGAGGAAATGGTGGAATCACCAGTCCTTGAGATATTTAGAGGACGCGTGGATGTGGGGCTTAGGGACACAGTTTAGTGTTGGACTTGGCAGTGCTGGGTCAACAGTTGGACTCAATGATCGTAAAAGTCCTTTCTGACCTAAATGATTCAGTGATTCTCTGTACATTAAATTCAATGGAGCTACTCCAGATCAACCCAGAGATTTTAATTGGGTTGCCACCCTGGGTCCTATTGAGTACAGGTTCCCATTTATAGCTAGATGTACACCTCAGCTGTCCCACTGCTGCTGAGAGCTGATGTTTGAGCATGGTCCATCTTCATCTTAATTCTGCTCACGGCTGTCATTAACGCATCTCCACAGCAGACTTGTAGTCCCAGGCTCTTCCTGTGAAACTGATGACATGCTAATCAATAATGTTCTGTGCATGTTATTCAGAATGCCTGGCAAAGACATGTATTTGAAAAAGGAACATGTTGGAGAAAGAAACCATCTTATATAACTTCCTCTTATGATGTTCAAGTAGTACCTGTTGTGAAGAATATGGGGAGCTTGATATCTCTGTCTGCAAGACCCCCTTATGAAAGAATAGTTTTGGTATAATCTTGCTAATGATGTCTGTCACGCTCAGACTCATAGAAATTGAAGTAGTGATGTTTTAAAATAGCTTGAAACAAAGCAGCATCCATAGCATAGGTGGTAAAAGGCCTTCAAGGGATGAAATGTGGAAGAAGCATAAAGAAACTTAGCTCACCCACTTTAAATGAAAGGAAGGAGTGGTAAAGGCAAAATGAAAACCTGTGACTATTTTTCAAGTGAAAATTAGATAAGGGCAAGAGCAATCTGTTCCAGGCCACCCTGAAATATATTCTAAAAAGCTTTTGCCTTATATTTGAGATGAGGAAAACTTGCATAAAAAGGATGATTTTCCACTGAAAACCATTTAATCATCAAAAGGCACCCAACAACATTCCCAAGCTACCCTTGGTCCTGAGTGAGCTGCTCTTACTGCTGAGCATTCAAAGGGTTTTAGCAAACGTGATCAACAGAGTTGCATAGGATCAAAAACACCTTCAAGAAAGCAAGTCCTTATGGTACAAATGAAAAACACAAGGTGATTTTCACCCTCTTAGCCAATACCAGGAATATCCTTGGCTTTCCACAGCTGGAGGTATGGAAACCTTATCAGCTTGAAGATGAAGGTTTTGGACAAGTAACAAACCCATGTCGTTCATTATGAAGACCAAAGCAATACATAAGAAATACAGGATGTCATCTGCAGACATGATGACCCATGTGAGAAGGAGATCAGGGTGAAAAAACACCTTCAGAGGAGAAAAATGAAGTTTTAGGAGCCTGAACTTGATGAGATGGAAGAGGTCCTCCAGTTTTGGCTGCTAACACTTTTGATGGGATATCCTTTGGAAAATCTTACATATATTTACAGGAAACAGTAAGCTCAAATGATTGTATGAGGCCTAAAGCTGGCACAGGTGCTGCCTCTTGCCTATTGAGACAGATCAAAGGGAAAGGCTCAGCACCTGGCAGTGGGAGTGGCTGAGAGATGCCAATCTCCTGTTCCCAGATTTCTTATGTTTGTATTTTCCCCAAGCTGCTCTGCACAGCAGAGGCCTTAAACAATTAGTCAGAAATAGGAAAGAAATAACAATGTGAAGCCCAGCCCCTGCACTGATGGTTGTAGCTCAGCTGTAGCATGGGGAGGAGAGATCTCCATGTTCTCAATGAGAAAACAGTATATGCTTCCTCTGTAAACTGTTCTAATTATACTCTAATTACTGTACCTAGAGGAAATCCTTCAGATGCTCTGTACCAAAGTCTCACCTTTAAATGTTGATGAACAGCTGCAAATTGCTGTCAGAGTCATTAAGCTACTGTGAGAAGGTCACCAGCCAGCTCAGTATCAAAGCTTTAACACTCCCTCAGTCTCCTTCATTCACTTCTTTGTTCTGCAGCTCACATGCAACCCCGACACAGGATTATATCACCATCTCCCTCTGACAGGAGAGGCTGAGGTAAACTAAGGTGCTTCATACAGGACTCTTCAAAACAGGTGAGAGTGGTGAAGCACTGGAACAGGTTGTCCAGGGAAGCTGTGGCTGCCCCATCCCTGGAATTCAAGGCCAGGCTGGATGGGGCTTGGAGCAACCTGGGATAGTGGAAGTTGTCCCTGCCCATGGCAGAGGGGTTGGAACCAGATGATCTTTTAACATCCCTTCCAAACCAAACCATTCTATGATTCTGTGATGAAATACTGGAGTATAAACTTGCATGACTGACAGCTCAATTTAGTGGGCTCAGCAAGGACATTGGCTGCTCTGTCACTTTTTCCACAGAGGTGGTCATTGGGTTAAGATGAAGAGGAGACAAGTACAAACTGCAAAGTTCTAGTGTTTATCATGAACCCTGAGTCCTCTGATTCTCTGTCGTATGAATTTTGTTGTTTAGTTTTCACTCCCATTAACAAGACTACAAGATTCTACATATGTAAAACACATATCAGTTCTAGGCAGGACATTCTCTTGAGAATTCTTAATGTTTGAAGAAAATGCTGAATCAGGCAGTTCCTTACCCATTTTGTTGCCCTGTATATGAAAGATATGAAATCACAACAGGGCCTATTGCATCAGTGCAGTATATACAAACTACTTTAGTCTAGGAAAAAAAAGGGGTTAGAATGAAGACATATCCTGAGGTCATGCTGTAGTGCTGATGGTAATTAGAACCAGTTCTAAAACAAGACTCCAATCCTTGATCTAACCACTGGATAATATCTGATAAAATCATTTGGCTGTGAAAAAATAATAATAAGTTTTAAGAAGTGTCAAATGTCAGTTCTCATGCTTCTGTGAGATCTGTGTATGGCATGAGCCCTCAGTTTTCTATTTGCATGGCAAAGAGACATAGCACATGTGTAGGTGGAATATTCATGCATGTTCTGGTTTTTCAGGAAAATGTTTTTGCTACTGCTTCTGGAAGACCTGGCGCGGCTCATGTTAAATCAGAAGGCTTCGTCAATGCTAAAATACTCCATTTGGTAGTAGCCAGGAAATTCTAGAAGTCCATCATGTTGGAGAGCTGTCAGCTTTGTTTTTGTTCAGCTGTTAAAATCTTTAAACCATTTAAAGGTGTTACCTGGAAGATTTTTCTGCCCAGTGTTGATCTACAGTGACTGGATCGTGAGAATGAGAGGGTGAGGCAGTCCAGTGCTCTGCACATACCATGGCAGACTGTGTTGCCCTCACCAGTCTCTCACTAGGAAACACCACTATTTCCCCTCTTTCTGCTCCACAGGTGGAAAGAAGACCTAAAGCATTCACAGAAATCAACCTCTTTTTAAGCCTCCACACACCCATTCAGCAGCACCACAGTGGAATTGACCCTGGGAACACCCAGAGAGGCAGGAGCATCCAAATGAGGATAATCTGAGTTTATAGGTCTCCTTGAGAGACATTGTTTTAAGTATTGGGGTGTCCTCCTCATGCATAGACACCCCTCTAAAATACTGGGTGGTTCAGCCTCCAAAACCAGAGAAGCAACCTACCATCACAATCAGGTTTTGAAAGAGGAAGGGAGGCACAAAGTCATATACAGGGCATCTTCCAAATGTCTCCTGTGCACCAGAACCTCCGTCTGGTCCGTCTGCACAACACTGACAGTGCTGAGCATCCCCAGGCCTCTCTTTTACACCGAGACAACATAACTTTTCAGCATCCGTATAAAACCACGTGCAAAACCAGAAAGATCTGGGAAGTCAGGGGAGAGCACAAAGCAGAAAGACGGAGAACAGTAATAATTGGTTTAATCCACTCAAGGACTGGGCTGCCAGTTGGCACTGCTGGCATTTAGAGTATTAACTGTCAGCGCCTGACGGATTAAGCAGCAGAGCTCAGTGATATGTTTCTGCTGTAGGAGGCAATTTTACACTGGTGAAGGGCATTTAATTTGAAGGAAAAAAACCTGCTCTGTACCCCGTGTTTTCGTTGAAATAACAACAAAGTGGCTTTAGATACACACCAGGATAGCTGACAACAGAATTTGACCTGACTTCAACAAAGCTACATCCTATTAGAGGGGAAGGGATGCTATCCACAAGGATGGAGAGTTCATTGTGCCGGTGTTTGTACAGCTGCTAAGGCAAGAGGGTTCCTGATCCATGACCAGGGCTCCTAGGCATTACGAAATACTAATTATAAAATCCATCTATGTGACAACACAAGGCTAAAAACACAAGCTGAAGCACTTCTCAGTAACTTTCTTACATTTAGAATGAAACACAGACAATCTGAAATGTAAGGATTCTGCAAAGCTATCTGCAGTCAAATTTTGGATAAACACAACAAAGCTTGCAGAAATATTAGATGAGATTTGCTGTAATTCAGCAAAATAATTGCTTATACCTCGTTGTGTTGGAACAGCTAGGCAAGGAAATTAATTGACTTCTTTTCAAAAGATTTGGAAGGAAATGTAGGTGTGTCAAAAGCCATATCAGACCCCTGCACAAGATCATTGCCAGCTGGGAGAACCATGTATTGGGTGGCTATGGAGACTGTGCAAGAGGTATCTCTTTTTTTTTTTTTTAATGAAAACCACAACAATTCTAAACGTTATTGTCTTCCCATCCATCCCTCATTTTCTAAAGAAATGAGGTTATGACATAGATATTCTCGAGCCTTGGAATTTGACACTGCTTCGTGTTACACAAGGGCATGCTTTGAGCCTTATTTTGCATTCCTTGTGGAAAAAAGCTGCTCACATCCTTCTAACAAAGAAATAGTTTCCTGCAACCAAAAAAAGAAATCCTCTCTCACTGGCCCTGTTTTAATCTGATTTGTCCCCTGTTTGCTTCAGCTGACTTTCATTTCCACCCTTCTTTCCCCAGGTCATTCTGGACTTCTTGGACTTTGCTCTCAGGTTTGTTGGCTTGTAACCCCCCACTGTCAGATTTAGCCAGAATCTCTTCTCCTTCATCATGGTGCCTACAGAAAAAATGACCATGAACAGAGATGATGGGATTTCTGTCATTAGCACTCCTTCTTTCTCAACACCCTCTGCTGTAAACACCCTTTACCTCCAGTTGTCCAGAGGTGGGAGGGATGGGATACAATTTCAAATCCAAGTAGCTCCATATAGATGTCTACATGTAGGTTTCCAACTTTCCCTTAAGTCAACTGAGCTTTGGCCAATCAGTCAACAAAGCCTAGAGAACAGTTCATCTCTCCTTGTTGTTGGACAGCCTCTCTATCCCCTAGGTATGTCTGGAGGCTACTGTGCACCTCCACAGAACTCGTGTGGCCACTGACACTTGGAAAGACCTCAGGTCCTGTGATAACCCTGTGATAGAGTCAATGAAGAGAAGGTCCTGCTCAATGTATGGGAGCTGCAGGTGCTACCACTGTTTATGGGGATGCTGTGAGATGCTGGGACACCTGTAAGAGCACCTGTGTCTTGAGAGCTATTTGCTTCTACCATGTTTTCCAAGATGTACAAACCTGGATATTCCTTGCCAGCCAGGCAAAAGACACATCTCTATCATTAATATTATCAACAACTGGACTTTCAACTACCCTCTTTGTGCATTAGAGCCTCTTGAGAAAAAAAAAAATGTCTGGTGTCCTTTCTTTCACAGGGAAAAATTTCTTCTTTTGGTTCTCAGTTTTCAGAATTACTGAAATAGTAAAACACACAGAGACACACACGCACCCTTCAGTTTTAGGCACACACCCAGCAAGAAAAAATTCAGCCAGGATAATTAAAGTTTGGCAAAGTTACAAGTAACAGAAATGAGGGCAAGTCTTGTATAATCTTAACCCTATCTGGCTCTACTAGCTCAGTTAGCATAAAAAAAGCTTTCCTTCAGTTGACAACACACAGGTCTTTTTCCTCCTCTATTTTCACTGACTTCTCAAGGAGAGAAAGTCCTATTCTCTGTTCTTATGCTTTACTGGTAAAAGCAAAAAATTGCTTCTCTTACCTAAATAAATGAAAAATCAGTCTTCTCTCAGCTCTGCCAGTGTAATTCCACTCATTCCATCTGACCTCCTCTCAGGTTACCCTTGTGTGACCCACGGCTGCTTTTCAAATCCTTACCTCTTTCAGAGATTTCCATGTGATCTGTGTTGGTTTCTTTTCTACTTTGTGCTTCCCTGTCACCTGTACATACTTAGTTACCTAGATTTTTTTCTTACTGTACATTGACAGTAACTTTTTAGGTCAGAGACCATTGTTCTGTTCTGTTTTCGTGGCTTTCCCATGCACAAGACTCATCCTGTAAATACCAGTGCACAGACACAAATAAAAGACTTGAGAGACATGTACAGATAATGGCTACAAGCAGATCTTAGCAAAAGTTTCAGCTAAGACATTCCAGTCATCAAAAATGTGTTATTTTCCTTATTAATCCCTGGGTCAAAACACAGTTTTGTAACCTTTGCAATTAAAATTCAGCAAGACCTGATAATGAATCACTGAGTCTCTCTCCAGAAATTAATCACCTTTCACAGTGCATCTCTTCTTATTGACATTCCCCTTGGCTCAGGAGTGACTCACCAGCTGCTGAGCTATGAACTTTGAAATGTTTACTTTCACACCACACAATTTGGGCTCTGTTGCTAATGAAGAGTGAGGACAAGACAGGGAGTCCAACCTCTCTGTGCCAGAGAGGTCTTACCCTCAAACATCACAACAACCTAGCAGTTAAAAAAATTCTTAAGTTTTTACACTATATGTTGAAAACCATTATTAATTAATCATTTTCAAGAGTCCTATACATGGAAATAAGAGATGTTACTTTGCTCTGCCTACGGGACCTTATAGTCAAAGTCAAAATCAGCAAAGATTTCTGCTTTTGCCTCTGTTTTCTGCCCTCCAACTGTGTGTGGGACAGGACCTATTCTGGGCTCAACCGTCTAGCAACAAGTGAGAGAGTTATGGTCAGGGACCTGAGGTCTGTAGGTGAAAACATAGAGCATTGGGCAAAACAGTAACTGTCATAATTTGTGTCTCCAACAACTAAAATGAGAACAAGGGAGAAAAATATTCTGGAGTTAAGAAGAGTAAGGGCTGTTTGCTTTTGAAGGATCTCCAAGGGACTTACGAAAGTTTCAAATTTAAGCAGTTTTTGAGATGAGAGGTAGAAGTGGACGCACTTCTCAGGCACATGGTATGACTCCTGGGAATGGTCCTGTGCAGGGCTAAGGGTTGGACTCGATGATCCTTGTGGATCCCTTCCAACTCAGAGTATTCTGTGATCCTGTGACTATTAGGCATAGACAGAAATTTTATAAATGGGAACATCTAACTCCAGTGATGCTTTCTGGAGACAACAGGTTAAGACTACTTAACTATCCTAAGTGACCACACTTCTCATCTAGTGATTCATACTTTTTTTTCATATTATGAACCTGTTGTAGGCAAAAAATAAAACCTTAAATTGTAAAAGCCAGATGGCAGATAGTTGGGTGCATGTATGCTTGCCCCATATCTGTGTTCAAGGCCAGGTTGGATGGGGCTCTGGGCAAGCTGGTCTAGTGGAAGGTGTCCCTGTCCCCCTGGCAGGGGGGTTGGAACTAGGTGAACTTTAAGGTTAGTTCCAATCCAAACCATTCCATGATTCGATGTTTGTGGGAAAAGTCTGAAATCAAACCGAACTCTGAAAGCAGAAGCCTGTTAATTGCTAACTGTAATGGTAGAGGCTGGTAGTAAGTTTTTATCAGTTCTGGTGTAAACAGAAATGGCACACCCTGAATCTTTCTATAAGTAAAGGGATATGAAAAGGGACCATCAGAGAGGAGGCTGAGCACTTACTGTGGTTCTCTACCTAGACCATTCAAACTGAGAAAACTGAGAGCTCTTAGCCTGGGAAGAAGAGAAGAATCATACTTGAAAAGAATATGTGATTTTGAGAATAAATTGGGGGCTTGGAAAGAAGAAGGTGAAGATCCTGACTGGAGAAAAGTCCCTGAAAATGGAGGGAAGTCTTGGAGGTGGGACAGATGCACGAGGACAAGTCCAGGGGGACAGCCAGGGACCTCACCAGTAACACCCAAGGGTTGTACATGTGAGCACCAACACAGAGCAGACTGATGTGATTTCTTCCCAAATATCCCAGACCAACAGCAACCTCCCTAAAGGGAAGGGAAATGATTCCTGATGAATGCAAACATTGTGTGACAAAACATGTGCATGAGTCTGAGAGAATCAGTAGGGTAAAAATGTACATCTCCTCGGTTCTTAAATAAACCCCACATGGAGATACACTACAGGTTGCGGTACACTTTGTCTTGCCTTTGGCAAACCCCTATGGGCTTTACTCATCTGCCCTTAAAAAAAGTTTCCTCTAATTATTACTATGCTTCTAAAATTTGGGTTTATTTCAACTCGAATAAATAGCCCCTGTTTCCCAAAAAAGTGGGCACATTAGAGAGAGTGCAAGGCATGTGGAAGATAGGCATTTCAAATACTGGCATGATTCTCCTTATTTTCCCTTATTCTCTACTCTAAAAAGACCTTGTAATCCATCTCAGACAGATCTAGACTCCCATAGGACGTCAATGACACTCTGTGTGGTTGATTGTTCAACTTCCCTCCTGTGTGTGCTATGCCTTGGGGTATGAGGCATAAGTCTGACAGTTCCCATGTAGTAAATGATGGACTGATCTAAATGACAGAAGATGTTGACACAGCATAACCTGTTTGGGAAAAGATATTCACTGCACTACTAAGGATAGAGTGCAAACCCCTGCAATTCTGAATGAGACACATTGAAAGCTCACATTAATCTTGTCCCAGCTTTGAAAAAGATCTCTTCCACGTTGCCTAAGTTTTAGGGCACTTTGTGGTTTTTTCCCCTAGAAGTTTGACTGTTACACAAGTGTAGTACAGCTTTGCATCCAAGGATGAACACAACGTTATAGTGTCAATTGTGCTCCAGATCTGTTCAACAGTATATTGGTACTCTGGGCAATGTACCCCATGAGACAGAGCACAAAGATCTTAATCAAATATTAAAATCAGCAAGGGCCCCCAGTTTTAGATGCAGACTGTTGACTTTCTGCATGGGATCTGTTTCCTCATTGTTATAATAGAATATATCGAAGCAAAGGAATACACAGCTTTCTGGTACCTTACTTCTATAGTTTTTATTATTCATTGACAAACCAAATTATTAAGCTTGAATTTTTAAGGCATTACACAATTTTTTGTTCATTATTGGACTTTCTAGCCAGCATCTCTGAATTTTTAAAATGAATATAAGCACTGCATCCTCTATTGCTTCTCCCAGCAAAAAAAGCCTCACGTACAACCCACTGCATGGCTATAACTGGCTTAAGCTTAAGTCATGATACCAGAGCCTACAGTGTGCTCATAAACCCGAACCATGGAAATATTTGCCAACTATAAATAGAAGACTGTCAGCCAGATAAAAGCAATCTTTTCTGAAAACACTTTCTGTTGCTCCCGGACAAAACTCCACAGTCGTTACATAAAAAATGGATAGAAACTACTGCTGCTAACCTGAAGGATTTAAGCTTATGACTTGCACGCAATTTTATTGACTTTGCTCTTTTTTGTTGTTTTTCTAGAGATGTTGATAAAAACAGTCAGCAGCCAGAAAAATCTATATGGAACGAGATGCTACTGGGGGCCAGCATAGAGAACCTCTTCTAGCCTGAGACGTCTTTGATAGGTGAGTGAGCAGCAGCTAAATCAAGCAATCAGGCAGCCTGTGTAATATCATTGCCTTGCCTTCCTCTGTATCTAATTCAGCACATCACTCCTTTCCCTTAGTAAAGACAAGCATCCTGTGACCCTTGCTGTGCTGGACTTGTTCTTCACCACGTTACCTGATGACTTTTCAAGCCTTGGTCCAGTAAGCAGAGACTTAACAGCAATTCCACCTCTGCAATCTGCTGTCTTCTCTCCTCTTACTGTTTTATCAAATCCCTTGGCATTAGCCCAGGTAGACAAGTGTGAATGTGAATGCTCATTCACCATAGTCTTGTACTAAGTTGATTTTAATTTCTGGAGGCCAGGGTGTGTTTATCTCTTCAGTTATTGAAACAGATACACATTGATCCAGAATACTTACTGTTGTGATAATTCACCATAAAGGCAGGAAAAAGTACTTCTGCATGCAATTTATTTTTCTCATGTGAATGACTGAACGAAATCTGGACCAAAGGAGTTTATCAGTCACTCTACTCCATGTCTTCCTTCTGTTCTGTTAACATGGCATGAAGAAAGCGTGTGACTGATGTAATTACATTTACTGAGACCTTTGACAGCTCTGAAAGCTGAGGAGGCTGCAATGTATTCATGCCTTGCATTTTCATGGCACTTTTTCATTTATAGAATTTCTCCACACAAAAATGCCGTAGCTCTTGATCCCTGCTGCTAACTCAAGCATTGTTATCTGTGGTGAGTTTATGCATCAAGAATATAATATGTGCTGAACACTGCATAAAATTCACTTGCATCAGGAGCAGAAAAAAAGGCAGTAATACAGAAGCACAAGGACACTTGGTGTTGTGAAATCTCATTTTCGTTTTGGACACCATTTTGGAAAGGTATTTGTGTACAAAAGTTAGCACCTTTCAATAGGTGCAACAGAATCCAGTCTGAAACTCCACTGCCTGGGTTAGAACTGGTTTCCCTTTGCCTCATGGGCTCCCTTAGTAGGAAAGTAGGCAAGGAATGGAAATTTACTGTACTTTACTCAGTAAATATCACTCAATAGGAAGTGAGTGGAAGGGTTAGCAAGAAAGCCTGTGTTCTTCATTAATATTGAGAGATGTTATTCTGTGGGAAAGATCAGTATAGACCACACAAAGTGGCCAGTACCATAAAGTGGATTCTGGAATTACACACTTAGCTGCATGAATGCAACTCAACTTGCTACGCTCAAAAGGCTCCTTCCCAAAAAACAGTCCTATCCCCTCAGTGTTCATCATCATACTCTAGTTCTGAGCCACTGCCTAAAACCTTGTGTGTGCAGGTTTGCAGCACTCTCCTAGTTCAGGAGCTTCATCCAATGGATTATGGATAGATATTGTGTAGATATTTTATAGTGCTCTGCTGTAGTGATGGTCCTGCAAAGCTCAGGGCTTAAAGCCTGGTGATACAATTCCCATTCTGTCTTTTAAAAAGACAGAAATCATGCTGGAAGGTTCTATGCAGATATCTAGATGTGCATATTGAAATTCTAGAGTAAAATGAGCATGGTAAGAATAAAATCAATGTCCTTCTCATCCATTATTGAAAGAAGTCTGGGTGCCAGAATAACCAGTGGAAATTACTCTGTGATGACTTCATATATAGGCAGCACTGCTTACAAGTGAACAGGGCAGAAAAGGTCCAATTCTTTGCTGCAGACACTGTGGCTGGTTTATGATGAGACTCCTGAGATGTAATTTCATGTGAAATTTAGAGCTGATTCCCAAGTCGTACAAACCAGAGAGGAAACAAAGCTTAAAGAATGCTAACCCCCAGGGTGGGCAGATTTCCAACTATTTTAATAAGCTTCATAGATTTTTCACTAAAAAATAAATTTGTGCTGACTCTCAGAATAATTCTTAAATGACTTTTAGGAAGAATTTTAAAACAGGAATCTATGGGCTTGTGATGGCAAGATTCAGTGTGTTCAGAGGTAGGTTCCCACTTCCTAAGAGGTTGCTGAGCAAGAAATCAAGGTCTCTGAATTCTGACCGTGTATTAAGGAAATTATTCAGGGAACAATCTGGAAAAGGCAGCAGTATTACTTATCTGTCTCCTAGGTTTCCTGAAAATAGAGTAGAATATCAAACATTTCCTTTCTAAATCTCATGGTAAAGGTCAAGTGCAGTAAATTGCTGCAGTTGTACAGAATCAAGTGGAACTAAAGTAGACTTCACTATAGATCAAGCTTGCACTTTCATAGTCGATGACTCTGCATCTTTCCTCTTTAGCATTACTGGAGCATTCTGTATCCTACAGAGACTTGTAATTCAGCCCCAAACATGTTTAGTTGTAATTAACATATTAGCTCAAAAATTATTTGACTTTAATTGAAAAACAAATGGTATTTTAGAGCAAAGAAAAACTGCTGGAGTGGGAGGTCTGTAAAAAAAGAAAGCATTCAGGATTTCTCACTGAGACAAAAATCAGCATGACCAATCATATGTGCTTCACATGTTGTTCATGTGTTTTCTTTTCGAAGGCTGTAGTGAGGAGTAAGAAGGCAGCCCATCTGATTTTCTTTTGCTGTGGATGCAAAAGGAAGATGCAGGTAAAAGCATCAAGACAGAAGAAGCTTGAGCCTTCCTTAGAATAACTAAAGATGACTGGAAGAGAAAAGCTTTCAAGATGAGGTGTGGAATGGGCAGAGAAGAAACATGGACAGGAGCAGGAGGGTGACTGCAGCATGGACAGGAGATAGAAGGTGCCCATATAGAATCATAGAATTGCAAAATGGTTTGTGTTGGAAGGAACCTTAAAAATCATCTAGTTCCAAATCCTCTACCATAGGCAGGACACCTTTCACAAGACCAGGTTGCTCAAAGTCTCATCCAGCCTAGCCTTGAACACTTCCAGGCATGGGGCAGCCACAGCTTCTCTGGGCAGCCTGTTCCAGTACCTCATCACTCTCTGAGTAAAGAATTTTTTCCTAACATCTGATCTAAACCTATTCTCTGTTAGCTTAAAACCATTTCCCCTGCCCATGTAGAAAGTCCTTCTCCCTCCTTTTTATAAGCCCCTTTAATATCTCACAAGCAGCAAAAGGAGGGAGTAGATAGGGACTGACTGTCCAGAGTACCATTATGTGAGGGCACTGGAGACCTCAGATGGGGGTGATTCTTTATGGAATAGGCTGTAGACCTAGCAAACTCCTTGCCAGAGGTGGCGTGGATGCAAGAAGTTTCTGTGTCCTCAAAGCACACTGGACTGATACTTGGAAGACAGATCCTGGGACTATCTGTTAAGCAGTCAAGCTCCATAAGCTTAAGGTCTCTCCTGAACTGTAAATACTCAAGAATTGGAAAAGCATTAGAGGACAGTATTGAATGTTTTAGCTTGTTCTTATTTTTCATGAGGTTACTTTTTACAGCCCTAATTAGGGACTAAATACTGCACAGATTTTCCAAGGTAACCCTTGGTCTCAACCAACACGGCTCTTCTTCCAGAGAGAAGGGATTAAGGGATGAAAAGAAACTCCTCCAGAGGGTACCATGTATGGTATGTTGTGATCCCAGAAGCTACTGAAAAATTACTGGAGAGACAACAAATCTCACGTAAAGGACTGGATTACCAGTATGGAGCCATGTTTATAAACCACTTTGAATTTGTTCTCCTCCACTCTGAGATTTCTTGTGTTTAAAATTATTAGTGCCTTAGTTCCTCTTGTAATACAGCCCATCTTTTGAGGATTTAAGCTCTGTTGGGAATCTTGAGGGTAGGGGACTCCCTTTTTCCAGAAAACATGTAGGCAAATCCATCTGTAAACTCTGACCTTCATGCTCAGGGTGTATCCCACAGATTAGTGCTACAGGAATGGTGCTTCCGAGTACCACTTCCATCAGGTTAAACCCTCCAAGGTTTTTTTCCCAGGTGTATAGCCAGGAGAGACCAACTAGTTCAGCCATATTCACCAAACAGAGGATCACAGGCATGGACCATCATATACAGAAATTGCAAAAGTGAGCAATGCAGAGTGCAGTTAATACACCCATAACACCTCCAGAACTTTAGCCTCGAAGTTTGAAAATTATTTTAGACCTGCAGATTGAAGTGAAGGGTAGGGATACATAGCTGAGAAGTCAATGTTGTTGTGGTAGATATAAAATATGATGAAATTTAAATACAGCTTACTGCAGTCCATCCCTGTAACAGTTGCCCAGCTGTGGGGTCAGGCCAGGACTTGTTTGTTAGGAGTTGCCTGTAGAAGGCCGCTGAAAAGTGTTTTCAGAAAATATATAAGCAACCCTATCTAGGGTATATTTTGTACCTTAGAGCACCCTCTTCAAGGAAACACCCATCAGCTCTAAATCACTGGGCCTGCTGGGAATCCTTCTGGAGATGAGCTTTGTTCTAGAGTTCCTCTGCTCCTTGTTTCTTCTCCAAGAAGCACCAACAAGGCTGGCAATGTGCAGCACTACTGTCACATGGAGGGGTCCTCAGTGGGAATGGTTTGAGACCATTTGCCTAAGGAGATCTTTGCAACCAGTGCTAAAGAACAATGTCTGCAATCAGTCCTGGAGATAAGTCTTCGCAGATTCCTGAATGAAGCTGCAGCACAAAAGCTCCAACTCTGAAAACATCCACATAAATTTATGCCTGTAGCCACCCTCTTTTTATTCAGGTTACTAGATAATAAAAAATCTGCATCTTTTTCTGCAACAACAATCTTTAAATTTTGCCAACATACAAAACATGCAGTGTTCACAGGAAAAAAAGATGCAGATTTGTTGCTACTGTTTACAATAAGAAAAGTTACAGGCAAACTTTTGATAATTATGAAATAAAGCACTATTCTTATTTAAATTTATTTGGGATGGGGCAATGGAAGACTTTTACAACAAAAAAGAACGTTTGATTTTGAAAATTAATTGTAGAATATCCTGTTTCCGGTTCTCTGGACAGAAGGATCATTTTAACTTAGGCTGTTTCTGAAATGCAAGACATTTCCAGTGACAATCTACCTAATTCAAATAAAGCAATCGTTAGTTTTCCTGTATAGTGTCAGACCATTATTATCTTTTCTCTCTGAAGAAACATCTGAAGGTCTGGCACGGACACAATGACACCTATGAGTCTGCAAAGTGCTCTGAATATTAAAACAGGGCAAGGAACTTGGATCTGTACAGGGCATCTGCCTAATGGCTCTGCTGCATGAGGATGCAGAATCCATATGCACATATACCCATGGAATTGTATAACTTCTTTTATTTTCTTTTCTAGTTTCATTCAGTCAAATCATCAAAAGTTTTTTAGGAAACAAACAAAAAAATTCCAGTATGTATGACAGTGCACAATGTGTCAGAACTGTGCAGAACTGGTGTCAGACTGTACAATACAAACAACAGAACAAAAAGCTAAAGAAAAATAACATTTCAAACAGAAATGCTCTTGATATACAGAGCATCAGTTTAGCTTGTTCCCAATGAGCAACACAGTCTAATAAACAAAGAGACAACTAAGAGCACAGAACTGGAAGGAACAAGTAGGGCCATCAAGTCTAATTCCGTGGAAGGGCAGGCAGCCTTTGATAGACATCAGCTCAAAAAGAGTCTACAGAGAAGCTCTGCCTCTCAGTCCCATATACTTTTTCTAGTTGTGCAAACCCTGACACTGTCAAACACTAGAAGAGGAATTAAAGGCATGACCAAAGTGCTTGAACTTTACAGTTGAAAAAAAAATACGAATAAGGGATTAGTTTAGTTTCATTGGTGCTCTAGAAACAAATCACAGTGATTCAGTCTGGGTAAGGCCTGCTTTACACCTGAAAAGGAAACTTTGCAAAAAGTAACCAGACACAGAACCATGGCGTTATCAATATGTGGATGTTTAGAAACAGCTGAAGTGCAACAGTATTTTATGTGTGAAAATGATGCAAGAGCAACCAGCCTGGCAGATATTTAGCCCACGTGAGCTGACTCTTTTTTTCCCTATTCTTTCTGTGAGCACACAGACCCAATGCAAAGGGACATCCTCCTAACAGGCAGCACTAACGCTGAGAACAAAAAGGAATCCTCCTTTCATGTAGATCAAAAGAAGATGTCTGAACTGATCTGATCCACCCTTCTTACAAGTGGAAGGGTGCAGATATTCTCCAGATGACACAGCTGCCCAGGGAACACACACACACTCATGCTGTGAGCTACTGAAGCTCATTATTGCAGGATCAAAACTCTCAGTCTCCTGCTGCCTTCTTAGAAATTTCATGCTGCTCAGGCCCATTCTGAGTCTGAAAAATAGGATTAAGGACATCTATTTGAAAACAGAATGCAGAAACAAAAGTCAAGGAGAGCTCCCAGCTGGCAGGACAAGACCAAAATAGGTTAGGTAACTTGAGACTTGTGTCTTTTCCCCCTTCCAGTGTCTGCCTTCTCCCTGAGACATGACCAGACTGAAGTCCTTGGCACAGCAACAAAGTAGGGAAATGGAAGTTGATGTTATCCCACATTGCTGAGCTACATTTCCCAAACTGTAAGAGAAGCTGTAGCCCTCCGCTCCCATCATGGGGCCACCCAGAGCACATCAGGGCTGGCCATGACATGGAACTGGCCCTACCAAATCCTTCCAGCCTGGTTATGCTTGTGTTCTACAGAGCTCTGTTGGAGTCCTTGTTACTGCCAAGGCTGAAGCAGCAAGTGGCTGCTGCATTAAAGATAGTTTCTTGTTGGGAGAGAAGGGTGGGAAATGATCCTCACCTGCCTTTGAGCCTTGCACAAATTCTGGAACAAATGCACATTTCATGAGCACTTGGAAGATAGTAAGTCACAGCTTGAAACATGAAGCAGCTGCTTCATGTATCAGCAAGGACAAGTAGCCTGTGTGGATTTGTCAAGAATAAATTGTGTTGAACTGATCTAATCTCCACTTTTAGCAATGTAACAGGCTTTAAGAATAAAGGAGAAGTAGCTGTCACAAATCTTACCCTCAGTAAGGTTTTCAAAAGGGTTGCATGTGACATTCTCATAAGTGAGCCCCAGCAGCCTGGTCTAAATGAGACTGTGATTGATTGGGTGCAAAGCTGGTTTGATAACATCTCAGAAAGTTTATTGGTGGTGCTTTGTCAGGGTGGAAGGATGTAGAAATGGAGTTCAGCCAGTCGTCTTCTGGATCCAATCCTGGCATATGTTTTCATTAATGAATTAGATAATAGAAAAGAGAGTACAATTATTACATTTTGAGATGGCATAAAGCTCATTGTAAGCACAGGAAGACAGGATTTGAATTCAGAACAATTTGGAGAATACTATAACCTGTTTGGGGTGGGAAAGAGGAAGCTGAAATTCACCAGGGACAAGTGCAAAGCCACAAACTTCAGCTTCTACAATACAACAATACCAAAATTTGCCAATAGCAGCTCTGTAGTATAGTGTGGTATCACAGTAGACGACAAGGTGAATTCCATGTGAAAAAAGAGTAACCACCACCATACAGGAGTGAACAAACAGGGGTATAATTTTCAAATGTACAATAGCCCTTCCTTTTTCACTAGAAAGACTTCAGATGCCATGTTGTATTCAGTTTTGAATATGACTGCTCAGGAAAGGTGTGCAGCAACAGTCTAGAGGAGAATAGGACTCCCTGAGATATGGAAAACATGGCCAGAGCAGAAAGACCTGCAGGTTCAGTGTTTATTTAACTTTAGCAAGTCTCATGAGAAACTCTTCAACAAGCTTCATATATGTAAAAGACTTGTTGCAAACAGGAATACAATAATCTGTTTTCTAAGTCCCAGGGGAATGAGAAACAAAACCAATCAAACCAAAAAAGCAGATTTCATTACATGAAGAAGCTTCAATTTGAAATTTCAACAGTGAACTTGCAAAGCACTTGGAAGATTTCTTTTTAGACATAAGTCGGTGCTAATAGCCTGACCTCATCTGTATCAATACCTCTGATGTGAGAGTCACTGCATCCTGATAAATGCAAGTCCTCATAAATTTCACGTACCAAATGACTGGATGTGGGATTGCTTTGGGAATCTTGACAGTGGTGAGCTCCAGACTGGCTGTCTGAAGTCTGGCAAAACTCAGTGAGTTCCAGTACAAAGTGTGGTTTATTCTATCTGGGCTTTGCTTGTGGCATCAGTCTTTCCCCCTCTTGCTATTCTCTTGCTGCCTGAACTGTTCAAAGAAAGTTGTTTGTTAGGCAGTGAGAATAGTGACACATTTTGTAGTTTCCCTAGGGTGGCAGGAAAATAAAAAGCTTCTCGATGACTGCTGAGATCTTTAACAAACAAAGGGAATCCATGGCTTGGATGCAGTATTTATTTAAGCACCTGTCTCTTGGTTCATGGACAGAACACTCTGGGGAGCTAAAAACCTTTCTTCGTATGGCTGAAAGTGATGTTAATTAGATATGCTACTTAGGCTTTCATTGCAATTTAATATGCTGAATGATAAGGCACTTGCCCATGATAGATCACTTTGTTCCTCCTGTGGTACTGCTGCCCAAGTGTGGGGAATCATGTTCCATTGAATTGGGTGCCTCTGATAGTCAACGAACATGTACAGTCAATGATAATTAAACCTATTGATTCCATGGATTCACAGAGTCACAGAAACACAGAATATGCTGAGCTGGAAGGGAGCCACAAAAATCATCAAGTCCAGCTCCTGGCCCTGCACAGGACCATCCCCAAGAGTCACACCATGTGCCTGAGAGTATCATCCAAATATTTCTTGAGCTCCGTCAGGCTTGGTGCTGTCACCACTGCGCTGGGGAGCCTGTTCTAGTGCCCAACCACCCTCTGTGTGAGGAACTTTTTCCTAATTTCCAACCTAAACCTCCCCTGACATAACTTCAGGTCATTCCCTCAGGTCCTATCACTGATCACCACAGAGAAGAGATCAGTGCCTGCCCCTCTTCTTCCCCTCAGGAGGAAGTTGTAACTGCAATGAGGTCTCCCCTCAGTCTCCTCTTCTCCAGGCTGAACAAGCCAAGTGCCCTTAGCCGCTCCTCGCACGGCTTCCCATCAAGGCCCTTCCCCCTCCTCTGTAATGTCTTAATGTCTTTCTTATATTGTGGTGACCAAAACTGTCACAATATTCAATATTCATGTCAGACCTGAGCTTCTTGTGCTGCCTCAGTGTTGGATCACCTGAAAATTGTCATTACTGAAGTTGGACTGTCAAGATCTGAGGTGAGGCTTCAGAGCCCAGAGGAAGACAGAAAGGCAGGTGGCATTGTGGTCCATCCAGCTGGCAGGAACAGTGGTCTCACTCGATAGCAATGGCCTTTTCCCCAACAGTGGCACATTCACAAGCTGACACTCTCCTTTCAGACATCAAATACGTTTGTAGTTTATGTAGGATGACACCTGCAGTGCCTTTTGTTTCCTGGCAGTCTGCAAAGTTGTGTTTTCTTTGATGTCCTCTAATATGCAATATGTTTGACTGATCAACCACAAGACTTTTCAAATACTTGTAAAACTGGTTGGTGCTTAAGTCCACTTAAACTAAATTCACAACCAGTCTTTCCTTTGTGAGCCTAGAAATTTTCTGTTGACTCCAGCAGGTATGAGGAGAACAGCATCTGCCTCTACATTTTTGTTTTTCCAACTCCATCACTGGCCACAGGAGACCTCTGATTTGTGAAACTTGGGGACCTTCAATTTTTTGAGCATTGCTTGTGACCACTGAAAACCAAAAAGCTGAATTTCATGTAAAGATAAATCAAGGCAGAAGTAAATAAAAAGGTGGCATCTAATCTTTTATTTTTACAGTAGCTGTAGATTGTAGATATATACTTTAAAGACAAGTTTGACTTTGCATAAAACAAGGTGAAGTGTTACAGTCATACCTTCAGTAGAGTGAGACCGTGGGTTTTACAGACTTTAGGTGATAGAGAATCTGCCATATCCTCAGGTGAACTCTCCAGCATTAAAAATATGCAGCTTATCTGTAGTCAGAACTTGTCCAGCTCGAGCTACCAGCCTGTGAAGTGTTATGCATTTGTATGTTAAATTAAGGAGCCCTCTGCCCTTATATATATTATTTCCCAGAATTTCTATTTGCAGCTTTTTTCACTCCCTGCTTTTACATTTCATTACTGCTCTGCTGCAAGAGTTCAAAGTTTCCAAATGAAAGTCCTGTGTGATTCCAGGGCACGATGCTCTCCTAGTCCAGGCTGTTTGCAGTATGGGACAGGGAAAGGGAAATGCAAGCAAAACTGCCATCAATACTGGATGGCAGCTTTAACAATTCCCTCCTCCCACTCACCTCCAAGTATGGTTTATATCCATGTCTTTTCACCAGGGCCCTATATCCAAGCAGTTTGCCATTCTCTGATATTAACACTTGAAGTTTTAATGAGTACAGGCAAAGGAGGATGCTTAGCAACAATACAGACAGTACAACAAATACAGGATGAGCAGTTTGAGATTAGGTTTTAATGCCATCTTAATGACAACACCAGGATCTACTTATTGCTCTGTGTAACTATGCCACTAACACAGATGCTGCAGTGAATATGCACTATTGGGGGTTTCCACCTTGGGAAGTGGGATTTTGGAAGCAATTGGGACAAAAGGAAAGGAAGAGATGACAGATTACATGGTGTCAGGACCTAATTTCTTCTGAGCAACATGTTCAGTCTGCTCAAGTAGTTTGATGGTAAGGTCAAAGCACCCTCACTTGCATTAATTTCACAGAATTTCTCTTGTTGCCAACAGACTGGAGAATTACAGCAGAGGTACTGGCACTGTTCATTGAAGATTACATTTTTCTGCATTCTTTAATCCCCTTTTTAGCTTCATTCACTCTCAGGAATGACAGGTATATTATTAAAACATATGACTAGGTTTCAGAAATGGTGTTTCTGGTTTTTCAAGAGAGAATTAGTTAAGCAAAGCGTGTGAAACCTGATCAACCAAAACCAAAAGTGAAAGCTTTGAGATGCCATAAACTCCCCAAACAAGCTAAAGTCAGCTTGCCTTTCAGGAATCACTGGCCAAGAAGCAGAAGAGAAAGGTATCCAAAATTGGAAATGGAACCTCAAGCCCAAACCCTGTGCAATGTAGAAGAAAATCAGCAAGATGGGATCTGAAGAGTCTGACATGGAGCACAAGAAATTGTCCTTCTTACCACTTGTCTAAGGTGATGCCCTGGAAGGATTCAGTGTATTAGACAAAGGCCACTAAAAAGACCATAGTTACTAGAATTTAATTCCCACATGTGTCCAAAACCAGGGTGATAACCCTGTCTTTGCTTGTGCTGTTGGCACTGCCTTTAACCTCATGTCCATTACTAGATAAGTTTTAGAAAAGCAGAATGACTGTACATATTGAAAGGGATGAGAGAAATGGAGAAACAGCAGAAATAATGGGGAAATAAGACCTGTTTGAGTCCAGAGAATCAACAAGAATAAGAACAAGACCAAAATCTTTCAATGTCTTTAATGTTGCCACCTTGATACAGCTTTTGCCTCATGCACAGTCCTAAATCTCCTCTGAAAAAACCCAAACTGCAAAGGACTTACAGTTCATTGTCCTGCTCCTTTATCTCCAATCCTTCATGCTACCATAGAAAGAGCCAAGAGAGCAAGGCACCAGGGTCCCTTTACTCCTTTCTTTCCGATGTCACATATCTTAGAAATAATCAGCTGCAGGAAAACTGAACAAACTGGTGTGATATAAGTGTGTGACCATTATTGCATGCACTGATTTATCTCTGTGTGATATCCTAATGATATACTGAATCTGGTTACTATGACACCAAAAAGTCACAGCTGGTTCAACAAGTTCGCAGAGGTCAGGGGCAGACACAGGGGCAGAGCAATCTGAAAATCAGTTTGTTGTAAGCATATCTGGCGTTGTGCTTCTGTTATCCAGAAAAATTTCAGCATTGATTCAGATCCTGTGCTGATCTTTGCTATAAGGAGAAGCAAATGGACTGAACAAGAGAATTAATGGTCCATGTACCAATGTCTCAAACCTTTTCTCTCTCCCTTTTTCTGCAAAGCCTATAAGAACACATTCAGCTCCCACCAGGCCTGACTCAATCCTTCTTCTTTCCAGGAAACATAAAAGTGCAGCTTTCTGTATATTGGCCAAAGGAGAACTAGGAAATGAAGGAGACAGAGGGCAAAGGGAATGAGAAGGTTTTGATGAGAAAATAATGAAACACAAATGTCAGAGGGAGTAACGACAGAGAAAACACCCACGAAGAGGAGAGGAGTTGAGGAGAGGTGGGAGGAAAATGTTGATAAGAGGAAGAGAGAGCAAAATGAAACAGAAAGGAGTCTCAGCAAATTTCCATAATGTAACACTGATGAAGCCTTTTATGATTATAGACAGGGATTCTCAGAATGTTCCCTTGCAGGAAGTTTGCATACTCATATTTTAATAACTCTGAACACTTTCTCAGACTCAGTAAAAGTGGAAACTTTTCCTGTTAGTGCTGCATGCTCTAAATCTGGGCTACCCCTGTGCATCACCAAACTCCAAGGAGCTGTATCACTGTGGTCTGCTCTGGGTGGACTGGCACATCAACTGACGGTCCCTGCTGCCTCCAGAGAGTGTGACAGTCCTGTGCTGACACTGTTCTTCAGGAGAAACAGGCTAAGAAATGCACTGTGTCCTGCCAAAGAAATGGAGACACCGCTTTCATGATACGTTGTGGGACCTGGACAGAGGTTGTTTTTTATCCAGCACCAGGTGGAAGCCTGAGATGATTCAACATGTGTGTGATGTAAAACTCCAGGGAAAATTGTGAGATTCTGGGCTGTCTGAAGCAAAGCCAAATCTACAAGTCAGTATGACCTTAAACACTTCCAGAAATCTCAGCTTGCACTTACTTTGAGTCCAGACTCAAGCACCAAGCCAGTGTGCAAACAGAGTAGGGATTATTGCTATTTGCATACCACCAGTTGTTTACCTGACTCTGTCCTCTCAGACTTGCTCGTTTTCTCAGACTGGATGTTTGGCTGCAACATTTCCTGAGATAAGTCTATCATAAATAACAAAAAAGATTACAGTTGTCCCTGGATGAGTTTTTGAAAGGTGTACACCACCGTGCAATACCAGTGTCAAAAAAAAAAAAAAAAGACTACCAGAGAAATCACCTCAGAGCAGAAGGGAAACTTTTGAGCTCCACAGAGTGATTTCACCAGAGCTTTCTGTCTGAAATACATTTTGCTTGTGCAGAATAAATCCATCTCAGCCACATCAAGAGAACTGACACCAATGGTTTAGTCTCTCCGAATCCTATGAAGTGACAAGAAGTAGTCTCTGATCCCTTCAGGGCCTCTGCTGCAGACTTCAGGGGGAGGACTCTCCAGTGGATTCCCCTCAAAATTGCATGAGCAGTAGTTGTATCCCCAGTCCAGGTTCACCAGCTCCCCAAAGGCTGCTGGAAGGGACTGTAGCTGGTTGTTTCCCAACCAAAGTGTGTGCAGATTCCTTAAAACACAGATATCCTCAGGAAGGCTCTCCAGTGAGTTGAAAAGCAATAGCAATGTTTCCAGTTTCTCCAGATGCCGAATGCTGGAGGGGATTGTACCTATTTTGTTGTCACTCACATCCAGAAAGGTGAGGCTCCTCAGCTGGCAGAGGGGTGCAGGCAGCTCAGTCAGGCTGTTGTTGGCCAGGTGGAGGCTGTGCAGCCTTTGAAGTGCCCCTATTTCTGCAGGTAGGGAGCTCAGGTGGTTGTTGCTCAGAGTGAGCCTCTCCAAGCAACTCAAAGTGCCAATTTCAGCAGGGATTTTCTTCAAGTTGTTGGAGTCCACGTAGAGGCAGGTGAGGTTCCTCAGGCGGCTGATCTCCTGGGGGAGCAGCTCCATCCGGTACCTCAGGCAGCTCTCTCGTTCTGGGCTCATCTCCAGGACCTGCAGTTGGTCCAAGCCAAAGACCTGTGGGGGAACTGACACCAGCTCTCTGCCCGAGATCTTGAGCTTCTTCTTCCCTTTGTACTTCGGATCATGCTCTGCGAGGTACCTCCAGAGTGGATCAGGAGCTGGACAGGCACACTGGAGAGAGGTGACTGCATCCATGTCCCATCAGAACAGCGGCTGGTTGAACGGAGACAGTCAGTGACGACCCCTTGCATGTTCCACAGGAAACCTCTGAGGTTCTTGGGGATTCAAGATCCTCTGTCAGCTTTCCGCTCTGCCGAGCACGTTACCAACACACATGTAGAGTGTTTGGGTTGCCCAGGTACATCCCACTGAGCAAACACTTGGTCCTCTCACATGATCAGGTGTTTCCCTCCCAGCTCTGCAGTGTACACAAAACCCAGCTCCTGGGCTGTGATGTGGCCTCTTACGGCTGCAGCCAGTGAGCTGGTGGCACGTGTCTGTCCGTGTTCAGAAACTGAAACAGCAGTGCTCTGCCTCTGCTTTTCAGAAGGTGGGTTCAAACCTCTGCTTGTGTGTAGCTCTCCCCTTCTGGAAGCATCAAAGGTGCCATTGCTGAAGGTTTCACATTGGTTGGTCCCAAGGGATTGCAATGGAAACAGCAAGGCAGGATGGATAAGGCACTCCGTAAATGGGACAAGAACATGGTAAACAGAACAAGAGCAAGACAGTCATAGCTGGTGGCCTAGGAACTGGGAACCATGAGAATATCCTGTCCTCAGGTCAGTTTGTGCCTTTAACATTCAGCAAACACAGTAAAGGATCAGTTTTGAAATCTGAAAGTCCTTCTCCCTCCTGTTTAATGCATGAACTCCTGCACCATGGAGATATTGTCTTTCTTGTGCTGCACTTGCTCTGGCATATTTAAAAACAATTTTTTATTCCTTGCTGTCATAGTTTTTATAGGAGATGTGTAAAATGCCAGGTTTATCCCAAGCCACTCAGCACAGCATGTGATGTAGAGAGCAGGGCATTTTCTGGAAGGAGAAAATTGTGGGTTTGAAGCCTCAGGCTGAGAAAGCCAACCTCTTTTACTTCATCCTCAAATCCTTAAGGCTTTCAGCTAAAAAATGTTTAGGATACCCATTCCAAACACTTCTCAAGGAGAGACATATCCACAGGCTATCAGAGATAGAAGACAATGTGTTAGAGGTATAGTCTAAGCAGGTTTACCAAGTCAGGCCTTATGAAGGTGGGAGCACAGCAGCTTTTCTCTCCCAGCCTGCTCAGTTCTGATCTCCTTAGCCCAGGATAGTCCTGAGTTTGCTAGAACTTGTGTCACAGAAGAGTGTGTGGCTGCACAGATGGGTGTTGAGCGCCAGTAGCTCTCTATTCAGACAATGCTGGCAAGAAGATTTGTAGATTATTGCTCAACTGTATGAACTTGCATTCTAGATTGTAGAGGGTTTTTTTTAATTGAGTTTCACCCTGAAACACAGATTTTTGGGTCTGGTACATAGCAGCTGTAACCCTTGACTTGGATTCAGAGTGCAAATACCAAAACCATATTGAAATCAAACCTGGAATTTCTTTCAGATAAATTTTCAGTATTTGTAAGAGAAAGCTGTCTCACATGTCTAGTATCCAGCAGTGTGTGAGGCTGCTTGGGCCTTATAGATTCCTGGGACAGAATCATGGAGTCACAGAATATGCTGGGTTGAAGGGACCTTAAATATCATCTACTTCCAATTCCTTTGCCATGGGCAGGGATGCCACCCACTAGATCAGGTTGCTCAGGGCCCCATGCAACTTGGCCTTGAACACTTACAGGGGTAAATTTTACTCAAAAAAGATTCAGTAGAACTCATGAAAGTCTAATAATTTTTCAAAAGCAAAAATGGGTACAATAACTTGGAAATATCCATACATCAGAGGTGAATACAGCAGCCAAGAGAAAGTGAGATTTTCACTTGCAGGGGAAGGTTGCTTCCTAACAGACTTCACAAATAACCATAAAAATAAGACTCAGTGTTAAACTCAACTCTCATCAAGAAAGTGCTGAAGAAGTTATTGCACTGACAGTAATTTCAGACTTGGATGAAAACCATCCCCCACATTGCTAGGGGGAAAAATGTGTTTCTAAGAACACATTGTCAAATACATCTGTCCTGTGAAATAAACCAAATTGCTGTGTGTGCTGCCTTCTGCTTAAAAACGCTTTTCTCTTCAAATCCAAACCTGAGTCTTTCAGACAGCATGTCATGCAGAGCCAAAGCTGTGGTCAAAAAGAAGTTTTTGTGATGTTTGGCACTGTTCTCTTGTTACACTTTTTTACACCTGGAGTTTGACCCAAGGTGGCAGGTTCTTCTCTGCTCCATCTTGCAGGACATCCTTCTTCCTGATGCTGATAGCTGGCTCATCAGGAATGTCAGAATATGATTAATGTCCCTCTGTCAAATTGTTCCCTTGTGCTTTCTACATAAAGTTCATGATATAAAATGTAAAGTAGAAAGAGCCCATATTTTCAACACATAATTCCCTGCAGACCCAGCAGGATACTCTAATTCTTAGTTCAGACAAACTCCAACAGCTTTGCTAGCATCAATATTGTTGTGTCAAGCCACACAAGGTGTTCAGATGTTAGCCCTTACAGCAAAAATATGCTTTGTAAAACAACTACAAAACCCAGTCTCCTGTTCAATATGTCTTTATGCTTTTCTCATCAGTTGTTCCAATTTCACAAGACAGAAGACAAAAATCCATGTTTGTGACATTCAGGTTTAAATCAAATCAATGAAGCTAAGCAGGTTTTTTCTTAATTTAACTTCACCATTTACAAATATATTCTATGGTTCTATGTTCTGTGACTCTGAACCTTATTGTGAGAGACTGAGTACAGGATTCAAAAAAAAAAAAACATCATTTGACATGATACATAATATCCTCTGGGGTCACCCACTTAAGCTCTGGAAAGGCATCCCTTGGTCCTACACCTGCCAGTCCCTGTCAGTGTCTCTGGCTCAAAGGCATTGTGGATGGTGATAGCCTGCTATGCATAGGCATCAGATCCTGCTCCAGAAGGATTTCATGCCAAAATGAAATCTTTATCAGAGCAGGGTTTGGCCAGTTTCCACATTAAAAGACTGAGCCATTGGTAAACTCTATTTTACTTTAGTTTTGTTTTGTATTTGTTTGTTTTGGGGTTTTTTTAATATAATTCTATATATATGTATATATTTAATATCTTTTTAATTGCCCAGAATGTAAAATCTATACTTGTCTCCCCACTAGTTTTGTGGTCAGAGCATAGAGTTTGGGCTTAGCTGCTACAGTATTTTTATTGTCTCTCCGGAAAAAAAAAACCACAACCCACAATAACACAGGCATTTGATATAGCTTCCAAGAAGCAGCTAATTCAAAACTGTTTAGAAAACAAGTAGAAATTCTTAAATAATTTAACAAAAAAAAGAGATATTTTCCCCAAATGATCTGATTGCTTTGTTTTGTCTTTGTAATTTATTGATTTGACAGGCAACAAATTGAATGACATAATGGTCTGTTTTTTAGAATTGTAATAATTTACACATAATATATATATAAAAAATTTGCCAGCAACTGACAGTAGTGCCATAAACCCCATGTGTACCTTTTAAAAATGTAAATAATATATTTCCTGGCTCTCTAATGCAATTTTAACAGTATATCCTCTCTTACCACAGGACCAAAATCAAAATCCAACAAAAAAAAATTAACCTATTCCTGGGTTTAAACTCAGTGAGCAGACCTTATGGTGATTTGCCAACCACTTGGTTGCAGAGACGGGAACACTAACATGCCAAAGCCACAGCTGTCTCTTATTCAAGAGCAGTCAGGAGAGAGAGCCATCAGCACCATCTCTGCCCTACCTGCCACCCCCTGCCTGTATGGTCACCTTACACAGTGCTGGACAGACGATACACCCACCATCACCTGCTCAGGCACAGACCCATCTGCACCTTCTGGAGGGCAGCTTCTGACCATGCCCAGGGCTGTACTTGCTGCCCAGATGGCAGACCTGATTTGGAAAATGATCTCAGACCACCTCTCCAAAGACCGCAAACACGCACAAAATGACTGAGGCAAAAACTGTGGCAGTTTTCGAAATCCTACAAATACACTCCCCTCTCTTACCTGTTGTTGCAGGTGACTTTTTAGGCACATTCACATAGGGCTTGCTTCTGTAAGAGGTGGCAGCTCTAGAAACCTCCCTCTGATGACTATGCCCTGAAAACTGTGTGGCTACAAACATGAATCTTGATCTGGGTCTGCAGCTCGTGTCTCGTACTCTGCTCATTAGTGACAGATTCTGCTTAGTAAATGTCATTTAACTGGCTGGAGAGAAAACAAGGAAAAGAAAAAAAACAAGAAAAAGCAGGGAAATGGCACCCACTGAATTCAGGACACAGAGACAATCTGGGGTGTCTCCAGGAACAGACTGAACAGATAGCCATATGCTAGGGAATATGCTGGAGCAAAGAGAATTAGGTTGTGCCCCCTTTACTGGGTGGAGAATTTGCAGAGATGTAATCTATGCCTAACCCAAGCAGACATATGTCCCTTGTGCTCCTCATACAGGATCTTGGAAATGGCTCCATCAGACATTCAAATGAAAATAGCTTTCAAAACAACCCCTTAGATCTCCTTCAGCTGGATGACCTTGCACCGTCTCACCTGCTGGGGATTGCACTAAATGACCCCTAAAGGTACTTTCCAACACAAATTATTCTATGATCTCACAAGACTTAAAGACCCTGAAGTTTCTTTAACAGAACATCATTATGTATCTTCCCTTCACATGATGCACCAAAATGTATTGAAATCTATCTCATGAATGACAAATGCAGACACACATGATGAGAGAAAATCTTTAGTGACTAAGGAGTCACCATCATGATAGGATTTACATGCCACATTAGCATGGCCCAGTTAAGATGTGTGGCCTCCATAACACCTGCTCACTGCCATCACATTTACCCAAAATGATGTCTCATCCCATGCTGGGAGGTGTCTCTTGAGGAGGGACCTGTTTTTGAGTAGGGAAATCTCACTCAGCCTGGACTAGGAAAAATGTTTCTCTTAAATATGTGATCAACATATTTGCTTAATACTAAAATATAGCAAGCTGACCCAAGATGTAGTATAGTAAAAGATATACCATTGAGAGCTACTTAAAAGTGGCAAGCTTTTCACTTCATGATGTTTTCCCTTTCTTTGGTCTTTCCATAACAAGAAACACAGTAAAATCAAATCAAGGACTTTATTTGAATAGGAAATAGCAAAAATAGCACCACTGAGAGCTACACAGTAAAGACTTTGTTTAACCCTGGCATTTGAACATGTTATTTAATTTCATTTTTCAGTAATGCAGAGAAAAATTTTATCTGCTGCTGGTGAGAAAAAGGCTCCAAGGCTGGCAAATTCTTATCTCTGGGCTTTAGCCTCAGGGCCTGCTTCTGGGCTGGTTATCAACAGCTGTGGCTTCTGCTTGGGTTAGCCAGTTTGGAAGCACCATGCCATATGGTGGATGTATCAGCAGGGCAGGGTGCCTCTTTTCTGTCTCCAAAAGAGCAGATGAGATTCCCAAACACATTCAGCACTTAGTGCCTGTGTCAGGTCCATTACTCCGATCTCTCACTACAAACTGCTTTGTGCAGAAGGGGTTTGAGAATGCAGCTGCTTTGCTGGCTGGAACAGATATTCAAGGCCTAATCACCTCTCAAATCCGCACTTTGTGGTGGGCAAACCTTCTTGGTTAGAAGGTTTATCTCACAAATGACCTCTTGTGAAGGTCTTTTCAGACTCTATGCCCTCTTTACTCTGTCTTTGCATTCTCAGGTTGATTTTGGCAATCAGCTGACAGGAGAAAAGGGCCAGTGTTTGATTTGTTGTTTTGCCCTCAAACATGATTTTCTCCATGTTTCTGAATACCTCTTTACTCTGATCCTTTCGTCAGAGATCAACATCCTCCTAGACCAGCCTGCAGCTACTCACCCACCCTCTAACTAACACGGCTTGCCAAGTTATTGTCATAGTGGATCATGCAAAACAGGGGTCACAGTTGGCTTCCTGAGGTTTTTAATACAAGAGGACTTCCTGTGCTGCTCTGGCTGATTTTTGGGTGAAGCAGTGGTAGGAAGCTGTGCATGCACCGACAATACACATGGGATTTGACATCTCTGAGCTGACAAAGGACGGTGTCAAAGATTTTTGCACAGGCATTTCCCTGACAGAGGAAAGTAAGCTCCATCTGTTAGAATCAAACTTTCTGAGTACAGAAGTTCTTGCACAGAGAGCAGCGAAGAGATTGGGTCATCTCTGTGGTCTCTTCAGGCCTTTACTATGAGATCTCACATGATTCCATAAAAAGTAGCTCCTATAGGATATAGATTCACTTAGCAGCAGAAGAATGTTAAATTTAACAGGGATCTTCTGGAAAACACACACTGGCTGTTCAAAACTGCCTTTCCATTGTGAGTTGCAGGTACTGGAGACCTGTTTTCCAGCTTTGGTATGGCTCTAGCTTCCTCCCCTCCGTGGGGATGGCAGATAGCACCAACAATCCTGTGATCAGCCTGCATCTCATAGTTAATGCCCCAGGCTGTAGGATTTGATTTCAGTTTAAAGGGTGTGGGATAAAGCTTTGGAAAGGATTAATCAAATAACAGACAAAAAATTTGGCATTGGAATGGTTTTGCATAAACAGCTACACAATGCATTGATATTATATGCTCTTGAAAAGAGAAAAAACCCACTTATTTGTAATGTTTTAATATGCCCTGATGTTGGAGAAAACAAAAATAAGTTCACATATCACATCAAAGATAATAATAATAATAATTATAATTCATAAAAATAATCTGACCGACCGGCAGCATTTGTTGGCTTTAGAAGGCCTCCCACAAAAGAAACACAGTTGAAGACATCTGAGAGCTCTTGGCAGGTGTGATGAATTCAAGTTTTAGAAACAAGTCTGCAGGTGCTCCCTGTGTGCTAGGGCCCTTTGACATTGCTGGGTCGGGCAGCCAGGCTTGCATAGTAAGCACACTGAGAGGGGTCACACTGTCCATTGGCTCCCGGAGGCCCCTGTGCTCCCGCAGGACCGGGCACACCAGCTTCCCCTTGAGGGCCAGGTGGTCCTGGCATCCCATCTTTGGCATAACCAGGCTCCCCTGGGAGGCCTAAAACAGAAACAAAACGCCCTTGGTGAGTGACACCCCCGGGATGCAGTACTCAGCAGTGCAATGTCACAGGGCATGGCTTTGCTGCCAAACTGGGATGCAGACATCAGCTCCCACAGATTTGGGTTTCGCTAGGAGGTATCCCAAGGATGTGACCAGTGTGTCTCTGAAGGAAAGATTTCCACTTCCCATGGCATCCTTGGGGTGCAGAGCTCTGCTGTGGCTACTCTGCCTTTATTACCACACTGAAGATGTGAAGCTGCAGGAGACAACTAATGACGTATAATCCTCACAGAGAGGAGGTGAGGATGGGAAAGCTGGAGGCAAGAGGTGGCTTGGGGAGATAACTCGTTTGAAGCACAGTGGATCCATTGTTATTTGAAGGAAATGCAGGGCCAGTATGCCAAATGCAAACCATGGGATTACAAAGGCTTCCCATAATTTCTTCCCCGAGAAAGCGAGTGAAGGCAAAACTGATCAATGACTCCTAATTTCAGATTGCAAACAAACTATATTTGCTGATGCTTTGTCAGTAACAGAAAAACAGGAGCTGTACGTCCAAGGCACAGGTGCTCAATATGACCTTTTGTAACATCTGAAGCTGCCTGAATCTCTGGATTCAGCTTGGTCACAACAATACTCTACCAAGGACAGAGAAGGCGCTTCATGGGGTATCTAATAATTAAAGTTTCACTTTGGATTTGACCCAATGGTCCATTAACTTAGCTGTAACTGAGACGGATCATTATACCTGTCCATCAGTTTGAGTGAATAAAAGGTGGCCAGACATGATGCTAGTGATGTAGTTCTTCCCTTTGAGCCACTTTCTACAGAAACCACGTATGCTGTATTTATGTTATCCTGATTCTCTATCTAATATGGCAGAGACCCGCGTCCTTGAAATGGTTCTGAGTGATGTGTGTTGAGGGGTGCTCTGAATAACACACCTGGAATTCCTGGAGGACCTATTTCCCCTCGTTGGCCAATGCCAGTGTCTCCTTTATCCCCCTTTGCTCCTCTTTCTCCTGTAGAGAGGGAAAGAAAAATAATGAACTGATGAGAGTGGTCTACAGAACTATAGAATAGTACTATAGGTCTTTCATCTACACTGAAGCCAGTACATTTGGCAAAAAAAGTTCCTAATTGTGGTCAATCCTCCAAGATTGGACATTAAGTGGGAATTAAGACTTACCCCACTCTAGCTCTGGCAGAGGTGGAACATACCAGTGACTGCTGGTCATATTCAACACCTCTGGTTCAACAGACTGAGGTCACTTTAACACCTGCATTTTGAGGGCTTACTTATATGCTACTAAAAGGAGAGTGGGATGACAAAGGGGAGTGGACACACTTTTATTGGACTGCCCCAACACACCAAGTTTCACTCACCTTTGGGACCAATTGGTCCAGGTGGCCCTTCAGACCCAGTCTGTCCAGGCCGGCCAGGCTCTCCGGGAGGGCCAGTTCTTCCTGGGAGTCCTTCCTTCCCAGGGGGACCAGGAGGTCCTGGTCTGCCATGGGATGCTTTTACTTGTGCAGGCTGTATCTGAGCCAGGAGATAGGTTAACTTTGCTGTAAAGAGAGGGAAATGGGTTTGTTAGACTAAAAGGACTATGATCCAAGAGATGGAGAGCCAGAACCAGGGGCCCAGAAAAGTCCAAGTATTGCCACAATTTTCAAGGGCCACTTATTTGTTTTCCCCACACAGTCGTTTCCCATAATCCATGATTGTGCCCCCCTGGTCCTCTCTAAGTTACTGAAATCTCATTTCTCAATAGCTTTAAATTTCTCCTAAATTTCATACTTTGTCCTAAATTTTTCTGTCATCCTCTACTTCTTGTCCTCCATCTTTCTTTATCTATGAAAATGTGATCATTGCAGCTTTAAAAATAAGAGCCTTTTTCCACTGCTTCTGTTACACGGAGTGAGATGCTACATAGCTGGTGTGTAGGGAGAAAGCTGACTTATCTTGTTTTGGGCTGTTACATATGTGGAGTTAAAGCTGATGTACCCATCTCTGGCTGTGAAGTCAGAAGCTGTAACTAAGCTTCCTGTGACAGTGTATTCTGCAATTTCCAAGCAGGCACATTGCTTGCCACTTCAGTGCTAAGACCCTGAATGACTGTGCTGGTTTTGGCTGGGGTAGAGTTAATTTTCTTTACAGTTACTGGTATGGGAGTAGGTTTTGGATTTGTGCTGAACACAGGGTTGATAATATAGAGGGGTTTTTTGTTATAGCTGAGCAGTGCTTACACAGAGCCAAGGCCTTTCCTGCTCTCTTTACTGCCACACTGGCAAGGAAGTTGGGGGCGGGTGAGAGGCTGGGAGAAGACACAGCTGGGATAGATGATCCAGACTAACTAAAGGGATATTCCAGACCATATGGGATCATGCTCAGTATATAAAATGGGAGGAGGAAAGAGGAAGATGGGAGATGTTTGGAGTGATGGCATTTGTTTTCCCAAGTCACCGTTACTCACAATGGGGCCCTGCTCTTCTGCAGATGGCTGAACACCTGCCTGCCCATGGAAAGCGGTGAATGAATTCCTTGTTTTGTTTTACTTGTGTGTGCAACTTTTGCTTTGCTTATTAAACTATCTTTATCTTAACCCACGTGTTTTCCAGCTTTTACCCTTCCAACTCTCTCCCTGATCCTGCTGGTGGGGGAGTGAGTGAGTAGCTGCGTGGAGCCTGGTTGCTGGCTGGGATTATACCATGAAAACAACCTAGAGAGCTCTTAAGATATATTCAGCATCACATAAACATCCTACAGAATGGAGTTTTCTGTCTTCTCTTCATTGGTCCTAAATCTCAAATGCTTTTAGATTGGCATGGATATTGAAGTCTGAGAGTGTGTAAATAAAATCCATGAAATAGATTACTACATTGAATCATGATCTTTAGCATGGAGGAGAATGCCTGCAGCTGCGTGTCAGCTGCTTCAAGAGCTGTGTGAGAAGCACTACAGCTCTGCATCTCAGTGTTGATGGGGTCAGTAGCAGTTTGACATACTTTGAGAGAAACAGCAGCCCACATCCACTCCAGCCTCTCCTCATACCAACGAGTATCAAATGTCAGGCAGAAATCAGGAACATTGCTTCTCCTGGGACCTCAAAAGCAGGTTTACATCCTACTTTAATTACTTTCTGTGCTATTGCTGGGAACATCAAAGCTTGGGGACCAGTAAAGCACATTTCATTTTACACACTTCTCCTTCCAGACAAGCCTGTTACAATATTACCTTCCATAAGCAGGAGATATTCAGGTGTCAGTACAGGTATGGAAAGCATATTTTGTACTCTCAGATACACCTCCTGGCTTCTCAGAAGTGATTACTTACCATCTAGCTGCTTGGATAACTCCTCTTGGATGAGCCTTCTCAAAGTCTCTAGAGATGGGGGTTCCCCCTAAAGAGTCAGAATTGCAGCAATGAGACATGATAATCACACCAAGGGGATCAGATAGTGATAGGATAAGGGAGAATGGTTTAAAAGAGGAATGATTTAGATAAAAGATAGATAATAGTAAAAGAGGAATGATTTAGATATGATGTTAAGAATAAATTCTTTACTGTGAGGGTGGTGAGGCACTGGAACAGGTTGCCCAGAGAACCTGTGGATGCCTCATTCCTGGAGGTGTTCAAGGACAGGTTGGATGGGGTTTGGAGCAACCTGATCTACTGAGTGGCATCCCTGCCCATGTAGAGGCTGTTGGAACCAGATGATCTTTAAGGTCCCTTCCAACCCAAAACATTCTGTGGTTCTATGATGTGCAAACTAAACCCTCCACAGAGGGTTTAGTATGTGGCATTTCATCACCCACAGCATACACAGGGCTGCAGGGTCTGTCTGAATGAATATATATATATGAATATATATATGAATATAAAGGGACTCAAAATAGAATCACAGAATCAAGTAGGCTGGAAAAGACCTCTGAGATCATTGAGTCCAACCTTTGACTGAATATCACCATGTCAACTAGACCATGGCACTAAGTGCCATGTCTAGCCTTTCCTTAAACACTATCACTTCTCTGAGCAGCCCATTCTAATATCTAATCACCCTTTCTGTGAAAAAAATTCTTCCTACTGTCCAAACTAAACCTTCCCTGGCACAGCTTAAAACTATGTCCTCTTGTCCTGTCACTGGTTTCCTGGGAGGAGAGGCTGAGCCTCACCTCCCCACCTGGCTACAACCTGTTTTCAAGCAGTTGTAGAGAGTGATAAGGTCCCCCCTGAGCCTCCTCTTCTCCAATCTAAACCCCAGCTCCCTCAGCCACTCCTCACAGGATATGTGCTCCAGACCCTTCACCAGCTTCACTGTCTTCCTCTGGACCAGCTCAAGCATCTCAATGTCCTTCCTGAATTGAGGGGTCCAGAACTGGACACTGTACTTGAGGTGTGGCCTCATCAGTGCCGAGTGCAGGGGAAGAGTCACTTCCCTGGTCCTGCTGGACACACTATTCCTGATACAGCCCACCTGGGCACTTGCTGGTTCATGTTCAGCCACTGTCCACCAGCACCCTCAGGTCCTTTTCCACTGGATCACTTTCAGCCACTCTGCTCCCAGCCTGTAGCACTTCAGGGTGTTGTTGTGGTCAAAGTGTAGGACTCAGTACTTGGTCTTATTGAAGCTCCTGCCACTGGTTATGGCCCAGCCATCCAGCCAGTTCTTAACCCAGCAGAGAGTGTCCCTGTCCAAGCCATGGGCTACCAGCTTTTCCAGGAGTGTACCATGGGAGATGGTGTCAAAGGCACCCACAATTTCCAACCTGCTGGCAAACCATGGGATCAACAGTGTAAGCAGGGATCCCGGTCTGAGGGGATAGTTGGAACAGTTTTCCCATCTCCTTCCTAGAGAAAATCTCCTTCCTCTTTCCTATACACTCATAGGGCAAGTAGTAGAAATCAAATCAGGAGACATCCTCAGCCCTGTCAGACCACAGTGGAGATCCCACCCTCTTTTCCATCATGGCATGTTTCCTTGCAGAGAGATGCACATGTGCCCCAAGGATAGTAACAGTGGGTATCTGGACTTGTTAAAAACACTCCTACTGGATGCATCACCTGCCAACAGGCCTTATCTCAGGGAACAGAAGCCAGTTTATCCATATGATACCTTTTCTTCCAAACCAGTACGAGGTTCTGCCTGATTTCAGCCTCTTAAAGAGAGAGAGGGAATGTGGCTTCCTGGCCTTGGCCCCCTACCCAGCCCCTAAGGCACAGCATCTTTCATCTCTTCTCTCAGTTCTTTTGTGTGACACTGCTGTTGTACACCTGTAATAACTGTCAAAACTCAAAATGATATGAACAAAAGTCTGGATGATGCAACTGAAAAAATGATGAAAGGATTTTTGGTAGGAGGAAGGAGAATTTTTTAGGTTGTGGCTTTCCAAGTAAATTAAAAAAAAAAAAAAAAAAGAGAGGTTCTAGGGTAACCAGTCTCTTGTCCTTGTATAAACTCAAAAAAAAGGGAGGAGGAAAAAAAAATATAGCTATATTTAGAAATAAACCATTTTCAAGCCACAAGATCAAATGTTTCCTTTGTAAATCAGAAAGTGAGATGTTTCACTTGAAATACACTTTTAATTTTTTTGGCTAAAATTATTCTTGGAATTTCTGTTAGTTTGGAAAATACTTCTGGTCAACCTAAAGACTGCATTCTTTTGTCTATGAGCTACTTGTGTTAAAGTGTTGCTTTTCCCACACACTTATCCTTTTAATATACAAGGATGCAGTTTGTGTCCTTTATGCTTATGAAAACCTAGTGAGCTCTTCTGAACCAGAAGTTACTCTTCATTTAAAAAAAATTGAGATTTTATTAAATAGCTAAGTAATATTTCAGTTTAATCAATAAAAAAGTTACTGCTGATAAGCACAGAGTTGTCTATTTGCTGCCTCCTTCCCAAGATTTTTCATGAGAAAGAAGTGTTCTTTGATGACAAAAGAAACAATTTTTTCATTAAGTACTAACCATTTGTGATGGCTCTTACTGAATACCCCAGTAAGTAAACACAATTGTGGAGCATACTTTGAAGGTTTACAAATTATATTTTCAAGTTGTAACCCCAGTTGCATTGTCTCCATAATCATTACTTAATCTCATCAAATCTCTGAGATGTTGAGATACAAAAAGAAATGCTTTGTCTAAAATTTACTCAGCTTTTACCTCAGAGATTACTTCTCTGTTTATTCTATTCTGATGTGACCTCAAATTCATCCTGAGGATGGGCAGAGCGGTTTCATTGATTTTGGTAGTTTTTCTCATATATGTTACATGCAGCACCCTCAGCATTCTCAGTAGTGAGATTGTTTCCCGTTAGGGGGAAAAAAAAAAAAAAGATAAAAAAAAGAGACAGAATATTAAACAAAAATAGTATTTCATGAATTCTGATGAGCTGGCTCCAGGATTTCCAGGAATAGAGCAGTGACCTTTCCACGGCTCAGCATTTTGTCTCTCCTAACAACCAGCAGCAGAGGAAGGCATTAGTTCTCCATATGAAATGCTGCACATTATTGCCCTTATAGAAAGAATTTTTTCAGACTCCAGTGCCATGACCACAGTCATAGATCTGATTTAGGCATTCAGGGGTAAGAGGCATCAGTGACTGGCTGCCCTGGCTATGGTTCTGGACTGCTCAGCTCCCCTGAGCACAATTCAACACCCCCACAACACTTCCCCATGGGGTCCTGAGCAACCTGGGTTAGTGGAAGCTGTCCCTGCCCATGGCAGGGGGTTGGAATGAGATGGTCTTTCAACCCAAACCATTCTGTGATTCCCTGAGATGTGCTATAGCTCTCCTTAATGTGCATCAAGAGATAAAAGCTCTGCCTCCCCATTGCAACACACTCTTGCTTTAGTTTCTGTCAGCCCCAGTGCAATCTGAGGTGCATTTCTGATCACACACTGTGGTAATGAAATTACTGTACAAAGCCGTTCTCTGGAAATCTTACCCTTGGTCCTGGAAATCCTGGCTGTCCTGGAGGACCGGGAGGTCCAACTTGCCCAGTGTCTCCTGGGGGTCCATGGGGACCCATCAGTCCTGGATGGCCCTTGTGACCAGGTATCCCAGGATCACCCGGAGGGCCCTTTTCTCCTTGAGGGCCTTTTTCACCTTTGATTCCAGGCTCACCCTAAGTGAAAAGAGAGGCATTACCACCACAAAATAAGAGGCAAAATTCTGACTTCCAAACACAGAGAAACACTAAGAGCTGAGCTGGCAAAGTTACTGAATACAACATCTGGTGCACTACAAATGATCCACAAATTATTAGTGATGGAAAATGATTAAAGAGAGAGCTGGGAGAGTGGGAAGCACGGGCCATGTTTCACTCTTGAATGACCCCTACCCCCCTGCCCCTAACTAGAAACAGCTCTTTTTATTTCCACATAATGAAATAACTAATAATATTCTCCAACCTACCCTCTCTCCTTTGGAGCCAATTTCACCATGTTTCCCTGGTGCACCCTGCAACAAAATAAAGGTAAACATAAAAGATCTCTCCATAATAACAGTAAATAATAAAACATACCTTTACAATGATTCTTGTGAGCTGATGAAAATTTATTTCCCTGATGGTCCCACAGTTTCCTGAGAGCTGGCTCTCAATTATCAACAATTCAAAAATAAAAGCATGACAAGTAGGTCAAGGAAGGTGATTCTCCCCCCGTACTCCTCTCTGGTGAGACCCCACCTGGGGTAGTGTGTCCAGCTCTGGTGTCATCAACACGAGAGAGAACGACATGAACCTGTTGGAGCAAGTCCAGAGGAGGCCACGAAGATGCCCAGAGGGCTGGTGCACCTCTGCCACGGAGACAGGCTGGGAGAGCTGGGATTTTTCAGCCTGGAGAAGAGAAGGCTCCAGGGGGTTATAAGAAAAATGGGAACAAACCTTTTTCCAGGGACTGTAGTGACAGAATGATGAGTAATGGCTTCACAATGAAAGACTGCAGGATATTAGGAAGAAATTCTTCACTGTGAGGGTGGTGAGGCCCTGGTACGGATTGCCCAGAGAAGCTGTGGATGCCTCATCCCTTGAAGTGTTCAAGGTCGGGTGGGACAGGGTTCTGAGCAACCTGGTCTAGTGGAAGGTGTCCCTGCCCGTGGCAGGGGGTTGATACTAGATGATCTTTAAGATCCCTTCCAACCCAAAGCATTGTATAAAAAAAATCAGTTTATTGAGACCCAGGTGACATCCTTGATGTTTTTTCCCAGGACACTAATCTTATTTTGAAACAACTGGAAATTTAACTTACCTCTTTTCCAGGAGGACCCTTCTCTCCTGGTTCTCCCTAAGACACACAGAAAGTTCATTTAGCAGTGCACTGGAAGGAGTTGGAAGAAAGACTCTACCTAATAACCTTAAACCTTGTTTTCTGTTAAAAACACAAGTATTCTCCACAGCAGCAGGTTTGGATTGATTTATCCTTAACATGCTGCTATTGGTCATGCCTGGCAAGACACATCCTATTTAGAAAGCATTTTTTAGTAATGTTGCATCCCATGTAAATGTGAATAACAGGAAATAATTTCTAACAAACCAGTTGAGAGCAGGACAGATGTTTCACCAAAAATATGTTCCTGCTTTCAATAAATTTTGTTCCTTTTTCTTACGAACACTTCACAAAACTTCATGCACTTCATAAGCTCTGGTTTAACCTAAGTATTCAGTAACCAGTATCATACTCGTAACATTCTAAAGATGTAAGCCAAGTAAATTTTGTAGGTAGAACTACCATCTTATACTCTACCAGCTCAAACAACACATACAGAGCCAGTGATAAAGGAAGTTCAAGCCTGATATCTTGCTTTTCTTTCAGAACTATATTAAATAATCTAAATTTGAATAAGCGCCCTATTAGAATTTTTTCTCTATATTTCTCAAATTATTTTCCCTGCATTTATAGTGTGATAATTAGACAGTACATTTTGCACTTTACCATTTCAATGAAAAAATGTCACTGCAGTCCTAAAGTGCAGATAAACCAAAGCAAACTTTAATCTAGTTATTGCTGAAATTCTGCTCACTTTTCATATCATAAATGGAAAGATTCATCTTTGAAGCCCATTTGCAACCAATAGACATAATCATATCTATAACGTGTATGCAGGTGGTATTTTCCCCATAACCTGGAAACATAACATCTAGAGCTATACACGTATCCATGAGTAATGGAACTAATCACAGATGCCTGATCCCATCAGCTCCTAATTAGGCAGCATCACACACACTCGGGCATTCCTTAGGGCCACCATTTTAAATGACCACCATGTTTGCTGCTTTAAATTAACTTTCCAGCAAAATATTTCTTTCTCCTCTTTTCATCACAAAACTCCCTTTCAAATTATAAAATAAAATAAAATATAAAAAAAAAATACAGAAGGAAAAAGAATCATCCTCTGGAATATTCAGGTCTGTTAGAGTCACATCTTTTATATCCCATTTTTAACCCAACAAATAGAGAAACAGAAATATTTGCCTTTTCCATCCTTCCAATGGAATTTAACATGTTTTACTTGTCTTGTGGGGGGCTAAAGATAGTGGATTTTGAGGCTGTGATCTTTTCATGTGCATAGGTATTATTTTAGATCACTTTGGGAGATATATGAGTGTTTTAATTACAATATACTTCTGTTGCTGGTAACAAAGGAATTTTCCTTGGAACAGCAAATATCAGAAACACCTGTATTATTATCACTCACAATTTCCCTATTTAGTCCACGTGGGGTTCCTGCAGAGATATAGTCTGAGAACTTAAATACCTCATACCCATATTAGGAAGACTATTGAACCAGTTTGATTAATGCAGTCGTTATCTGACTGAAAAGTACCAGCTCCATAAATGAGATTTTGAATATTCATCCATATGGAAAATGGTATTTTTACAGTCCAGTTTCCTTTGGAAGTGAAATTATATGGCTTCTGGATTTTTCAGATCTCCTGCTTATGTTTTTTTACCTAATTGAAGATGACTGTGTCCCATCTTTATCAGGCTAATATTTAAAAGCAGGTAATAAGAGGGTCTAATCCATTCCTACACATACTTACAGGTGGTCCTCGGGGTCCTATGAAGCCAGGGAGTCCTGGGCTGCCTGTTTCTCCTTTATTTCCTTTGGGACCCTTAGGACACAAATGAGACAGACACTAGCAGCCCTTTCTGCAACATCTCTTTTCTAGAGCATGCATTTACAGATACACTGGAACTGGGAAATTTCACTGTAGCAGCAGGACTGCTAAAACTGACAAGGAAAGGAAGAACAAAGTAATTTAGAAAAGCAGGTTTCAAATACCGTGGTTGCATTATTAATAATCTATGCAGGGTCCCTGGGAGAAGATGAAAAGGAAGGGACAATTATGGCAGGGACAGGAGGTGTGTTCTGTGGTTGTTCTGATGTCGTATGGTTTATAAGGGGTGATGAGACCGGAAATGCTGTGATGGGTGATGACAGGGAAACAGTGCAGGTGGTCATACTGCTCAAATCCGAGAATACAACAGACAGATACAGAGCTGCTCTTTTGCCATTATTTCCAGGTTAAATTTATAAAATATTTGCCTTTCACTTATCTCTTGTGATATTCTGTCAAACTATCCTTTTTCCTTACTGATCAGGACAGTTTAAATGGCAGTTCATGATACAGAACCATTTCACGCAACCTTCTTATACGGTTTTAACTCTTATTTTAACCTTTTCTTTTACAACTTTGTCCTCTGTCTCCTAATTCAGAACATAGCCATTTTTCTTCTTACAGTAAAACTTGTGTAGAGTGAGTACCAACTAGCCTGGTAGGCACAAAGCACATGGATTTTGTGTATGCAGCTAGCCCTGGAGACTTGAGGGGCTGGGCTGTGTTGCTGTGTGCAGGCTTAAGCATGAGCACTGTGAATTGGGATGGGCACTGTCAAACAGCAGCTGCAAAAGGAGAAGGCTCCTGGCAAGTTTTACCTTTTGATTACAAGTCAGCAGTGGTGAAGGTGGAAACCCCCCCCACCACCACCCTTATTGCCATAATAACCTTTCTCACATCTCCTTTTCCTCAAAATAGAAGTATAAAATATTGGCTTGTCATACCACATTGTGAAAGAAATTAGTGCTTTTCAAAATAAATGGATTCATGTACAGCACAAGGAAATACTTCCCATAATAACCTTTATGAAAGGGAGAGGATTCACTTTAATGACAGAGAATACTGATGAGATGACTGTCTGTTCTGCTGACCAACACTGTCTCATTGTTTCCCCTTTCTCATCCATCTGACTTTATCCTTTTTCAATCTCCTATGTTATTTTTGGACTCTAAATCCTCTGGAGCAGAGGCTGCTGTGGTGCTGTGTTTGTGCAGGAAGCTGCCTGGTGAGTCCCTGGGTCACTTGCTGATGGTCTAGGTAATGTGATAACACTATGATGATTAAAAAATAATCCCCATTTGGCATTCACAAGGCATCCCAAAGCCACAGCGGTCTGGTGAAGACCCAGAAAGTAAAGGCGGCAGTGATAGGAATTGGGAACAGGGCTGAGTGAAATGAAGAGAAGAAAAGAAGTTTGAAAAAGCAACAGTGAGGAACCACGGGGTAAGAAGCAATGGCAGCAGTTCCAGGAAGGTAAGAAGAACTTATGTCAAGGAGGAAAAAGCTGTGGCACTTACTTTTTGATCCAGAAAGGCTGTGAGACTGCACCATACCTGTGCTACCTGTAACCTGGGAGTTACCCCCTCCTCACACAGAAAAGTGACATTTGCTTTTCTGAGACATCCCTGTAGCAAAGCAATGACTGACCAGGGCACAAGTCTGTGGAGAGGCTGAGGTGGCTTTATGACACTGCATAGAGTGAAATCCTGCTGCAATTTTTCGGATTCCTCCTGCTCTGGCCTTTTTTTCCCACTGAATCCAGCAGTCCAGCAAACTGTACTGTCTCCATGAGCAAAGAGAGGGAAGAGCCCTGCATTGTGATATATTCTACTGGGCACAAAGATATATTTGCATTGGATTTGATGAATTCTGGACAGTTTTCAGCAGCAGAGCAGAGTAAAAAAAAAAAGAAAACCAAACAAACCAAACAAACCACCAGCTCCTCACTGTCCTCCTTACAGCCCTTCATTATCAAGCTGTTCTTCCCCACAGGATGGCCTCAGGGGACTTTCATTCTGCTTCATGATCTTGGTTTACTGCCCGCTGTCTGCTCGTTCCCCAAGTGCCTGGGGAGGATTTTTCTACTGCTGCTGTTCCTCGATGGCAGCCTGCCAGCTCCCCGAGGCCCTTTCCTTCCTTTTGACAACTCTCTGCAGGCTGCACGCTCTCTGCTTGGCAAAATTAAATCTACTGGTGAAGATGGGGCATGCCAATCTCCTTTCCATACCAGGTAATCAATCATTTCTTTTTTGCTGTGAACATTTAACTTTCACTGTAAAAAATGATGACCCAGTTAGAATCTCAATTCCAGGAACATAGCCAAACTCTCTCCAAAGTCATGGCCGGCAAAGTGGCTTTTGGATCAGTGATCTTAAAACATGGAAACTTCAGGAATGATAACCAGCTACACATAATCCACTCCACCTATGCTTCCTCAGTCACCTTTCCTTGCTGCACGAGCTTCCTTTTTTGGTACTTACTGGGATACCTGCCGGGCCAGGTTCTCCTGCAGATCCAGGCAATCCATTCTTGCCCTGTGCCAAAAGGAAAAAGGTTAGTGACATAATGTATTAAAAATATCCACCTAGACCAGCAGGGATTTCTTTAGCACTGTTCAATCTCCTCTCCTGACAGACTGCGGAGTATCTTATTTGCAACTGACCCCACAACTTCTGCATCCTTGATTTCATATGTCTGATCCCATCTCAGGAAAAAAATTGAAACTTGGACCCAAATTCTCTTGTCTGAGGAGGAGTAAACCAGCACTTCTCCTCCTCCTTTCCTCCACCCTTGTCCCTATCATATGTAAATAACATCCTCCAGGATGGATGAGGCCACCTACCACAGCTACTCCAAGTCACCAGTGTTCAGAAAAGGCTTTTTTATCGTCTCAGGCTTCCCCTTTTTTGGGAAATGGAGAGAAACATTTATTCTAAGGCCTTGAAGTGTTTGATACTTACCTGACACCAGACAATTCAGAATGAGCCTTTAAAAGGACCTGTTTCTCACTGTTCTTTATCAAAGGAGCTGAGCTGATCATCTACACAGACAAAAGTTTGATGAGATGTTCTACATTACTTATCGTGCAGAGGTGGTTTTCCCCTGCATTGGAGTTGACCATAAAGACCAGCCCTTGTACCGGCAATATTGAAAATCATGACTCACAGTCCTTGTTAGAGAAGAAACAAAGCAGAGGGAGAACAAGAGAAACTGATACTTTGCCTTCCAACATACATACCCTCAAGTATCTCTTCTCCAAAGAGTTATGATAAATTTTATCTTTTCAAATATTTTTACTCATGGCCAGTGTTGTGCAGGGGCATGACATGTTAGTGAGTGATGCCAGCAGTACAGGAATAATGAGATGAATTACAAGGTAAACACAGGAGCCTTCCATATGTTCCTGCAGTCTAATCTAAGCCCCAACCCTCCCAGGTTGGAGGGACCTGCCACTCCAGCTCCTGGCATTGCTGGCTGAATCAGCATTTTGCCCTGATTATAGAACATGTTGTAGGATCTGTTTATCTATCAGGTCTCACAAAAAGGAAAAGAACTTACTCATTGCGTCACATTAAAGATGTGCTGAGGTTCAGCAACAGAGACCTCCATTCAAATTTGAGACAGGTTCATTTTAAAAACCAAATTTTAAACCCCATTAAATTAATAAAAGTAATTTCTGAGCCATCCCAAATGACACTTTTTGAAATGTCAACTGAATTGCCATTTCTCCGTTGAAGTCATAATAAAACTGTGCGGGTGAAAAGCATCAGAGCTGCACCCCATATACCTCAACCTGGGCACCCACAGTTAGTGTCTGTCTTTGAAAACTGAGATCATGTGAGGACCGAGTGAGATTCTAGAGGCAGGACTGGAAAATGAGCATTTCTGACACTGAAATCCTGACAGAATCCATTAAACTCTTCTTCCCACTGAGTCAGCAACCATCTGACATTGCAACATTCTGTCTTTATCAGTTTCTAGCAATATCATTCTTATTTGTCTTTCTCAAAGTAAGAAAAGGGTTTTAATTAAACATCATCTGAGTCTTCCTGAAAACTATTCCTTCAAATCAGAGTTCTGGAATGCAGAACATCCCCTCTACACACAATGTATGGACACTCTGCTCTGGAAGTGTTCAAGCCCAGGCTAGATGGGCCTCTGAGCAACCTGGTCGAGTAGAAGATGTCCCTGCCCAGGGCAGCATATTGGAACTAGATTATCTTTAAGGTCCCTTCCAACCCAAACCATTCCATGAACTATAATGTACCCCCAGAAATGACTTGTCAGAAGAAAAAACTTACCGGCTGCCCTCGGAGTCCTCGAGGGCCCTGTGGTCCTATGGGACCAGGATCACCCTGAGAGGAAGGAAAGTATTCCAGTCAGTGAGAAAGATCTGACATGGAGGCAGGTGAACATTTTAAAATATTCCTTATAAATTACACTGTTCACATATCAGGGAAAACCATTAAGGGAGTCTCACTGTCCCCTTTCAGTTATTTATGAGGAAGACCAACCTTTTGAATTTTAAACATCTGTCACTAAATGCAGACTCATTCCAGGCAGAAACCATTTTTATCAAATTATCTTAAAGCAGTATTTCTCAGGGACAGAGATTCTCTAATAGTTCTCAAGAATTGACCACTCTGTTTTCTCTCCAGGGAGGCTTCAGAGCCACTTCTATTTCTCCAATAGGTTCCTTTAGGCCTGTCTTACATTTTGCTTTGTAGGATACCATTTACAGCACAGCAGTTTCCAGTGATACAAGGGGGTGCAAATGAGAAGCCACTTCTCCAGGTCCCCTGGGAGTGGCACATCAGCTGTTTGGTACATTGCTCAGCAACTGCTGAAGGATCCCATGTCAGCAGTGCTCTCCCAGGGCTTTGTTCTGTGGCTGCCCTTCACACTATTAATGCCAGAGGATCTGTTTGTACCATCTCTCTTTCTTCTGAGCAGCAGCATCTTATTCCATAGGTATTTCATAGATTTCAGTGGAGCAGCACACTCAGTCAGGTACAGCTGTGGCAGAGGAAGCGTGACAGAACTCAGCCCAGTGGGACCTGCAGGATGAAGCAGTGCTTGGAGAAGGATGGCAGAAGGCAGGTCCATGACTACCCAGCATAGCCTGGGTTTCACACAATGTTGCTCTCTCTGCTTTTTCAAATATATAGTTGACATTTTAGTGTCAGCAGCTGAGCAATGACAAAGGCCCTCTAATTCTTTGTTTCCCCTAATGATCATTGCACAAATCATTCCCTGCAATAATTCACCCTTTATTGCAGTTTCTGCAGCTGTTTCAGGTCAGGGTCACTGTGAATTAAAAAATTCATTTTTCAGGGAGAAGGAGATTCATTTCTGCTCAAAATGGTAAACTTACATCCTTCCCTGGTGGCCCCTCACGACCAGCAGGACCCATCACACCTGGCTCCCCCTGCAATTCAGCAAAAAGGAAAGAGGGATCAGCTCAAGGTCAAATTCAGACCAATATCACCACTGTAACTGGTATTGGGTTTCTGTAATATTGGACTGAGCTCACTGAAAACTTTTTTAAAGCCAGCAAGAGCCTCGTTCATCTTATATGACATGAAGCTTATAAAAATAACTCAGAAGTATCTCCTGTAAGTGATGCACAAGGCAGTGCATAATCTGCTTTCCAGCAGATTATTTACTACTGCTAGTGCAGCCACTGAAAACCACCAACATATTCATGATACTGAAGCTATCATAATGAGAAAGAGATGAGGAACTCCAGCACTGTATTTTTCAGCTAAGCCTCTGCAAGCAGAGAATTTTATTTCCCTGTAAAAAGGCAGAATTAGGTGGAAGAATATTCGGTTTTGTATTCCACCTTTTACACCAAGAAGCTCAAAACAGAGTGGAGAACAACTTTTCGTGCAGGACTTGAGGTTTGGGGTTTATGATCCCCAGGCAACTAAGTCAAAGGGACATTTCTATTCACATTTCTGTAAGTTTTGTACCTAAACTTATTTTGCACTTCTTCAGCATTTTTGGAGGAGAGCTAGTACTTGTCCAACAAGTGCAGAAGGGTTCCTCAGCTTGTAAGTCAGCATTTACACCAAATGAATGTGTTATGGAGGCATCTTGAGGCTTCCTCACAAAGGGCTATGTCAAAGGGAGCGTCAGAGAACTCAGCTCTACCAGCTGCCTCTCCTAACCCAGAATCAGAAGTTCAGCAGACGGAATGAAGACTGCTGCTGTCATTTTGTGCCATAGATGTGGCCCATGGAATCGTAGTTGAAAACAGCCATGTTAAACACTGTCATAATTTTTGCTTTATCATGTATTGCCTCAGAAAGCACAATTTCAATTTGCACCATCTTTCTGGTGCGTGAGGTACATATTACTTACCCGGGGACCTGGGGGACCCATATCTCCTCTTTGTCCTTTGAAACCCTATGAAAGACAATGAAATTAATAATTATCCATCACCCTGATACATGAAACACTAAGAAAACTCTATCTTGAATGTTTACTCAGAAACTTTCATAATTTTTTTCCTAAAGTTACTGTGGACCACTCAGCATAGAGCAGTCATGTCACATGGAGTAATTAGGAAGGGCCACATCACAGGGAAAGCTTTCCATACCTCCTTAGGTGGCAAAACAAAAACTCTAGTCTATGTAGCCCTGGTTTGACCAGCCAATAGATTATTTAACCCTCTTTCAGAGGAGACGTAATAGAACACAACGGCTACACCAGTGACTGTGCCTTCTGGCAGAGGGATTGGCATGAAGTTATATGCTTTAACTCCTATATGAGGGATTTATTCTAAGTGTGAAGGATTTGGAAATGTCTGTGTTCTGTTTTTGTTGCTTATTTATGTATTTATTTAGTCACGATGCCACGCATACGTTTGCATCAGTAAAGGACCTCATCTGCCCAACAAATGCTTCCTGACTACAGTTCAGAGGAGAGAGGGGATTGAGCCCTTCAGAGCAGCACCTACCGGTAACCCTCTGGCACCCTCCTGGCCTGGGAGCCCTGGTTCTCCAGGCTTTCCCTGTAGGAAACAATCATGTTCATTTTAATGAGAGTTTCAGACCCATCTATCTGCTGTTGAAAACTTCCCACCCTCCTCCCTTAGACATAACATCACTGAGAACTGTGGTTGCTCGGGGTTTATCCAGCAATGCCTGAACACATGAGGAGGTGAGCAATGACAGACATTCCCATGCACACCCCAGCCTGCACTGGCATCTGCACTTTGAGGTTTGGAGGCAGTTTACACCTCTGCACTTGTGCACCCTTGCAGTGTTTTAATGTCAGAGCAGCACCAATACCTAATCAGCAAATGCAAAATCAGCATCTGCACAGAGAAACTGGGTGTTTTGGTGGAAACACAAACTGTCTGCAGCTGCTGTGACAAGCACTCCTCTACAGACCAGTCGTCCTCATGACTGGGAACTTGGCTCTTCCCAGAATCACTAAGTCCCGTTTCATGAGTTACAGAAAGGAGCTGGCAATGCCTGATACTAGAAGCACATTCTTCATGTAACACACACAGTTGCCAGAAATAACATTCACTGCCAAAATAATTAAGATCTCCTTTTAGCTGACAACTTCATGGCTCAGTTTTTTTGCCTCAGCAAATGAAAGTATAGACTAAGTAGAGAAAGTCAAATATAAACCCTCTAATTCTAACCTCTAAAACAGAATTGTCTCAGAGCAATCCAGAAGAAGGTTCTTTAAAGACACCTCCTCTAAACTTTTTATACCCCACAAACTTCTACCTAAAAGATGAATTACTGGGTTTAATGTTACAAGACAACCTTCTTTCTCCACAGTGTTTACAGTAGTTGTAAAAGTGAAGTCACTAAGTTTTAGTGTATTTATGGTAGTTGTAAAAGTAAAAGTACCCAGTTTGTCAAGATTGCTCGTGTGTGACGCTTATAAATTGCTCAAGACAATATGGTCCTTCTGGTGTTAAAAACAGATGTGCAAACAGGCTCCTTGATCCCTCTAAGGAGTCTATAGACAGGCAGCTTCAAAAACAACAACTGGATGGCTCTGATTGCCTGAGTAAAATGGTTTTAAATTACGTTACCGGTTCCCCAAGAGATCCTGGTTTGCCATCTTTGCCATCATTCCCAGCAATGCCCTGTAAATGAAATGCAAAACAGGGTATAAAGAATCGATAGGGAAGATTGGTGGGTTTTTTTGTTAGCATAACTCTGCTCATCATGGCATGCTTATGTTTGCCTAAACACCCTGCTTCTATAGCTCAGCCATAAACCTCACCCTGCCGCACTACTGCAACAGCATAAATTATTTCCCTTTTTAATACGGCAAGTCTAAGGGATTCCTCCTTTCCCGCAAGGTGAGTACTCTAACAATCTTAGACCAGCATTCTAAAAACAACTGTTATAAATCATTATAATGCCATTATTTTCATTGAGGTGGGCTCCTTTACACTAGAAATAGCTCCGGTTCCATCACTATGTCAGATTAAAAAACTCCCAAAATGTTGTATTATTACATTTGCCAGAAGAAAGGAGTCTATGCCCAAGATGCACTTGAACTTGAGTCAGTGCAAAGGAATAATTTTTACTGTGAACTCAGATAAAGTCAGTATTTCAGTCTCTGAATTCTTGTGTCCTTACACTGGAGTTATTAGTTCATTTTTTTTTTACTCTGCATAAGAGTATTTCCTCCAATGAGGAGATAGATAAGGAACAGACTTGATTCATGTTGGTAACTGACACTTTATTTTAAAGTGATCAAATACAGCATTCTCACTATCCTGGACCAAGGACATTGTATTGCACGACAGAGACCATCACATGCACAGCATTCAAAGCACCTCAAAAGTATCACCTCTTTGCTTTACACATCTATGTCTGTATGAGGAGTTTAATGTATTGGATAAGAAGGAGCTTAATTGTACTCACTGGAAGTCCAGGCAGCCCTGGTGGGCCCTGTGGACCTGGTGGACCATCTTTGCCCTGGAAGGAAAGAATAAACACTGTAGGTCAGAGAAGCTTCTCAGATCTTCCATCAGATGATTTATCACATATAGTTTGACCAGGGACAATTGTGAGAAGCTGGTCTTGTAGCCCATGTCACTGAGTCTATGAGGTTTTTTTGAATTACTTCTAGTTTAAACTGGAGGGCACTCTTTTCACCTAAAAAATTCTGTATTAACTATGAGTTCTTACAGATTGGGAAACCACTGAAATCACTGGTAATTTTTTTCTGAAGTTAATTATATTTAATGTTTTGTCCTTAACTTCCTGCATTAGGTGTCCAGCCAGGAAGTAGATCTGTATTTTATAACTATCTAATGAGTAGCTAGAGGAAGTGCCTTGCATACAATCCCAAGAAATTCCCAGGACTGGACAATAGCATCTCAGGTCTTTCACAGTGTCATAATCTTGATCATCCATTTGAAATGGATTTTCAGCCAGCCTGTGCTTCTAGACTCTGGCCTCTCTGCTGAGAGTGCTCACTGATTTCATAACACCCACCAGGAGGACCATCATTGCTCACTTAAGATGAAGTTCAAGTTGTGCAATGGATCTGAAAAAAGCAACTTGCTCCACAGGAAACCCTGATCTAGAAATTAATCACAGAATTACACAGTATTGAACTATTCCAGCTCAACAGCTTGTATTCCTCAGGGAACGTTAATTTTTAACTTTTCAATCTGAAGTTAGCATCAATCAGATTACCTGTCTCTCCCAGGGTTTTCTGATGCATTACCATAAAGTAGCATCTAAAAACCCTTCAAATGAAACAGAAGTAGCAAAAAGTTTTCATGGGCTTCTCAGAGGTTTCACTTGTACTGGTATTTTCAGTGGTGCCAGGGAATGATGTCAGGCCTTGGCCTCTGAGCAGTCTGTGCTGTGACATCCTTCAACATGTTGCAGGTTATATTTTGATAATCCCTACACAGAGTTTAGGTATTAGCCTAGGTTATGAAGCATCCTAACAGATTTAGTAACCCTGTTCTAGAGGCTAAGAGATGTTAATAGCAAGGACAGACACATGAGAAGTACGAAAACCTCCATACATATCCCATGGGCTGGATTATGCTCTGGTTAATTTGGAGATCCATTTGGCGAGTAAAAAAAAAAAATTCAAGAACAGTAATCTGTTATTTGTGGAACTCCTACTTGTAGGTGTAGAGTTGATACAGACTGAATAATAATAGGTGAAGCCAGTGGTAAAGCACAGAGCTTAGAGCTTACTATGTCTCCTGGGTTTCCCACTGGTCCTATTGGTCCTGGTGCCCCATCTGATCCCTAAACAAAATAAAGCAGAAACAATGTGAATGATTCATGGATTCTGTACTTTTGTCAACATACTTCCTACCACAGCTGGCAACCCTGAAGTTTTCTTCAGTCACTCAGTTCAGCATTCATTCAACTTCATTCATCACCAAAAAGCAGTCCCAACCTCTGCACTCAATCAGCCTCCAAAGCCAGAAAAAGTCAGATATTTGAGTCTGGTCCTTCCTTCCAAAAATAGGGGAAAATAGGAAAAAGCCAATCTTGTGACAAAAATAACTCTGAAGAACAGAAATCACAGGAGAAGAGAAATTATGTAGCATACTCTGTGGTAGGCAAACTTTTGGAGCCACGAGTCAATGAAGACAGAGGCAAAAGTCAGCAAAAGATGAAGAGTAAAATTATTGAAGGGACATCACATTTTGCTCTGCTTTGACAGGCTCAGTTTCACATTTTGATTTCACAGCACATTTTCTTTGGCTGTGAGTCTGTTCAGAGGGTCTCATAGGACAAGTATGAGGTTAATATAGACACAGTAAATGTGTCTGTTATTAACTTCTCCTAAAATAATGCTCACAGGAGCACAAATGACCCACAATGCAAGTCCACATGTTGTCCCATGGCAAAGCATCCAGCATCCTTAAGGCACTGCTACCATCTGAATATAGAATTTTAATCTACTCCTATTTTTCTGGTATGTCCTGTCATTTATTTGGTGCAATGTAAATTTGGACTGTGCAGATCCCCAGTACAGAGGAAGATGGCACTTCCTCAGCATGGTAGAGCCAAACTGCACTGTAAGCAGCAATATGAGCAGTGATGACTGTGGGCAAAGAAAGACAGTTTGGAGAGAAAAGTCCTTCACTCAGGAAAAGTCCAAACACTTGAGGGGCGTAAAGTGGAGATATCACCAGCAAGAGAGCCAAGTTCTTTCAGCTCTGATTCTGCACTGTCACCTCTTTTTAAATACAAAGTATGAATGTATTACAGAGTGAGTAGAGCTAAGAATGAGGAGCACTGTGATGGAGAGGAACATATGTAAGAGGCCTTTTAATTCAAAAGTAAACCACATGATATGAAAATTGGAAAAATTCAAGTCTCATACCACTGTGTAAAATTAAGAACTAAAACACTCTTAGATGTGCTGGTTCTAGATTACCACCTTATTCTACATAGAGTAAAACACCTATATACATATTAAATAGTCTCTGTGGAAGAGTTTTCATCATCATTGTGTTGTATAAAGAGAGCAACTGAAGCTTAGCATCAATTTACAGAGTGAGCTGAAGCAATCAGTGAAAAGTGGCCAATATATTAAATAGCAATTACCATGAGTGGGGAACTCTATGACACTTAGGGGACCATTAGGAACCCACTGGAAAATGCAAATTCAATGAACAGACAGATGGGAACAGTCCTTTCTTCCACATGGAGCTTGCAACAGCCTTTATTAGTAAGAAAAGTACTGGATCATCTTTGCAACAAAGGAACTTACAGGTGGACCAGGGTTTCCGGGAGCCCCCGAGAAGCCAGGCATTCCAGGGTGGCCCTGCAGAATAAAAAAAGAGACTTTCTTTAGGCACTATTCACACCTCTAGTCGTATAAAAATTAACTGGTAACTGAATATTGTGAGGTAACATCAAAGCTAGACAATATCCAGACAGAGGTGGTTATAAGGAAATAAAGAACCATGGCTTTTTTAAAGCACAACCTTGTTTTTCAAGGTGAACACTTCAGAAATATCATAGTTATAATTTCAGGTACTTTTTCCAATGAATACCTCAGACTATGCTAATGGAAAATGAAAACAGATATTGTGGAATTGTACATATATAAGTTTAGGCAGAAACCAAACCTGTTTAAAATATCCTACAAATCCCATTGAACAGGTGCTGATTTGCACATTAAACAGTTTGCTGTAATTTAGACCAGTCTCCTCTTTCCTGTGACAACTCAGTCCCTCCTAAAAGGGGTCATCCTTACATTCATCTTCCAAGAAAAATAGAAACACTGGATTTTTCAACCCAAAGACACCTGACCTTCTGGATACCATCTAGGGAATGTCTGAAGAAATTACTAAGGGTTAGGTAATGTAGAGAATTGAATGCATTTAGTCCAGAACTGAGGTAACAGATGATACAGGAAGGTTTTTACTGGATGATGAGGATGGAAACCTGTGGAGGATTGCTATAGTTTCACGCTTCAGAATAGCCCATTTGTGGTTTATGAGTGATGAAGAACTCCCATCTTCTTGGTTTGCCTCTGAGAAGGGAATTATTCCACAGACATCACAGGAATTACTGATGAAGGGGGAAGCACAGAGGTAGCACTGTTGGAAAGCACACTAGTTTTACCTGTTCACCTTTTTCTCCTACATCCCCAGTCATACCACGATCTCCTTTAGCACCCTGATAATAAAAAAAAAAGAGGCGTTGAAAGTCACTTCAGTATTGTGACAACTTTTTGACCTATTTCATAAAGCACTTGGACATTTGAGCATAAAACTCATGAATTAAGACTGAGACCTCCTAGACTTTTACTGCCAATGCTGGAGCCAGAATATATGTGAAGGATGGCCTTTGAGCAGATCCAGCATAGCTGGTTTTTAATGTTGTAGTCTCATAGACATAAAGAGGAATTATACATCCTTAAAAAGCAGGCAGGTTGTTAGGAACTTCACTAAACTCATATCTTGATAAGGAGTCATCTGGCCCAACAAAGACTTCCACAGTATGAGTTAGCAATCTCCCCTCCCTTCAGGGACAACAGCAATAAAAATGGCATTTCCAAGGTGCAGCCTGAAAATTCATGCCCAAAAAGTGCTCCCCTCTTCCTCTCTCTGTCTTTCTGTCCTAATGACACAGAACAGACAGCTAACTGTCAGAGACTGAAATGTTTAATGATTTATGCATTCTAGGAGACTTTTGCAGGCTTTTGACTTGCATTTTGGATGGACAGTTGGGCCCATCCCTCCCTCCAGTAAAGAGCCAAGTTTGCAGGCTTTTGACTGTTGCATTATACCTCTGATGGACAATTGAAGGTGTCAAGCCCTGAAAAGGCAGGACTTCTGATGGCCCATAACAGCCCATCCCCTGTCAAGCTAAAAAAAAAAGGTGGGAACCAGGCCAGACACAGAAACTCTGTGCAGGGCCCAGGGAGAGGTTGGAGGCTCGAGGCATGGCCCGTGACACTAACCATGGATATAATAACTCATAACTTCTTGGAGTGTGGGGGCTTTCCTCCTTCACTCCCAGCAGATCAAGGCCACCACTTCGACTGACAGACATGGAAGCTGCAACTACCAAGTTTCATCGCTGGACCCCATGGGTGGTGACTATATACATCTGTCCACTCTCAGCTTTTCTTTCCCTTTCTCTCCCTTAGCCTTATCCTGTCTTTCCTTTCTCTCCCTTATGCATTTCCCCCCCCAGGGGTTATCCCTATGATATATAATATAGATGACAACACCCAAAATGCTAACATACCTGTTAAAACAAAATTGTTAAAATAAACCCTACCTATATATGTTTTCAGACACCAATTATTCAGTGTTGTTTCACTCTAATCCACCCCAAGGGAATTATTGATAAGAACCTGGGTTACTCCTCTCCCCTTTTTCTGGAGCGGGTCGTAACATTAACTCAAATGTAGATGTCTGCATCATCAGTGCTTAAAATAAGGCAAGATGAGTCTCACACAGTGAAAAATACTGAGGTGATGGTGAACAGGTTATGAATAATGCACAGAACAATAATGAACTGCTGGCCAAGGAAATAATACTCTGCTTTACTACATGAGAGCTAGGAGACAAGGGGGAGAGGGAGGGTTTCTATCAATTAATTCAAAGAGCTCTAATTCATATGGACAGAAGGCATAAAGCTGCTCACGAGCAAAGATCTGAAGTTCTACTGCTCTGTTCCAGAATGAGACCTCATAGTTTAGATGGTGTTGGTGAGGACAATATACCACATAGTCATAAGCAGAGAGTAATTTGGGTCTCTCGCTGCAAGATTCCTCCTAATGTATTCAGTAAGGACTCACAAAGACTGTCTCTGTGTTTGTGCCTTCCCATGGGTCTTACAATATTTGCTTTTAGCATTTGCAAACTCTTTTCACTTAATTCAAGTTAGGCTATTTATCAATTGCTTGATTTTATTTTATGCACATGTACAGTTTGAAATTTGTCCTTGTATTTCACCTAAACATCCAATTTTGATGCCTAAATCTCTTTCTCATAACACAGAAGAAAGTAGCAGATGTGGTATGTCTCAGACTGCTTGGCATTTCTGCCTGTTATTGGCATTATGTGTTACTAATTCTCTTGCAAATTTTATCCTGGAACATTCTTTCATTTTGATCAACTCTGTGTTTACTTTTGAGACTGTACTGCTCTCTCCATCACACTATTAATTGCAAGATATAAAATTAATTCATGAATCTCTATTAGCTTGTCCTACACTCTAATAAGTGCAAATACAAAGATGTTAAAATAACAGGAGTTAATTTTAGACAGTAAGCCAGTAATACAGGGATATGTGGAGGAAACTGTGGTCCATCATGAAATCACCTTCTCTTTCCCTCCACTGATGTTTTTTAATGTATTTCACATTAGGCAGTCGTAAAGGTTTCAGCTGTGACTAGGCACTGGCATTGTGAGCTGACATTTTCATGGGAAATGCTTGAAATGTGGAATACCTCAGACAATGGAAGTTTTGTGTTGGCCTATGTCCCTAGACCATAAGGCAGAAGCACATAGCTGAAACAAGGAGTTCTTCCTATAACTTGTTTCAGGAAATATTCAGAGTTTGTGGATAAAACCACCATGGTAGACAGTGCACATGGAGCCCAGTAGCTCAGTGCAGCAGCCTTAATTTAAGTGGTTCCAGAACACAACATTCAAAGAGGAGAGGAACAGGCACAGTGGCTACTGCTGAGGCTTTGATTTCTTCCTCACCTGGTTTGGGTTGAAACTTACTCTCGTGTCCTTATCTGTCTTCAGAAAGGAAACGTAAAGAAACTCAATATCAAGAATCAAGCCCTTCACGTGTGTGTTTGTGTGTGAAAGGGATGGTAGAAGACACTATTGAAGTGAAACAGCGTCCATGCAGGGAGCTGTGCAGTTCTGCCTGCCCAACAGGGCACTGCTACCTCCTCACACAGAGATGGATCCCACCAAGGATCCATTATACTCACAGTGTCATAGAACGGTCTGACTTGGAAAGGACCTTAAAGAACATCTAATTCCAACCCTCCTGCCATGGGCAGGGACACCTTCCACTAAACCAGGTTGCTCAAAGCCCCATCCAGCCTGATTTTGAACACTTTCAGGGATGAGGCATTCACAGCTTCTCTGGGCACCCTGTTCCCAGACTAATTAGTGTGATTATTAGTCACAAAAAAGTTTTCATGGGACAACTGAAAAACAACCAACCAACCTTTGGGCCATCAAGCCCAGGTGGGCCTGCAGGACCTCTGGGACCAGCAACACCCTACAATGCAGAAAAGGTAGAGGTAAACACTAGTTTAGTTCACAAGTATCTAAAAAAGATTCAGTAGGTTGTTAATAAAAAAAAAAAAAAAATTAGAAACCATCAGCCATATTATAAGAAAAACAAGGTTACACCAGATCCAAGGCATGGTCACTCCCCCAGCTCTCTTACCATTTTCCCATCCTGGCCATCTCTGCCTGGTGGTCCTCGGAGACCTTTATCACCTTTGAAACCTGGGATGCCTGGCAGTCCTGGTGGGCCAGGAGGGCATTCACTGCACACATCCTTGGAAAGAACATGGAGACACACATCAGCAATAGACTTCAGGCACTTAGCAGACCCTACAGACACCCAATATGAACGCAGCACTCTGGTGCTGGTATAATATGCAAAGCTTTGCAGTTTTACCTCACTGGATAGGACTGGGGTGAATTTGCCTCACAGAACTGCACTGGGGGCAGTGTGGAGCAGAGTGAGGGGCAGCAGCTGAGCTCACACATGCTCCCATGGGGAGTTTCCTATTAGTTCTAGATCCTAACAGATCATCCAGGATCAAGAAACCAAGGAAAAACCCCTTCCTGACATGGAGGTCAGAGAGTCGCAAAGCAAGGCTAACAAGAACAACATCATTTTGAAGCTTCAAAACTACTAGAAAACTGTGTCTGCTCCACTCTGAAAGAGCTGGGTTACTGCTCAGAGGGCAGATTTCTAGGGAAAAACAGGTGCAGCACAATGTCAGAAAGGCTGTTCTGAAGGGGAAACTGTATTCAGCAGCTGGCATTGCCAAGGAGAACTCATCCGATGGAGTTTGTGAAGACTAAGTGAATGTCACAGTGTCCTGGCCAAATTTTATCATGGATAATCATTACCTCCAAACCTTCCAAAACTTTGAAGCATCATGTCAGTAGTCTTTACACTTCAGCTATCCTCAGGAAATTAAATACAGTGCTATGACATTTCCATTTCAAAGGCAGACTCCCTTCAGCAAAAGGGGAGGGAATCCTGCCCATAAGAGACAGCTCAGCACAACAGACAGATCATCAGGCTCAGAGTCAGGAGACCTTCCTACAACACCCACCTCTGTCAATGATCTGTTGTAAAATTGTGGGGCAAACTGCCTTTCTGATTCTCAGTCCCTACATGCACCTTTATCTACTTACAATGTCAGTGCTTGAGAAACACCCAGAACAGCAGAGCCCTTATTTCACCTGGAATTTCAAGGTGTTGCTTTAGACAGATCTGTACCAATCATGGAGTGAAAAAATACTAAGCAGAAAGAATGCAGAAGTGTGTTTAACCATAGCATAAGTAAAGGAAATAATTGACAGAATACCAAAATTTTGTCCTGTGCCCAAGAATGAGTGTCTTGTTCTTGTCCAGATTAGAAATCCCAAACAACACCTTACAGTGAAACTTCTAGAATCATACTGGGCTCCACAAAACAGAGACAGCTCTTCAAAGAAGTCATTTCACAGTAGCAATCTTAAAAGGGCCCTTTTGTTAATGTTGTCAGTAAAAGAAGGCAATTGTTTAGTTTGTTTTAATCAATAAGAAAGGATTTCTCGCCATATTTCAAGACAGCTTAAAAGACTCCCAACTTAGCCCACGGAAATCTGTAAAGGATTTTGCAGTCAATGCCTACCAAAGACTAACTTGTTTCCCAGAAAACTCTCTACATGGAGAGTAAAATCAGACAGAACATCACTTTTGAAACATGGGTGCTTTTGGGGTTAACTACCTTCATCCTTTCAGATGCACAGTGCAAACTAACTTTACACACACAGTTCAAAATTACTCCAGTCACTGTTGAAGATATATGTGAAAAAATCAGATTTTTATTAATTTGGTTTCCATTTTCTGGTTTGGATAATACTACTGGATAATGTTTATTTCTCCTTTGGAATGCATGCCTCTGAAATAACTGAGAAAGCCTCAAAATTTTTATAGGGATCTTTGTAGGTCATTTCACTGCTGGAGATGGCATTTTGATCTCCAGTGTGAGCTCTAATGTCCCAATACCGGTGCAAGTAGGAGACATACAAGTTTCAAACTTTGACAGATTGTTTAAAGACACCTTTTGGACTTATAGTCAGACACTTTCCCATCACAGAATGACAGTCAGGTCTGAATCAAACACACAGGTAAACTCTCACCCTCATCAAAGGCTGATTACCTTTACTAGGAGATTTATGTCCTCTGGAGAGAGCAGGGGTGGGGAACCCTGTGGAATGATAAATTCATTATCTCAGACAATTTTAAAAAGCAACAAGACATTAGATCTTTTTCCTGAATGTGCTCATTGGTTTCCCTTTCCTTGCCTAGGATTCACTGGGACAAACATGCACTTCATCACATCTGAGACGAGTTCTTGCTGAGGGCACTGCACAGTGGGGCTAAAAGGGTGCCTTTAAAATTTTGGCTTTTTACATGCAGAATATCCAGTTATTTTCGTACCATTTCAAAGTTGTCACAGATATTTTTATCATAACCCCTTAGTGGGTCTTAGTGTTTTTCCCTTTACTCTGCTGGGAAAAGCAGCAGTGGAAAAGCACCAGAGCACTCTTCTGAGTTGAGGTGTACAGGTGCAAACTCAGTTAAAAGAAAGATGTAACACAAAAATGAAGTTACATACAGGTTTTCCAGGAGGTCCTCTTTCCCCTGGACTTCCAGGTAGACCCTACAGATCAAAAGAAAGAAAAGAAATGTGAAATTATCATACAACAACTCCCAGGTTGCTCTTACACTCTGCTGACTGCTCTGGATTAGCACACATTGTACTGTCTGCTGCTCAGCAGCACTGCTCCTTGCATGTGACAAACAGTAAACTCAATACCTGCAACTTTAACATCCTCTGAACTCCTCCTAAACCTCATTTACCTACTGTGTGACCTTGCTAGATTCATTTCAGTCTCACAGAGATTGAAATTGCTTTAGTTTGTCTTCTGGTCACAGGAAACACTATGAACTGCAATAGTGTGAAGGATGAAGCTTTAAATCTCTGATGGCATCTGTAACATGCAAAATTGAGACGTTGCAAACAGGTTTGTTTGTTTGGGGAGCTGTAGTGGTTTCAGTTTTCATGAGATGACAGCATAGAAATTACCAGCATCCTTAGAATTTTAAGCCTAGAAAGTCATGGTTTGGAAAAGAGACAACTCCCACCCTGTCGTGGTTTGGACTTTGATTTTCCCCAGAGGCTGAAAAGTGGTAGACCCCAAGGGGTGGAAACCCTTGGAAGTTTTGAAGTTCTGCCCAATGGGCGCTCCTGCAGAAATGTCAACATCTCACAACCAGACCGGAAGAGAAGAGTTGTAGTTTTGGGTTGGAGAAGTGGTGGCCATGTTGTGAGCCACAAGGTAGGGGCTCTGTGCCCCTTGGGGCCCTCTGGCCCCCTCCCAGCCCCTGGCTGGGGGCTGCAGGGACCTGGAACAGCATAAAGCTGGGCTAGGTGCCTGTAGTTATACCGGGAGAATGTCTTCTCCATGGGCGCAGAACAGCAGCAGGCACTGACCAGAGAAATGGTGGCAGAGAGCCAGAGATAAGGACCTGAACTGGAGGAGCAGCAGAAACAACATGCAGCACCGCAGAGAAGGACTCCTGGAAGACAGAGCCAGGAGAAAGAGAGCCAGCAGCTGAGAGACAGAGTTTGGGGTAAGACTGTACCAGCCCCTCAAACTCCTTTGAGACCTCCTGGAAGGAGGAAGATGATGGACTCTTACTTGAAAGAGCCTTGGAGTGCTACAGCACTTACAGAGAGGAGCTGAGAAGCTCAGAGCGTCCCGGAGCTGGACCGGGACGGCCAGATGGAATGCAGGGGGAGTTGACCTTGGCTCCCCCCCCTTGCACTGCTGCCACGGTGGCAGCCTGAGAGGCAGTGGCACAGACGCCCTGCAAGCAAGGAGCTGAGTCTCCTGCAAGAGATACCAGACAGTCACGAAGACCCCCCTGTGTCTTCGTGATATGACGTGGTGATACGACCTTGTCTGGGGTTACGAAGCCCACGGAAGACCCCCTCGGTTGAGGCGATGGGGCCGGGGGAGTTTGATACCTCCCTCGTTGAATGCTGGCAGAAAGCCAGATATCAGCTGCTGCATGTGGAGAAGACAGACAGAACCTGCTGCATTAGAAGATCCTGCTGCTTAAGGACTGGAAGGGATCTGTCCTTCTTTCTCTCCTGGACTTTTATTTGGAGGGGAGAGGAGACCTGATCCACTGCAAATACTATATGTCATGTAGAGATAGTTATGATCGTGTGTATAATGTGATATGGTATTTATTTGTACAGTCACTGTAATATATTCCCTTTCCCCCACTTTGAGTCTGGTGTGTTTTGTCTGGAAAAGCCCATCTCACATTAGGTTGAGATGTGGGAGGGGGGATGGAACTAGGGAATTGGATTTGGGGACTATCTCAAACCATGACACACCCCTCAATGGGTTTCTCTTACCTGTCATTAGCAACTCATTAGTTTGTTAAAAACAAAACAAAACAAAAACCACATCTAGAGATTATTGTAATATCTTTGCATAAACTAATGCTCACATGGGAAACCAAATCTTTTGAACAGGACAGTTGGTCACTGTCCAGATGGTGACAGAAATCTTCATCGAGAGTATCCTTGCGGTGGTGTTTTAAGAGAGATTTGGTGAGATTCCCCCAAACCACTTTCTGCTAAATTCCTGTATCCACCTGGTCCATCACCCTGTGTCATCACTCAAACATATGCATGTTGTATACATACTGAGAACCTTAAAGAGCATACAAAATATCTTCCATCTATCTTAACCACATACAAAAGCTGTCCTACCTGACTATTTTTGCTTCTAATGGAACAGTTTCTACTGACCATCTGAAAGAACCTTTCTGTGTTCAGTTTTATTGATTCTGCAGCAGGTCCCATCTGGAGTGCTCTCTGGGGTGGTTCCAGATTTGTCACCCAGGGTGTTCACAGAATAGATTTGGTTGGAAGGGACCTTAAAGAATATTTTGTTTCAACCCCCTGCCATGGGCAGGACCACCTTCCACTAGACCAGATTGCTCAAAGCCCCATCCAGCCTGGCCTTGGACACTTCCAGAAATGTGTCATCTGCAGCTTCTCTGGGTAACCTGTTCCAGTGCCTCACCAACCTCACAGTAAAGAACTTCTTCCTAATATCTGATTTAAACCTACTCTCAGTTTGAAATCATTCTCCCTTGTCCTGTCACTACAGGCCCTTGTAAATAGTCTCTTTCCGTCTTTCCTGTGGGCTTCCTTCAAGTACCGGAAAACTGCAATTAGGTCACCCCAAAGCCTTCTCTTCTCCAGGCTGAACAATCCCAATTCTCTCAGCCTTTCCTCATAGGAGAGGTTGTCTATCCCTCTGATCATCTTGGTGGCCTCCTCTGGACTTGCTCCAAGAGGTTGCTGTCCATCTTGTGGTGGGAACCCCTGGGCTGGATGCAGCACTGCAGGTGGGGCCTCACCAGAAAGGAGCTGGATGGGGACAATCACCCGCCTCAACGTGCTGCCCACAGTGCTCTGGATACAGCCCAGGACTCAAATGGCTTTCTGGGCTGCATCAAAATCTGGATGATGATCAATAAAATGAATATACAAGTAGTGGCTCAGCAGGGGCTAGCTAGTTAAATCTGAGGCCATCAAAATTTTTCACCTGGAAACCTCCACTAAAAATTGATTAAATGCTTTGCTGGGATGAAGACTGGATGTTCTGTCAGTCACCTTGTCTCAGGTTAGTTTGTTGTCTCCAATCAGTTTGTTGTATTATTTATGAAGACAACCAGATGGTTAGTACTTGGCCACCTGGGGATTTATGACTGAAGCACACTGCGTGTGCTACACCACAACTAGAGCTATAGGGAAAACTTGAATTTCGTCCTTGTGTCTCACATAGTACTTAAATCCTTTATGTCTTGCTAGAGGAGAGCAAAAAAAGGAGAAAATATACCGATCATTTTCTATTCCACATTAAATGTGTCTGTGTGAGCAACAACCCTCAGCTACCTTGACTTTTTAAGAGATGAATATTAAACACAAACTGAAGTGGATCTAAAGTGGACCTGAAGTAGTACTGAAGCCCATGGATGAATGCTTGTGTCCCAAGGAACTAAACCTGCAGGGGAAGATAAAGAGAAGACAAGGTCCAAAGGAGAAGGTTAACTTATAATTCCCTACAATTGGGGAATTGAGTAAAAATAAGGAAACATTATAGCTGTTTATGGTTTTGCCTCCACCACAGAGTATCAAAGTGAATCTAGAGGACTGTGGGATGTTTGCAAAGTCCCCTGTCTTTCACAGGTACTAATTGTCAGGTCATGCTTTTGGCATCCTCTTCACTGTGGTTCTCAGCCACTTCTGCAAGTGGGAAGAGGGCTGACTAAATAGCAATTAAACAGGTCTTATATTCCCAGATCTACTGTGTTCAGGAAGACTCACACAGCACTTTCTTTAGAAAGTGTGATGGAAAGCAGAGACTTGAACCATGAGAATAATCCTGTATCAAAAAGGAACACAGAAAAGACAGTTCAGAAATGTCTTTCATGCTGAGTAGTAGCACAGCTATAAATAAACTATTTCTGCCATAGGGCTCACTGACAGCCTTTTACTTTGGGATCTGAAACATGAACAAGGCACTTGCAGTGTAATTTGGGTATTTAAAGAAGATTTTTTTAAAGAGTATAGGAAAAGACTTCTTAGTTATGTGAAAAGGCACACAAGAAGATAGTGAATAAAACTGAAATCCTTGGGAAGATTTAAGCACAGCTATGATATCCACATGGTATCAGATTGCCTTGAGACAAAAAGGGATGGACCTACTTTCTTGCACGCTGTATGATGTAAATGAGACAGAAAAAGAGATTAAGTTCTGTGCCATGGCTGACAAACCAGAAAAACACTGAATTCCCAGGAAAAGTCACACAACTGAAAGGTACAAAACTGCAAACAGAGAATACCCTTTGAAGAATGCTTCTCTGAACCAAAAAGAAAAAAACAGATGTAGGATGATGGCACTTCAGCACAGTGCATTGTCAGAGGACAGGCAAATGGAAGCATAATCCAAAGTAAAGGAAAGATTGTTGTTCTATAGAGGCCTGGAGTTAGAAAAGGCTGACAAAAAGGGTCAAGCTGCAAGCATAGAATCATAGAATCAGAATATCCTGAGTTGGAAGGGACGGACAAAGACTGAGTTCAACTCCTGGCCCTGCACAGGAAAATCCCAAGATCACATCATGAGCCTGAGAGCATTTTCCAAACATGTCTTGAACTCTGTCAGGCTTGGTGACCACTTCCCTGAGAAGCCAGTTCCAGTGTCTGGCCACCATCTGGGCAAAGAACCTTTTCCTAATATCCAACCTAAACCTTCCCTGGCACGTTTTCAAATTACCCAGAGCAGAATCAAAATGCTAGAATGATAACAGGGAGGATATAAATGCATCTGACAAGCTAATAGGAGAGGAAACTGGAAAAGAGAAATCCAGAAAATTAAAATTAAAAAAAAAAAAAGAAGAAGAAATTAGTCTGACCAAAAAACTACATGGTACTGAAAAGAAATGCTGCTATCATGATGTGGGAAAACATGCAGATCCAAATAACAACCAGTGTTGAAAAGCTTGTAAAGTTTGAACACTTCCAGGAACTTGCAGCCAACAGTGGCTGGCACAAAGTGGAATTTCCAATGAGTGGTACAGCACACCAATATAGGGAAAAAATGTCAGCAATGAGGAGCTGTGATGCACAGGATTCAGAGTATCAGTCTGCAAAATCTGACACATAGGAATGATTGTTAACTGGGAACTGAGGGAAACTGTGATGATGTTATGCTGAAAAATGATGCTCAGGTAAGTGGTGCATGGGAAAATACATGACTTAAAGAAAATCTATAACGAAACACATAAGTATATAAGGAAACTGTGTAAGTCACACAGGCTTAAGGTGGGATAGTTCTATTACACAACTGAAAATTAAACTTGAAATGCAATAATTTAAATAGGTTATAAGTTACAGCAATAAAGAGACAAGAGGAGGTTTAATAAGTGTATTCTGGTTTGGGGTGTAACTACCCTAAAAGTACTGAGAAAAGCTCCTTGTAACTGTCCCTCTAAGTGCAGAGGAAAATCAACCTCCGAAAAGAAAACCCTGCTTTTCAAATCCAATGACAGTAATATATGCATCCACAAAGGTTTTGTAATTATGAAAGTAAACTCAGGGGAAGATTAACTTCCCAGTAATGCTGAAACTTAGTTACCATGAATAATTAAACTAATTAAATATTGATTAATTAAATGTTTATGTTAATTAAAATTATCATAATCAAAGTACAGAAAGGGCCTATTAAACAGGTGCCCTCACTGCTAATAGTAGGATAAGAGAATGTCTCATTCAGATTATTTCCTAATTTAAGAGCACTAAGTAGTTATGTTGAACAGAAACATTTTATCTCTCAGCAGACAGTCAGAGGATGATTCCCAAAACATGCAGTGTAAGGGTATTTGGCCAGAGAGTGTCTGCTCCTTTGGGAGTATCTGGTCAAAGACCTTTTTTCAATGCAACAAGGGAAAATAAGGAAAAAGACATAAATTAGAACATCAAGGACACAAACCTGACCAACAAATAAGGATGGCAGTGATGGGAACCAAATCTGGAAATTCACACTAATTGATGAATGCATGTGGAAGTGTGAGGAGGCTTATTCCAGCAAGATTATCTGATCCAGGACCTTGTCAATTGGGAAATTAAGGGAAAAGGAGGAAATCAGAAACTAAATATGCCAAGACAGACAAAACAAGAAACAAATCTTGTCACACACCAATTGATGGGCTATCAGGAAACCACAGGTTGCACTTCCAGGGAGACCAGTCTGGACTTTGCAAGTGATAAGATTGTAAACCAGGGTGACTCTGAACTGGGAGGGGTGCAGGAATTGGTAGAGCTGGGGAGATGCATGAGGGGCTGTGCAGGAGAATGGACAGTAGAGAGTAACAGACGGGTAGACAGAAAAGGGTGTAACAGAGGACTGGTCACATATAAAAAGGTGCTGGTGGATGCATTTGATTGACTGAGCTCTGCACCTCATCACCATGGTTTGTCCTATGGTCTTATATCTTCCTATAAACTTTTCACAGAATCATAGAATGGTTGAGCTTAAAGATAATCCAACTCTCCTCCCATGGCCAGGGATACCTTCTATTAGACCAGGTTGCTCAAAGCCCCACCCAACCAGGTCTTGAACAATTTCAGGGATGGGGCATCCACGGCTTCTCTGGGCATCCTGTGCCAGTGCCTCACTATATGCACAGTAAGGAATTTCTTCCTAATATCTAATTTAAATCTACCTATCAGTCAGGAGGGACCTGATCTGCAGCAGCTGGAGTTGACAGCCATGCATATAACATTATTTAACATGTAGAAATATTTTTTTATAATTCTCAGACCAGGAGTTTGGCCAGTTTCTCTGACAGAAGGTACTTAAGGCTACACTATTTTAATACTGCAGATTAAAATCTGATTTGGATTATATTTTTCCAAAAGCAAGTCATTTTTTTAAGTGACTGAGGGCATTAAAGCAGGCAAAATATACAGTAGTTCTGTTACAGAACAAATTAGTTGTATCATCAGGAATAACAAAGACCTAAAAAACTCCACTTTCGGGCTTTAATAATCAGAGCTTTAGTTAATCAGAAAAAAGAAAAAAGGCAATTAAAGATAAGAAAATAATCTATATGGGAGAAGAAAATATCTCCCAACTTTGTTCCAGAATAAGAGAATTTGTAGGGCTTTATGGACACAATGAACTCCACAGGAAAAATAAATACCAAGCCTTTTGCAAAGAGGAACAGAACAAGGCCAAACCAGCACAACTGTACTGCACACCTAGACAAGCATTTTCAAAACCTAAATTTTAATAAAACAAGACACTGTCCTGAGAACTCTTGATATTTGATTGAATTGCCAACAGATATTTCAAAAGGTGACCCTGAGCAGAGCTATCAGAAAAAAAAAAAGGCACATGCTTTTAGGGCACTAGAAAAAAGTTAGAAGATAGTCATGTAAAAAAAATGAATTTATTCACCTATGTGAGATAATTCTAGTCAAAACTATTGCAAAAGAAGTATTGACTCTTTCACCTTCCCAAATACAATTGTAAATCTGTTTTGCAGTGTCAGAGAGTACAACAGCTTATGGCAGACACTTCCACAAGCATCTGATGAGCTTGCAACTGGAAAAAACAATGAAAAGAATAATTTAATGTATGTAAATGTGATTTAAAAGATTTTTTCTGCCTCAGAAAAAAACATGGAACACATTTGTAAAGGCCACAGCAAAATACAAGACTGAGGCAAGTCATTAAGGCAATTGACACTGAATGGCTTGGGAGTTGCATGGCAAATTCATATTAGCAATTCAAATTGGAGTTTTCCTAACTGATGCCATCCTGTTTGAACACAGCAGAGTACAAAAATGGGCACGCTTCAGAGAATGCAGGAACACTTCATTGGTATCCAAGAGGGCATAAACAGAACAAAAAATACTCTGTACTAGTTAAATGAAAATGGAGATCAAGAAACTGTGAATGCATGATCTTGTCAAAATAGGTTATCCCTGCTGTAACACCAGAAATGCTGGAATGTGCAGTAAGTGTGGAGAATGTGTTTTACAAGTACCACGAGGAATGGTTCTGTTTGACTTAATCTTCTGCAGGAGAAAAAAAAAAAGTTGTAAAGACTGCAGTGCTGCCTCTCCAAGAGCTGACCAGTTAACACTGGTCTGAGAAGAGTCACAGACACTGAAAAGCTGCCTCTGGCACTTGCCTCACACAACACAGTTGTAATAAACCCATCTATCATATCTCATGTTTAAAACCTCTTGGTTAAAAATCTCAGCCATCTGAAGCAAGGTGAGGAGATCTACAGACAGTCAGCAGGACACAATCAATCCCACATCTGTAGCTGCTCGGGGACACAGGGTGATGGAGGCAAAGGACCATTTCTACTATCGTGGGCTGTGGAAGAATATCCCGACATTATCATTCATCTGGTGACCAAGTACAGAATAACAGAATTATAAAATCATAGAATGGTTTGGGTTGAAAGGGACCTTAAAGATCATCTCATTCCAGTTCCCTGCCATGGGCAGGGACATCTTCCACTAGACCAGGTTGCTCAGAGCCCCAGGGCCTTGAAAACTTCCAGGAATGGGGGCATCCACAACCCCTCTGGGCAACAAGTAGGTGGGCAGAAAACTTTTAGGCCACCTGATGTATGTCAATAAAGCCACACTAGAGCTGAAAATTGCTTGTTGTGGAGTTAGTGGAAACTGGTACCCATTTCAGACATAAAACATCAGCATCATGAAACAGTGCTGAGAAGGAGAGTTACAGAAGGTCACGGCCCCATCCCCACATTGTTCCCTCAACAGGCACAAATCCAAAGATCAAGGCTTTCAAAATCTTCAGAGCCTCCGTCAGAGGACTGGTTTCCACATCACAGAGAAAAAAATGCTCCTCTTTCTGATTCAGCACTGCAAGAGAATCAGGCAGTGAGAGGGGACAGTTTTCCAGCTGGGACTCTGCCACTTTCCTCTCTATTCCTCAGTTCCATGACTCACCCACTGAGACAGCAGGAGAGAGGACAATGTACCAAGAGGTTAAAATGTCATCCAACATGAACAATAGCAGCAGCGAAATGAACTCATAAAGAACTTTTTTCAACAGCTGTGGCCCTGTTTTCATAGAAATACTACAGGGGTACTTATCTCAGAGACTTCTAAGAAGTTCCTAGACAGCTTAACAACCATCTTTTTCCAGTGTAGAATCATTCCCCAGTGTATGCTGCCATTCTCCAGTGTCATTTTAAAATGGTTCAGTGGTGAAGTCCATCACTTTCCTTGAGGCAATCCTTATCCCAACTATTTTCCCATCTGACATCCTAACTTGTAAGAGCTCCACTTCTGTCAATCATCTCCCTTAGACCATCCTAGTAACACTCAGTGATTGCAGTTGACTGTAAGCATAAATTTTCAGAAATATTAGATTCAAGCATTGACAAATTTATTGAGCACTTAGACTTTTTTTTTACTTACATCTTGCCCAGGAGGCCCCTGTGGTCCAGGGATACCAGGAACACCACGGGGACCCTGGAAGTGAGGGAACAGACAAACTCAATAACATGAACAGCATTTATGAAGTGCCTCTTAGCTGAAGAAAAGAAATCCTCAACCTAATAGTTATTGAGGTAAAATTAACTAGCAGTTAAACAACTGTGAGAGAGTTTAAGAAAAAATATAATTAAACCTCACAATGCACTATTCCAGTATCCATCATTTCTGTGCCTCAAAGGACTTGATGAGCATCTCTGAAATCAAATTTCACATACATCAACTGGAAAGATAATAATGACTCTTTATAGGAGGCAAGTTTTTGAACAGGGAGAAAATATGAGTGAGCACAGGAAGGCAGAGGAGAAAAGAAGGTCCAGCTCCTCAGTGCCAAGCTATCTCACTGGCTAGGACTGGCTGTTGTGCTGGAAATTCATGCCAGTGTCTGTGAGAACATGGTACAGTTATCTGTTTCACAACAATGGATTGCGTCCTTGTAAAACTGAATGTTGAGAAACTAATTGTGTTTGGTGAATACCAAAATCTGTAAGATTTCAGTAAGAAAAATGCTTAAAAACTGTTTATTTAAAACCTTTGAGGCTGTGGCTATAAGGCATAGAAATGTGTCCTGAATTATGTGCCTTGATATAATTTTTTGAATGAAGGGTGAAAAAGTAACTGAATCTTTCTCTTGTAGGATTATTGACACATAAGAAAAAGTTGTCTCCAGGCCAAGACTCTCAATCAACTCTTTCTCACAACATAGGAGACAAGGACCTGGTAATGCACAAGTCCCCTTTGGAGGGTCAGCCACTCTGTGACCAACTCTCAGGCAAAACCAAATTAATTACATATACCTTCATGAAATCACTGGTAGAAACATATTTACTATGGTTACCCCCCTCCCCATAAAATTTGGGTATAGCTAGAAAGACATACTGTACCAGTGACCCTTTGTCTCCTGGGGGTCCTGCAGGGCCCTGCAAACAGAAAAGACACAGCAATAAAACCACCTAAAATTAACATCCCCCTTTGTCTGATCAGGGAGGGCCCTGAAGCATTAAGGGATTATTTTCTGCATTGGTCTACGTGGCTGTGCACAGGAGTGTGTGTGCACTGAATATGCCCTTTGACAATCCATGCTCAGCCTTGCCCCTGGCCGGCTCTGGGGACACAGAACCACACAGAAACACAACATCTGTTGGGCTGGGACATCCCATAGGACCTCTGAGCTCTTCAGTTTAGATCAAAGCAAGAAGTCTAGTGGTCTTGTATATTCTATCTGTTTGGGGATGCAGCTTAAAAAGGAGCAGCTGAGTAGAGTGAGGTACTAGAAAGTACTCACTTCTGAAGGAACACCACAGAAGTGGTGCAGTACCTGTATCCAGCACAGATGAATCAATCTGGTATCCCAAACACACACAAAACAAGGCTTATCCTCACATCCTTGGGGCTGTGTTTGAATTAACTGGCTCACACTATAACTCCTCTCCTTTTTCTTCCTGTTTCAGGCACAGTAACTCACTAATCCTCATACAGTCCTCCATGCACGACACCTTAATGCTGCGCTCAAGCAACAGCTGAATGCATAATTCTGAACCCATGGTAATATCAACAGGGCAAAGCAGGGCAAGATAAAAACCTTTCTACTTATTCAGCACACAGACCCATTGGGCAACTTCAGCATAAACATGTGAATTCACCCCAGTTCTCCAAGCAGTCCCCTCTTCTGTTGGGAAGAACACACTGCTAATGCTTGAGTTTATGGCTCAATGTTATGTCAATTGTAACTCAATACTTTAACAGACAAGGTAAAAATAAATCCTCATCTATATATACTTTTTGTGCAGGGAGCAAAGCCTGAGAGAGGTAAAGGGCACAGTAGGAAATAGGGAGAGTTTTTCAATTAAAAAGAGTGGCTGGCTTGCAGCTCTGAAGCTGAAGTATTATAAACACAATTTTGTTACATTGCTAAAAGAGTAGAGACTGACACTTTTAATTCAGTGTATAATATGCTCTGAAGCAGCTCCACTGATTTTATTCTGGTTTTTTGTTTGATTTTTTTTTTTCTGTGGAATTCAGCCTGATAGATTCGGGGTTATGCAGTGGTTTTTATAAATTCCAGAGTCTGTGCACTGGACCTAAGGTTATGATGGAAAAAACAGTGGAAAAAACCCCATTATAGTCGTCATTTGGTTTTGTGGGGTTTTTTTAAGTATTTAATGAGGCAGATTAAATAAATAAAACTTATATGAGAGTGTGGTGTGTAGGTGGCTATACATCCTGACAGTGGGCAAATAACAATGACACAAAAAAAAAGCAATCTACTGGTGTGAGACAAGTGATCTCTGCATTTGTAGTCAAGTTCTTAGTCATTTGTTTTCCAGGATACGAGGATGCTAAAGCCCCAATGAAGAATAACTTTGTCATCTTGTGTACATCAGGATGCAGAAGTGAACTCATTTAACCCTGTACTGAATCTAAAAATCTGTGATTAAGAACCACTCACAAGCTAGTGACTTTCCAACAAGCCAGATACTCATTTGTTAACTTAATTTTGGTTTTAATATTAATGACTGAACACTAAGAAATGCAGGAACACCACTGCTGTTTAGATAAATCTTAACAAATGACACCCAGCTAATCTTCAGTCATTGGTAACCCCATGACTACCATGAAAGCCATGACACAGTCACAGTGTGAAACATGACTGACCCAATCTGCTTTAACTAAGATAGAATTCAACATGGTGAAAGCAAATATTAAGTGTCAGTATTGCCGAGCAATACTACTTGTCATTTCAAGGCAATTCCCTGTACTGACTGGGAAAATTATATCTAGATAAACAGAGCATTGATAGCCAAACATTTACTGATTGGTACAGGATCATGGTATGTACAAGGTATTGTAAAAGAATAAAACAATGCAAGATTTCAGATGTCTTCTAGTAATTATAGCTAGAAAAAGAGTTTGCTTTCTCCGGAACATATTTCAGTAGCAAATTCAGTGCAAATCTGGAGGTCTCTGGGCAGGGCTATAGCCACAACACTCCCAAATCTCCCTCATCTCAAGAGGAGTTGTGCATAAGAAGTACTGGAGTGATCAAACCCCAGAAATGGGAAAATTCAAATTTTCCAGAGCAGACTCTCAGATTCACGTTGTGACCTACTAATATGCAGGAGATGAGGGAGGAGCCAGATGGGGTCCAACTAACTAAATGTTTGTGGGAAATTATGGGAATGATGGCCCTTTTGGAACATAGCAATTTAAGCAATCTGATTTTGTATTTTGCTATCAGAGTGTCATTACGTCACTGATGTGGGCATGTGTGTCACAGTCATCCCTCCAAACAGGGTAACAGCAAGGTTACATCTGTCCAGTACACCAGAGCTGCTGGCTCAGCACAGATCTCCACTCACATCCACAGCCAGCGTGTCAGGATGATGCAGAAAATTCAGGAGTGACAGCCAGTGATACTAATGATTCCAATAGCAGTTTTTCTACCTCTTGGTTTCAACTAAAACTGAATACATTAGGAGCCCTCAACAACAGTTGTGTGATATCTGAGTCATGAATGGCAGTCTCTGGACTAGTCTGAAATTTGCACCTTTAGAAGGTAAGATGTCCCACAGGCACAGTTGAGTACAGGCAACACATTCCTTAGGTGGTAATGGGTAATTTTTCACCTTGTTACAGGTTGCAGCAGAATCTGCTACTTACAGGAGGTCCAGCCAGGCCGATTCCTGGCACACCTCTGTCTCCTGGCTGTCCAGGTAGGCCAGGAGCTCCCCTTTCACCCTGAAAAAAAGGAATAATTTAAAGGCTTTGTGCACTGATGAGAAAATGTGCTGAAATGTAATCAGGTTGTAGAACGTCGCACTGATACATCCTGACCTGATTCTGCCCACAGAGGAACAATATCAGGCTGTGGTAGGAAGGGTGACCTGGCACAGTTAATGTCTCATCATGCCAAGAAAACTGTCCTCTTCTATCACAGGAGCCCCAGCCCATCTCTGAGAGCACTCACACAACATCAGAGTGTGCCACGTCATATGTGAGTGGGAACACAACCTCTGTAACTATTTTTCATTTATTTTAGTGCACAGCATCCAATTCCCTGCATTTCACAGAATCATCAAGGTTGGAAGAGACCTTCAAGACCATCTAGTCCAACCATGAACCCAAGACCACCTTAATCACCTCTAAACTATATTCCCTAGAGCCACATCCAGATGCCTCCTGAATACTTCCAGTGACAGTGACTTCATCGGGGTATCAGGAACTCTTCTTGGCTTGGGGAAGCACTAAGCACTATAATACACTTTTGGCTCATTCTGTTTCTATGGTAGATGGCTAAGTCACAAAAATTGCCAAATACAGATTGCTTATCTGGGGAAGACAGAATTAAGGGTGTTTTATTACATCCTAATGTACTCCTTTCCTTTACCAGCATAGACCTACTCACAGTAACGTATGAAATTCTTCTGGTGAAAAATAATTCCACACTTCAACCACTCTCTCTTGAGCACTGTACTACAAAAGGAGAGCCCTCCACTCTAGAAAACAGGATTTTCGAAGCAAAACCTGATTAGCACAGAAAACAACTTGACTCTGTTCAATGGACACTGCAGACAGAGGGCTAAGAAAGAATTCAGTTACAATACTTTAACATCTGTTTTCTAGTTATAAGGAGAAATCAATAAGACTTTTATGGATTGCATTGCAGGTGTAAGATGTGATCTCACATTTTTAGAAAATTTATAAAAATTAATCTCATTTATGCCATTTATTACATTATTTCTAGCTGTATAGAAAGAATCATGATACAAAAATTGTTACCTGTGGATTCTACCCACCCAAATTTCCATCTACAATAGCTCCTATTTTTTCCCTTTCTTTCTTCTTAAACTAATCTTATTCCATCAAGAAACAATACTGCTAGGACAGTGAGAAAAATTATATTCTGATTACTTCAAACACTCCAGCAGATCCCTTCTCTGCTATTTTATTCAAGAAGATAACTTCAATACAAAAAGTTCAATAGTATTTTCTGTGCACAATTAAGATTCTTACCTTCTTCTGTGGATATTGAATAGAATATTTCATGAGATTGCTTTTAGTGTTTTTTTCTGATTTTTATGTTAATTCTCTGTCTATTTGTGTGTGTCTTTGTGGGTGTAGTGTGTGGTCTGAACTGTCAAAGATATATACAACAGGCTACAATGCATTTATACAAAATGCAGCAAAATAGAAAGAAATATTCATAGCAGTTTGGTTTTTTCAAAAGTGTGGGACCTAGTTGGATTGAGTCTCATAATGCTATAATCTTCCTTATAACATTTACAGAATCTCTTTGAACATCCTATTCCTCATCCAATCCAGATCAGGACATGGTCAATTCAAAGAGGGGAATTTCTGATGTGTTTTATTGGAGATTCAAGCACAATCCAGATGCTTCCAGAAGCAAAGGCTTTTGCTGGTTTGTTCCTTTCTCTATTTGCTGTGCACTTGTAAGGGAATACGCAATACTTTCAGCAGAAGAAATTACTGTCATTAACCTCATCAACTAGTTAGTTTTTGCCTTAACTATGATATATGAGGGCAAACCAAGACTGTCTGGTCCCACTGGAAAATAATTCACACCTCCCTGGAGAGGTGAAGGGAAGGAGTGCTATGGAAGAATGCTCTTTGAGGGGCTGACAAGTAGTCTCAAGAGTAGATCATCCTTGAGCCATGCAATGTCTCTCTAGCAGTATGGATTAAAGGGTCCAAATACAGTTTCCCTGAAAAAATGTGCATTTAGCCCTTAGTCTGTGTTGAATTCACATTATGCTGAAGGAAATTTCAAATGTGCAAAGTGTACACAGCCAATTTATATCTTAGTATCTACATCAACAGACATACTGGAATAATAGAGAAAGGGAGCTCCTAAAAGTCTAGGACTGTGTTTTTGAGTGAAAGCTTCACAAACTCAATTTTCCAGGGGAAAAAAGACCATATTTTCACCATAATTTTTTTCCAGTTCAAATGATTGAGAGTAGTACTGCACAAAGAATTCCATGATCACCTTATGTCCAAAGGGTCCTGGCAAGCCTGGTGGTCCTCTTTCCCCCTAAAGTGGTGGAGGCAAAACAAGAAAACAGTCACCATCCAGCCAAACAGGAGCCTGGACTTTGATATAGTCCCTGCAGCAAGTACCACCACCAGCCCCCACCCCAACCTAAACACCATCCTGGCAGTATCTTACTGACAACATGTAAGCAAATTAAATCATCTGCTAACTTGGATAGAATTAAATGCTTTTAGGGACCTTCCACCAAGCTAATAATTTTTTTACTGGTCACAAGGTCAATGGCTACTCCTTGTGGAGGTCTTCATTTTCAGGGGCCACCACAGCACATCAAAAGGGGTTCAATGTTCAGAAATACAGCTTTAGTTCTCTCTGCCATTTTAGATGCAGTGCTATGATCTGGGGCATTTTGCACAGCCAGACCTTTCATGGATTCTGATAAATCCACTGTTCTCCTGCAGAAGTCTTGCCTGTCTGTCTCATGTTGAACTACTCAAGCACAAAGCTTGCCAGCTGGACTTACCGGTGCTCCGTCTTTACCCTTCCCAGGCAAACCTGGCTCTCCAGCAGGCCCTGGCACACCAGGTGGCCCAGGAAAGCCCACTTTTCCTTCTTTTCCAGGATCACCCTGTAGAAGACAATCCATCAGAACTCTTAGTAGACTAATAAAGACCATTTCTGTCTCAGGTCTTTCACTGGGGCTGAAAGATATGTCTTTTTTCTAGCTTTCTCTTATGGTTTCCTTTTGGTATCATAGGAAACACTCTTTTATAGAAAGTCTTTTCCTTCAGTAATCTCAAGGCACTTGTAATTTCCCTTAAGGAAAGAAAAAGGATACTTCGAACTTCAAACAGACCTCGAATTGCCACGTTAGCACATCAGACACTCAGTAAGTGAATCGGGAATAAGCATGTTGAAACTTTGAAACCTTAGATAAATTATATAAAGAATTGGCTGCACACATATAATCCTTTACACAAAAAGTTGACCAAGTTTATGACTAAGTCTGGATCCAGCCACACCTAAATTCCCCTCTGAGGACTTTAGAGCACAAGGGGATCCTTCCTGAACCTCATGACTCAATGGAAGGGTCTCCCTTACAGTTCTGTCTGACTCTGTCCTTTATGCAGTAAATAATCAAGAGTACTTGCATTGAATCTTGTTAAACAAATGTGGCATTTACCATTGAACTTTGTTAACTCAGTGTCTTATATCAATAAAATATATTGTTGCTTCTTTCTCACTCTATTCACAATGCTGTATGAGAGCACCCTTGGTCCCTGCCTGACCCTGAGGTGGAAGAAGATTTGACAGAAGAGGCTGGGATTCATTCCCTTTTAAGCCCCAAATATATGCATATATGGGGCCATGTTTCCAATTAATCATTCCTACTCCAGCATTCTGGGCAGGGTGCAGTGCATGACCAAATCACCAACCCCTGACCTCAGAAAACCCATGAGATGGGACAAGACTGAGGTAAAGCAGGCAAAGTGTAAGCAAGACTGCACTGGAAAGCTGAACTAATGGTACAGTTATAACAGCTTATCAGGTAAGCAGAAATCTGTTTTCTAATCATGAAAGACACTTTTCCTTCCAGCTTTGGATTCACAGTGATGAATAGGAGTTTCTTAAAACACCAAATGCCAGCTCTTGTCAGGCAATGAGGACAGCAGAAGGTCATAATTTCAAAATGTGTAGCGGTGGCTTCACTCTATCCAGTCATATCTCAGTCATATCTCTTGGTTTATTAGGTAAATTATAAAGCTGCAACAGGGTGAAAACCTTATAGCACATGTAATAGAGGAGTTCAGACAAGATGATCTAATGAACCCATGTGTCTTAACCGTACATGAACCTATGAAATAATTTCCCAGTTCAGACTGCTTCTGTCCCAGTTACTTAAAATGCCCAAGAAAAAGAGAATCAAATCCATCAAGGAACAAACTCACCCTTTCCCCTTTTTCTCCTGCCTTCCCTGGCAGTCCAGGGCCTCCAGGCACACCCTGGAGAGAAAAGAACTTTAAAGCTTAAAAGTTTCTTTGTAGGCAGTATTTGATCCTAAAGCAAAGGGGCAGACCTGCGTGTTCAGTACAATCTATCTCAAGGATTAGTATCAGCTCTACATTTCCCGGTACAGACAACCTGTAATCCAGAGAACACCACAGAAGAGCTGTGTGCCAGGTCCTTAAAGGAGGATTTTTTTTCAATACAAAGGGGAGCTGAACAGCAAAAGCAGAAATAGACCTAATCCTAGATTTGTGCATTCTGCTTCTACTACTAACTTTCTATTTCATTTTGTGAAACCCTCAGCAGTTTCTGATCCACTACGAACAACCCCCCAGTCATCAGAGAAGCCAAAATCCTCCCAGTATTAATTTTTTTATGGCTACTGCTCTCCAAAGCCAAATATTGGGAAACATAGCTATGTTCATTTTATCCTCTATTTCAGTTTTCGATCCTTTTCACATCTTGGCAGTTCTCAAAGGATTCCACGTCAAAATATAGATGATTTAGAGCTCTAAATTAGATACTGTAACTTCCTAACTCACCAAAACACATTTTGGAGTGGTACTCCATTTAAGGATGTGAAATCATGTCTTGGCACCATTAAGATTGGATTGACCTCAGAATGGATGTGATAATTATTTTCCTTTCTGCACCACTAAAAATAGTTTCCTACTATATTAGCTTTTATAGGTAATATATTGGTATTATTGGTATAGAAGTTTGCTTAACGGAATATGAAATTGAAAAAGGTCTTAATTTTCAACATCACTTTTCAATTTGAAATTAAATCATTAAATTGATACAATTAAATCAAATGTATCTTAACAATTAGTAGAAAGGCAATTTAGGTTGTCTTGGATTGCACAGGTAATAAACTCTGGCTCAAAGAGTCCTCTGTGCTAAACCACTATGCTCGAATACATTGTATCAAGCATCATGTATTCATCATCGTGGCCAGGCTTCGCAAACGAAGATTTGGGAAGGGTTCTACCCACATTTGCTACAAGCACGCTGGTGGCTAAAAAGGCCAATACGAGACAGGCATGTCCAGTTGCAAAAGGCACAGCAGAAAGACTCCTTAGGTGGTAAATTCTGCAGGGCACAATTTTTTCTGCGTTGTCTTTTCTCCTCAAGGGTGATCCTGAGTGCGTTCTCAAAGGCATCAGCAGCGTTATAGATGGTGTGTCTCCAGGCCTCCCGATTGGAGGCCAGAGTAGACCAGTGATGAAGATCAGTGTGGTCAAGGCTGAGATGTTGTTTCAGGGAGTTCTTGTATCTTTTCTTCGGGGCTCCTCTCTTGTGGCAGCCGGTGGCAAGTTCACCGTAAAGCAAGATCTTAGGGAGGCGGTGGTCCTTCATCCTGGAGACGTGCCCTGCCCAATGCAGCTGTGTTCTCAGTAACATGGCCTTAATACTTGTGACTGTTGCTTGTTCTAGAACAGATGTATTGGTCACATAATCTGACCAGTGGATGTTTAGGATTGAACGGAGACAGCGTTGATGGAAGCGTTCAAGGAGACGCAGGTGGTGGCGGTAGATGACCCATGATTCAGATCCATATAAGAGAGTAGACAGCACTATGGCTCTGTAAACACTGATCTTGGTACTTTTCTTCAAGTGTTTATTTTGCCAAACTCTTTTATGAAGCTTTCTGAAGGCACTATATGCCTTTGCTAACCTGTTGTCTATCTCTCTTACCATCTGAGGAGATGAGACTACCTAGGTAATTAAACTGCTGGACTGATTTGAGCTCTGATTGGCCAATGGTGATATGGGGATGGTGGAAGACTTCCTGGGGTACAGGTTGATAGAGAGCTTATCAAGCACATACATTATATATATATATATAATATATATATATTATGAGGTCTAAATGGTGTTTTTCATCTACTCCAGGCTAAATCCAGAGAACTTCAGGAACTAGAAAGAAAATTGCACTAGTCGAGCTGGGATTAGAGTTAGTCCAAAGATTTTGCCTACATGAAAAGTTTTATCATGCACAACTTCATAACAGTGATGAACATCTACCGAGGTAAGGGGGATACCACATTGATTTCAAGGCTCTGATTGTAGGATCAAATGCCTTCATGCTTTCATAACAAAAAGGGGAGTTTACCATGCTATTTTTGTATCAAGAAGTCATGTTTACAATAGGAAAGGACAAATGAAAACAAGGTAAAGAGAACAAAACCAGAGAGACAATAACCACTGAAATTTTTCTCTTGAAGAGCAGGCAGCAAAAATCGCTTTTGACATTTTGGTGAGGAATGAAGCAGCTCCATGCCTCCCTCTTGGCTAAAAATGAAATGAGATGTTTCATGGATACACCATGAACATTCAACAATAAGAAACTAGTGTAATGAAACACAGTCTTTTAACCTGATAGTAATCCCCGTGGAAGGGAAAACTAAACACATTAAATAAAGAAATCAGGACACAGATGGGAAAACAAATACACTGGTGCATACATACCACATTTCCTGGCAAGCCTCTTGGGCCTGGGGGCCCTGCTGGTCCACTCACACCCTGTTTTGAGAAAATGAAGTATGTGTGTACATATGTAAGTCACAACTTGTATCACCATAGGAACAAGATGTTCCAAGAGAGACTGGATTTCATGTCAGACAAGGTGTTGTACAAGCAGAAAGCAAAAAATAGCATATTTGTGAGAAACTTTTTAGTGTAAAGAAGAAAGAAACAATACAAAATGGATGAAGGTTGTCTTTGGGAGCTTAAAGCTACCTTCCACCAAAATAAATCCTAAATCTAGGTGAGATGCAGGAAGAAAATTCTGGGCCAAAAACATCAAAAGAACAGAGGAAACTATGTTGATTTATCATTAAAAAAATCCAGGTCAACAAAATATTCTTTGCTGACAATTCCACCTTGCTCTGGGCAACAAAACCTGAAAACACTCATTTGCACTAAACAGATGAACATCCCAAATCATTGAGAATGTATAGTTCTGAATTATAGGTCTCTTCCATTTGCAGGTGAAAGCTTTGTAGGGTCAGAAAACTCATGTGTGTCCCTAAAAATTCATAGGGAACATTAGAGAACATAGATTTGGAGATTTATGTCTCCATAGAGACGATGTTTGGGATTACCGGGCTGTATCCAGATATTTCATAAAATTAGAGATTTGAGTTAAAAGGGACCTTAAACATTATCTTATTATTCCAACCCCCTGCCAGGGGCAGGACACCTTCCACTAGACCAGGTTGATCAAAGTCTCACACAGCCTGGTCTTCAGCACTTCCAGGAATGGGGCATCCACAACTTCCCTGAGCAACCTGTGCCAGGGCCTCACTACTCTCATAGTGAATAATCTCTTCCTAGTATCTAATCTAAACCTACTCTCATCTTAAAGTCATTCCTCCTTGTCCTATCACTCCATGCCCTTGTTACAAGTCCCTCTCCAGACTCTTGCAGTTCCTCTTCAGGTGATGGAAGCAGTTCTAATGTCTCCCCAGAGCCGTCTTCTCCCCAGACTGAACAACCCAATTCTCTCAGCCTTTCCTCACAGCAGAGGTTTAAAGGTTTCCTCATTTCTGTGTTATTTACAGGTGCTGGTCTGTGAGTCAGTAGAAATACTTGGAGCAGGGGCAGTCTGTGAAAGGATGGCAAAAAAAGAAGGTGCCTGTATATACCTGCATTTCCATATCATTAACATCCTCCTTGTCAGGAAGGTATACAAAGAAGTAAAATCAATGGGTAGGTTTGGTGGAAGGGGTATGTTTTTTGCCCTTTTTTGTTTTATATTCCTCCCCAAAAATACTAAGTGGTTCTTCAAGCAAGAGTGAAAGAGAGCTGGAAATAGGCAGTTCAGGGTTTAGGGTCAAAGCACTGCTCAGGGACAATATCACAGAATATTCTGTGTTGGAAGAGACCCACAAGAATCATCAATCCCAACTCCTAAGTGAATGGCCCATACAGGGATCAAACCTATGACCTTGGTGTTATTCACACCATGCTCTAATGTCTAAGCACCAGCCCAGGAAGGAAAACCATGAACACAAAGGTGGAGGAAGAAATTTAAGCGCTCTAAGATGCATAATTTCAAAGTCCTATTCCCTCCTCTCAATCACAAGCATCCTCTATCTCAATCATTATTTCAACAAGTTCTTCAGGCTTTCTTCCTTCTCTGCTTGCAAAGAAAGTCTGTGGACTCTTATTCAGCCACAAAGGTCTTATGTGCTCTCACAATAATAAAAAGGGACTGAAATCCTTTACTGTTCCTTAGCACACAGCCAGGCAACAGCAGCGCTCCCTACAACACATCTCAAAAAGGGCTGTGGGATGAGTCCTCTGGGTGAGCTGGTATTAAAAAAATCAGAATTGACGAGGAAGCCTGAAAGCAACTGTGATCAAAAAGCAATTCAGGTTGCTGATGAGCATCTCCCTGCTCCAGCTGCCTGCCTGGCCTGGGCTGATATCTCAGTGCAGTCACCAGCTCCACCAGCACCTCACTCAGAAAAGGGAGTTCTGTTAGACAGGGGGAGATTTCACCAGTAAGAGATGCACAATTTCGAGCTGGGCTGACTGAGGCATTGATTTGTTTGGTGCAGATGGGCCTGTTTGCCCACAAGCAGTGACTCTTCCAGCTGTGGATTAGGATGTGCCTTGTGTCTAAGCAGCCTGGGACTCCAAAGCTGGAAGGCATTGACTTCAGTGTCCCTTCAGGAGTGTTACTGCCAGGGAAAAATGCTGCAAGGGAAGCAATTACTCACAGTCTCGCCGGGGGCTCCAGTTTCTCCTCGGGCTCCTTTTTCCCCCTTTGCACCCTGTGCAAAAATAAGAGAGAGATACCAACTGATTAGACACGGGAGGGGACTGCCTGCCAGACAAAAAGACTTCATGACACCCAAATATGCACTAGGCAATGGTTTTTGTTAATCAATTCACAGAGAAGTTAACTGCTGAGGAAATAGCTCCTGGATTTCTATGCAGCAAGAAAAGAAAACATAAAAATAAAACCCTGAGACTTAAGAAGAATTACTAATGGCTGATCAACTCAGAGGCTGATTCTCAGCACAAGATGCTGAAACTTGCAGGTATTTATCCAGGTGAAATTCCTTCCCATCCACAGGGCTACCAGCTATTTCATTTACAGCTGAACTCTAATCATCTCCCTTCACAGAGGAAGATTTGCCTGCAGTTCTCAAAAATAAACATCAGTAATTTAGAAATGGTCAAAATAGATCCCTGTGCAGAGGTTTGTCCTAGTCCTACCTATCACAGGGCCCTTTCTGAAGAATTTTGGCAGGACAAATTCTACTCACTGAAATGTCCTCCCATTCAGCAGCTGTTAGTTAAAAGTTACCTGGTATTATAGTTTTGTTTGTTTAGTTTTTTCTTCAGAATGCTAAGACTGCTGTTAACCTGTTTAAGCTGTTGATGCCCAAATATTGCTGATGATATGGCTGGGGCACAGCACATATGAAGGCAGAGTGAACACCTCCCCATGTTAACATGAAAACACCTCAGTGATGCCTGGAAATAACATGTGTGAGCCAAGAAAGATTCAGAAGATGATTAAGACTATACAACCATTTCACACGAGCCATAGTTCACTCAAGGTCAAATGGACTGGGCTTGAGTCTAACTGCTCTGCAATGTTTTGATGATGCACTGCAGTGACTTATCTGTGAGACCTGTGGCATCAGTACAAGGTGCCCTCTTGAAGGATCATGAAGTTGGAAGGAGTCTCTCAGACAATACCGATCATGCTACAGAAGTACCATATTCCTGAGCTGATTTTCCTCCTGATGCCTGGCCTGAGTAAATACCTGTAAAAAAGTCCCTGAACTTTTAACAATTACAAAGAAGAAATGGGCTGCAAGTGCATAGGGGAAGAATTGTTTACAGTGATATAGACCTTGAGGGCACTCCTCTCTGGTCGTGTCAAGCCTTTCTTCAAGGCTGGGCTCTCTTACCTGGACTCCTGCAGGTCCTGGGGCACCCTGTTTTCCTGGGACCCCAGGTAATCCCTGCAAAAACAGAGGGAGAGGTGAAGGAGCTGAAGGAAACTGCTTGTTTCTTCTCATGAGCAGAAGGAGATGATTCTCCCTCCTCCCACTGAGAGAGGAAAGAGTGCTTTTTACAGAAGTGACTGTGCAGAACTCTGTCTCTTCTGGGGACTCCAGAACGAGAGCAGTCCAGAACAAAAATGCAGTAGCCAAATGCACAATTTAGCTGGGCCACACCACAGTACAAAGACAAGAACCACTGGGGCTATTTCTGATGAGAGAGGCATCCCAATACAGAATAAGCATGTCCCCCCCTCTCCCTCCAAAAGAGGCATCTTTCATGTGCTCTCACTGCTTAAGTTCAAAACCAACTGAAGAAACCCTTGGCTGTACTTACAGGTTCTCCACTGGTTCCTCGATCTCCTTTCTCCCCTTTTGGTCCAGGTTCACCCTGATATAAAACAAGAAAAAGAGAGAAAGAAAGGCTGTTTTCATGCCTGGAAATCACACTAGTCCTGTTTGGTAAGAGGCCTCTTTCAATCAGTTATCCATTTATCATAGAGTGGGATATCAGTTTTGATTCATCAGACCTAAAAGTCCTTCGCAGAAGCTACTCTAAGACTTGGAGATTCCTGCCTAGACTTCTTGTTCTGTTATGATAATAATTGAAAAAATGTTTAGTTTAAAAGCAGAAAATTTTTCCCTCATAGAAAACATATCCTACAGCTGGGGGAATGATCTCACATACAGACAGTTCCCTATCCCAATTATAAGAGACGGGTGTTCAGGATCTCATCTTAAGCACTTCCAGAGGTGTGCAGTACGCAGCTATTCCTGATCTCTGGTTCTATTAACATCTCCATACATTCCTGCAGCTTCCACTTCCTCCTGCAATGTCAGTACGTTATTTCATGCACCACCATCACTGGCTAATAGGATTAATTTATTCCTGTTCTTCCTTCTTACAGCAAACTGAAGATGCTTTCAGAGAGAGGTTCCTAAGCTTTGTGCTGAGCTCTAGTACAAAAATCAATAAATCCATATTTCTGCTTTTTGTAAATTGAAACGGAAAGCACACAATTCTGGAACTAGCTGGAATAAACCAGGCACTACATGAATACTCATATTTATATATTGATATGAACATATGTATTCAGGCAACAGCAATCATTACTTATTCATTATTTATCATAGAAAGTATTTCAATTATACAATCAAGGAAGACTAGGAACATCAGTGATTTTAGCTACATACACGTGCAAGGAATAGTGATCAGTCAAATGCAGAGCCAGACAAATCAGCTTGAATTTTATTCACATCAGCTATTTGCCAATCATTTCTACAACACCTGGGAATTGAAAGTCCATTTTCAAATGATTCTCTAACAGACAAAATAAATGTATCTGCATAAATATTACTTATGCTTGTATTTATTATGCCTTATGAATAAATATTATCATCTGTGATAAATAATGGGAGGAATTTTACTCTACAAGTAGCATCCTGTTAGAAGAACTTTCAACCAGGCAGTCCCTGATGCCATCTAGTGTCCTTCAGAAAGATAACAGGTCCACCTAAAGTGGCTCAAGTAAAGGGTCCAAAGCTGAAAATCTGTATGGTTGTGCCTGGAAGCTGCTTTGTATAATGACCTTTCAAGTCCCAAAACTCTTTTGAGAGAGCAGAACAACAAAGCACAGTCAATACAACTGTAGGCAGGGATGGTGCTACTGAGTTGGAATAAGGCACATATTACCAGGAAAACAAGACTGCAAAGGGAATAAGTAATTCAACAGGTAAAGTGAGGAAGTTTTTTTAATATTCTTCTTTCTTCCACTTTGTCCTTGATATGTGACCTGCACAGTAATGCAAAATCTAACAGCCACAGACATGTGTAGAGGAGTCATCACTTTGAAGAATCATAGAATGGTTTGGATAGGAAGGGACTTTAAAGATCATGTGCTGCAAGTAGGAAATGAAACTTCATTTTAAGCTTGGTTTAAGAGGCTGGGATAGCATACAGCTGTGTTCCAGGCACTGCTGGTTTAAATGCTGCTCTTACCAGAACAGCTTTGGACTTCTCATCATGGCTGGTTACAATGGTGAAGATGCCCAGAACCAGACACAAGCTGAGTTCTTTACTGAAAACATTTAAATAACTCAGAAAACACTAAGGTGCTGTGTTTCTATCAAATACAAGAGGTGATAACCAAAGGCCATGTTTATTAGAGATGTTACTTACAGGAATCCTGGGGTGTGGGGTGAAGAAGGCTGTCTGGAACAGAAACCAGAGTGTAAAGGATTGCCTATTTTTCTTGAAATGCAATAGCTTGTATTCTCCTTGTCATTACAGATTACACATTCCATACATCCACCAGTAGGCTTATAAATTAGCAACTCATTGTAACATCTGGCTGTCTGGAAACAAGCCCACAAATATCAGACATTTTCTAGAGTATTTGAAATATGAGTATAAATTCAGAAATATCCTGTAGGTCCCACTGCTATGAAACAAAAGAAAACTTTTACCTTTTTATGAAGTTTACTGTTAGTAATCTCCAGCTCACTTTTCCTCTTGGACCCATCTTCTATATTATTAAATTTCCTGACACCAAGCTTGACCTTGGTGTGTTTTCTCTCTGCTTTGTACCATGTACATAACATCTCAACATCATTTTCTTAGGGAATACATAGTCATTCTGAAGGACTAGCAACAAAATAATAATAAAGTTTTGTACAAAGAGTATCTTTTTTAAAAGCTGATAAGATTAGGAAGAAAAAATAGTCTTTGAAGAACTGAAGATATGTGAAAATCATCATGTACTTTTAACAGCTGAAATAAAAATTATTTCTCTGTACAAACACAGGAACTTGAGCAGTCAGGCATGTCTTCTCTGTGTCTAGCCATGCTGTACCATGTTTGTGAGTTGCTTTCTCCACCTTTACTAAGACAGACTTATCCTTGATGTTGTGATTGAGTCATTCTTGTGTGATACACATGGAGTTTTCTTACATGAAGCATACTTTGGCACAGACAGAAGAGGCCCAACCAATGTCAGGGAATAAATTCTAACACCTCCTCCATTGCTGCTTGAAGGTCTCAAGGCACTTGATTTTCACCAACAGACCTTGATTCAAACTTTCTCCATAATCTCTAGCTGTGGTGAGCAGAGATGATGAGCAGATATCTACCATTTTTTGGTGGATGTGTGAGTGGGATCAGTCCTCTGGTTGCAATGACAGTGCTTATTACAAGGTGCTTACTCCGATTTTGCTGGAGGGAACTGTGAGGTTTGTGTATTTACATTAAGTGGTTGCTGGTTCAATCACCAGTGAAAATCACTGTAATTATACTCAGGTTCCCAAAGGTAATTTTTCAGGCTCATATTTAAAACAATAAATTTGTGTCTTCACGGCCTGGTTTTTGGTTGGGTTGGTTTTTTTGTTGTTTTTTTTTTTTTTTTATTAGCAGAAAGTGTATGGGCAGCCGGGTCAGACTGGTTGCTGTGTTGGATCCAGTGTTGAACCCAGAATAATCTGGGCTGAGAGAATCTTTCTGGAATTACAGCACAGCATGGCATCATATGCCAGGGAAGTTCTGAGTGGCTGCATCATCTCTGGAGCTCAGTGGTCCACCCCAAAAATTAATGTCAGTGAGAAGTGAAACCCTTTGCTCTTCCTGGAAAATGATGAATTATTCCCCAGGAAGACAAGCTGTTGTTCACTGGTTCATTGAGTGAACCAGTCTTATCCTGAGATCCAAGTGGGAAAAAATCTAGCTCACCCTGGAAAATCTGCAGGAATGTACTCCCTGTTTTCAGCTGTGATTTTCTTCAGACAGCTCCCACAGCTCCTAAACAAATCAATTTAAGTGCTATCACAAAGCAAGGTTATAAAAAATTTGCTATCTGCAAAGAGGTAAAAGAAGGTACAACCTTCCCCAAAAACAAGAAGACCAAATGCATCCTGATATTGCAAAGGGAGACAATCTCAGAGCAAACAGGTCCTAAAGTTCCTGCAGAGAAGTAAGGAACTTGAACATATTTGTTTCTGAGGAATTTGTGCAGAGGAAATGTGATGATGCCTTGAATATTGTTACAGTACTGAACACAATCTCACTTACTGTTCCAGGTAAGCCTGGTGGTCCAGGGGAGCCCGTGTCACCCTGGAGAGAGGAGGAAAAACATAACTAATGATATAAAAAGGTGCCCGAATAAAACTCAACATTACTTGCTAGAAGACGCAGCATTGCCAGATGAGATGTGACCCAACCCACCAGCTCAGTGGCACTGAAAATCCCAATGCACTTCTCTGATGGGTGGAATGTACCCCAGTGTTCTGGTCAGAAATTCTGCTGTCCTTGTTTTGCTGCACGCAGGATTCTCACTTTGTTGACTTTATCACTTTATGATTTTATCATTAACCTGACTTCACAGTTCATTTCTAAACTTACCCCACCCAGTGTAGGATATGGAGCTTAATTTTCTTTTTAAATTAAATTTGACCAAAAATCTTGATTGAAAACCACCTTTTAGCTGAACTTCTTTCATTGATGGAAAATAAAAATCCTATTTTTCATCAAATATTTAATTTTCTAAACCCAGTTGTTCCCTTAATTTTTTGAGTCAAAACTATACTGTTGCCAGAGTATCTCACAAGCATTATAGGCTGGGTTTGGCAGCTGGCATTGACCTTTCTGTGGGCTGTGCTCCACAAACATCAGTCCCCTGACACTTCAAAGCTGAGAACTACAAACAATACTAGTCAACCTCCCAGATACAGGAGATTCAGGGGCTTCACTGTTGTCAACTGACCACCCATGAAAGAATTGCCACCACCACAGATGGTGAAAGTCACTGATAAACTGAGGACTGATGTATCCTAGGAAGAAGAAGGAAGTGGTACCCACATCTTAAATGCTATTGCCGCTATGATGAGGGCAATTTTTTTGCCATACATCCACAAGCATCTGCAAGGTCAGTGCTTCCTCTTCACCTTCATGTTCACAGGGTATGAATGTAAATTTTGGTGGACATTACTTTTGTCTAGTTCTCTCATTTTCACTAAAATTAATGTACTTTTGATGGCAGAAGCCCAGACTGTTCCTTAAATTATTGTTCTATCGCACTTCAGGCAGGCACAGAAAACTCCTTTAGACTTTGTTTCCAGGCTCATGTATATGATCCAATTATAAAATAAAGTTTCCTTGGATTAAAGAATTTGTCCTTAATTTCATCAGCTTGCATTGCTCAATAAATGAGTCTCCATCCCATGCAGAGCTATTTTTTCTGCTTCTCTGTAAAGCTCAGTTAAAAGTCTTCTGATCCTCCTCAGATACTCTCCTCTATCGCTTGTCTCTACCCCCTCGTCTCTTTTCCTTCTTATCTAAGGAATATCATGGTCATTTAATGACTTACCTTTTCTCCCCTTTCACCTTTCATTCCTGGGAAACCATCTCTTCCTTTTTCTCCCTAAAAGCAGGGAAATGAAAGCAGGAAATATGCATATTTTGATTTGATTGCATCAGCTCCACCAAGATATCTTACACTTTCAATTATCTTACTTGTCTTTCAAGAGGTAGAGCAAGCAATTAAAAATGTGAAATTTTGAAGGTGGCTTCATAAAACCACATGATTTTCAAAACCAATGAATATCAACTGGGTTCATGGAAAGGAAAGCACCAAGCCTAAAATAACTTACTTGTAGAAGATCCTACTGCCTAATGCAGTTTAAAAAAAAATAAAAGATTTTTTTCCAGTTGGACAAGAAAGGAAGCAGAATAGGAGTTAAGACTCAAAATACTATTTTGCTTATTCACATTACTATTTTGCCCATGTAACCCGGCCTTCTGAACGTGAGCTGCTTAACAAGGATGATGTGATACTCCTCAAAGTGTATACCCAAAGAGCATTTATCCTGCATTCAAATTGGAGCTATCTGACCTACATTTCTATAGTATTGTATGTAGAATGAATCATAGAATGGTTTGGCTTGGAAGGGACCTCAAAGATCACATAATTTCAACCCCTGCCATGGGCACCTTCCACTAGACCAGGTTGCTCTGAACGCCATCCAATCTGGCCTTGAACACTTCCAAAGGAATACAATCTATATCCTATGCTCTACAATGTATATAATGGAGCAAACTAAATGAAAAGACCCCAGCTGATTTTTGATCCTTCTTGATCACGTTCAAGCGTGTGGTCAGCTCTCAGGAGTACAGACCTCATTTACATAGCAAAATTTACTGTCAGGTCCCTGATACAAATATTTCCTGGTATGTAGATGACTCCAGAGGTCTGGAACTAGCCAGGGGAATCAGTAGATGCCAAGATGTTGGTGGAAGTTAGACCATCAGAAAATAATCAAGCCATCTGCAGCTTTCTCCAAGGCTCAGTGACAAAGGGAATTGTGATTTTTTGTTGTTATCAAAAATTGTTACTGTTCTTAAATAGGGCAGATATTTCTGGAAGGGAGTCCTAAAGAACAATGTACCTCTTCTACTGCCTAACAGTCAGCATGACATCAGGCATAACCTTCTACATTTAGGATAAACACTGTTCATTAGCACCTCTACTGCAAGTAGGAACAGTCACTAGGCTGGAAATACCTTTTTGGAAGGGGTGCCTGTCGACCTTGCTGGATGCCAATCAGCTGCTCACCCCAGCAATCTCACCAAGAGAGAATCTCATCTTGGGACACTCAAGATAAGTCATCCTGTTGCTAAACGGCCCAAAGAAAAGATGAAGCTGTTCCTCAAAGTCACTCACCTGGTCTCCTTTTTCTCCTCTCAGTCCAGGTAAACCCTGACGACCTGGAAAACCTGCTTCACCCTGGAAATAACAAAGAAGTTTATGAAATCTAGAATACTGTGGTACAGACCTTGCCCCCGTTTTCTCAAGGGTTTGATTGTAGATGCAGTTTTCTGAGAGATAATGGGATTAGTCTGATTATCGAATAATTTCCTTTTTTTTTGAAAACCATTACATAAAACAGACAAGCCTTCTCCATTTTGCCTGTTAACTGATGCCATGGAATTTGGGACATTATTTCTTTGTGCTGCTCTGTAGCAGGACCAAGGAAGCAAATAAAAGCAGCTAAAGAAATTAAATCTAACTTTTATTTTCATCTTTAATGATCTGGTGTAGTCTGGAAACGCAAAAACTGCACTGTATTAATCTGAACAGTACAGATGTCACCTGAAGAACAGATCTAGAATTTTCTGGATGCTCTTTTGCACATTTGGATATATTTCTATTTGAATCTTGCCTTTGATTTTCTGATGTAATACTTGCTGTTGGAGTAATTACGATCTCTGTGTCATGTGGTTTCTCCTAAATATATCCACTGTTCTCAAATTTAGCTCCCAGTTGACCCAGTTTGTCACCTGAAAACAGCCATGTGGTTTCCTATTTATAATTATTCTGCTCTCCCTGCATTTGTAGTGTGATATCACAAAGGATCTCAGTCATGGCCAAGACCCAAATTCACTAAATCTTGTACAAAAACTGAACTAAGAAAAGATGATCCCTGCTTTAAAACAATTATCTCAAGTCAAGGCCCAAAAGATTATCATGATATAGGTGAAATAAGTCTGCAGACAAAATCAGGTGAGAAACAAAGTGCTGTGGTGACTGAGGATGACCAGGAACATCAGGGTGATGTTGGGACAATTTTAAGGAAAGTGACATTTGGTGACAGAGGGAGTGGTGCTTTCTCAGAGCCACTGCAGAATCCCGGCTGATCATGGAATCACAGAATGGTTTTGGTTGGAAGGGAGAATCAAGACCATGTAGTTCCAACCCCTCTGCCTTGGGCTGGGATACCTTCCACTAGACCAGGTTGCTCAAAACCCCATCCAACCTGGCCTTGAGCTCTTCCAGGGATGCGAATGATTTGAGATGCCAGAAATCAGGACAACAATCAGAGGGACTAACATTAAAGAAGGAAAAAAAGGAGAATTTGGAGGGAAAATAAAAACATGTGGTGTAAATTTGGCCTCTGGAAAGGTCCTGAAGCAAAACATCAGTGAGTTTGTCTGAGCTCAAGGACAGATAATACAAAACAGCCAACATGGATTTTTTAGAAACTAACCATATCAAACACATACAGTTCCCTCCCTTGACAAGATAACCAAGTAGATAAGAAGGAAGAATTTGTATAATGTATCTTGACTTTAGTAAGACATCTGACACAGGCCAACATGATGTTCTCATCAGTAAACCACAGAAATGTAGTGTAGAAGGGTCTCTGGAGGATGATGTACAACTGATTGAAGAAACAACATTCACACACCTGCTATGAGCTGTTTCCTGTCAAAATTCAGAGGATATACAAAGTGAAGTCCTCTAAGGGTCTGCACTATTCAGTATCTAATTCATGACTGAGGTGACAGAAAAGAGAACATGTATGAAATGTGTGGAGAACACTATGCTGTCAAGAGAGGAGCAAGTGTTTTGGAAGGTGGTGTTAGAATTCAAAACAGCTTTGTGTGGAGAAATGATTCTGACCAAGGGGCAGTGCTTTGGTTGGGGTCTGACCCTTTGCTGCACTGGAACCAAGCCTACCTGGAAACTGCAAGCCTGGCATGTCCCTGGGAGCCTGATGTGCTCCTGACGAATGATTTGCCCATGCCCTGTTGATCTCCCCTTACCTGGGATCGCAGGCGAGGATACTTTTCTTTGAAATGAGTGTTTCCTATTAGGTAGATTATAAGGAATTTTGGAATAGAAGCAGAACAGTCCCCACTCACAGGGTCGTGTAATTGTTACCCACTTAATAAGTGCCTTATCCCAATAAACCTCAATTTGTACCTCAGAATTGGAGCTTTATTCCTTCAATCATTGAATCATAGAATCATTAAGTTTGGAAAAGACCTCTAAGATCATGTCCAACCATCAATTCAGCACCACCACTATGTTCACCACTAAACTATGTCCTAGGGTGCCATATCCACACATTTTTTGAATACTTCCAGTGACAGTGACTCCACCAATTCCCTGGGCAGTCTGTTCCAGTGCTTGACAATGCTTCCTGTGAAGAAATTTTTCCTAATATCCAACTGAAATCTCCCTTGAAGCAACTTGAGGACACTTCTTCTTGATCTGTCACTTGTTGCCTGGTGGAAGAGACTGACTCCCACCACTGCTTCTTCCCTTATTCCCTCCAGGTCCAGTTGGTGGTGTATGTTCTGCTTTATTGCATAAGCCAACATGGGAGCAGAGGCCATGACCATGCTCCTATTTGGTCTTTACAGCAGAAGATTAGACTAAAACTGGTAGGAGTAAGAAGAATTTGGCTCTAAGACTTTTTCATTGCTGGTATATACCCTGCACCCCAAAAATTTTAGTATACAAGACTCTATTATACAGACTTCTCTTTCAACAGAACTTCATAATGCAGTTGGAAAGTTGACATGCAGATGACAATGTCAACATCTATGGTTAGGTAACTAAGATAACTATGTAACAGTCAGCAAGCATTTACAACTTAGAAGTGACAGCATCACCTCTTGCATCAAACATCATCTTCCAGAACCACCACTATGCATTAATTTGAGGTGTGAAGGAAACTAAGCACTGAAGCCACTCTACCCTCCTATTCTTCCCTATCCACCAGGAATAAGATGATTTCATTTTTCCAGGGTATAATGAAAAGTTGGATTTTACACATCTTTGTTCTGAAATTTTTGCTTTACTCATTTCAACCATAAGTCTCATCCCCCCCATCTGTTGCATCTTCAACTGCAGATGCAAATGACATGCACAGATCTTGTCACTGGCAAATGGTTTTGTTATCGCATGTGGTCACTTTATATTACTCTGACAGGTAGGCTTTTCTCTGAGGACTATTTTTCCTGCTCACCTGCTCACCAGGCTGGCCACGGCTCCCTGGTTCACCCTGGAAAAACAAAAGCAAAACTTTACCACCATAAGGACCTGACCCTTTGGTATATTTTCTCTTTAGTAAAATATATCCGCTACTATCCTGGCCCATGTTGGTCTACCAACATGTCATAAGGCACTGAAATTGCCTTTTTGATGGCTTGGGAATGCAGAACACAGGGAGCCAACACAAAGTCCAGGTCAGGTCTCCCCACGCACTTAGGCCTGAGGGAGCAGCATAAAATAGGGTTTGGTATTTCTGAACACCACGAACTCTGACAGGTAATGAGCCTCATCTGCTCATTCACTTATGTCTCCAACTAAAGGAGAGTAAGATTTCTCTGACTTCAGTACAAGACCTTCCAAAATCATACCTTGATTGACTCTGCGGCTACATCAGACTGTGAAATAAAATCCCTTACCTTAGGGCCAGCTTTTCCAGGAAAGCCTTCCTCACCCTTTTCCCCCTGTTCTCCCTGCAGGGAACACAAGAAGTTAATACTCCAACTCCTCTGATAGTGTAGCGTGTTTGCAGACAATGGTAAGGAATATTTTAACTCAACTCCTCAGTATCAGCCTGAGGGTGTAAATTGAGCTGTGTGAGAATATGGTTCCTGGAATGTATTTCCTTTCAAGTAGAATCATATCTCCAGCACCTGTCACCCTACTGGAAAACTTCTGGAATGACACAAAGTGAACCACTGTTATATTAAAGATGCCCATAATGAATTATTTGAAAAACAACACCTCCATTCAGTTTCTTCAAACTATATGTGCTTAGAAAGTTAGAAAGTGTTTTGAAAAAAAAAAAACAAACATATAATTTTGGGACTGGGACCTTGGTCACTGGATCCATTATGTAAACACTTTGAAACTTATCTTCCAATGCCAGTGGTATCAGCATGGACAGCAGAGGCTGCAGTGGTTGAAATGTGCTGCATAGGTGGGAAGTGCAGTAAGTATTACAAAGGACTGTGGATAAAATCCAAAGTTTATTTAACATCAGAAGTATGTTGTGGGCTCCAAATTTCTCATCTTTACTCATCAATAAATGGGAGTTGGAGACTCTGCTAGACCTGGGCCCAAGTATCATAAGGAAGAACGCTGTTGCCAATGCAGTCCAAGGCAACAGATGGTTAAGAGCTGTTGCCCTTAATCCAATATGGCATCATCATCCCCAAAGCCTACTTTGGCCTTTTTAGTCATAATATGGTACATTTCTTTGCCACTTATTTTCATAGGGAGGGCAGGTCAAACAGAGTGTATCCTATCTCTAAATCTACTATCTCCAAATCTCCTATCTCCCTTCTCCCACTGTAGAGACAACAGAGGAGACAACTCATCACAATCTGTCATTTAGAGAAGCTTTCAAATGGGGCATAAGAAGTAGAACATAATAAAGAATCATCCTTCTGCTACAAAGACCTAGAGATGGCTTAGGGGGATGGCATCTCTTCTTTCCAGCTGTTCAGGGGGGAAAGAAATTAACATTTTTGGAGCCTGCTACATTTCTTTGTTCTTCTTCTTTGTGCCTTGGATATATGTCTTGACTTGCCAGAGTCACCGGATTTCCTGAATGACAGTAGAAGCTTCTCTGCTTCCAGTGCTGAGCTGTGTTTGCCAAATAGGATATAGTAGTTGAAGACTGGAAGAGGATCTCTCTTCCCTGCTGTATTTACAACCAGCTCCATCTTCATCACGACTCAGGGCAGTGCAATCACACCAGCTGACTTGGTCCTGGAGCTTCACTGGTGGCTCAGAAGTGTGGGATGGGTGGGGGGGTGTTTGACTCTGGAGATGTGCCAACCTTCCCGCCTACCCTCGGTAGCTCACCCCAGTGATCTGCCCAGGTGAGCAGCTTAATCCCAGCTACATGGTGTCACTTGCCTTTTGGCCTGGAAGCCCAGGAAGCCCACTGAGTCCATCTTTGCCAGGCAACCCCTAAATAAGAGGAAATCATAACCTGTAAGTGCTAGTTCTTCAAATTATTATCATCAAACTCAGGATAATATTTCTCAGTTCATGCCTCCCGTTACTCACCTAAGTTTAAGAAAAGAACCACCTCATGGATTTTTGTTTTACCTTTTTTTCCTACTGTGACTCAAAACACACAAAAATTCTCACATTGCACATATTTGGTTGGCCCTTTTTCCAGTACCCCAGTTTTAGTGAGTGACCACTGGATGTCAGTGTTGTTACAGAGAAACATCAGTAAAGCACTTTTATGCACTGTGGATTGTTAAATAAAGTTTCACTTATCTTACTTACATTAAAATTTATTCTTTATAAGTCTCTATCATTCATAACCATAAAGAATTTTTTACATCTATTTCTCCTTTTAAATATTAGTAATTTCTTATACAGTATATAGACTCCTAAAATTAAATTACCCAACATGCAGTGACTGAATGGTCCAACAGGATAAGAAATAAAATTACTTCCTGTAATGCATTTAAAATAGTGAGAAAAACCTTTTTTCCCTTTCTGAGCGTCAGTCTATTCCCAAACATTGCAGGCTGTAGGTGGCAGTTCTGCACTAAGTATTGAATAATTTACTTTTCTTGACTTAAGACCCAACAGAAATTTCTATGTTCTGCTTAATCTGAGATTTTAATTGCAAGTTATTTGGCCTGATTCAGGAAATTCCAGGTTTGGAAAAACAATATTGTGTAAAATGCACAAAGACTTTTGAAAAGTATCATATAAAGAAAATATCATGGTCCCATTGTGTAGGAATAGTGGGGCTGTACCTGGTAAAATTCTTATTCACAAAAGGCACCAGAGACTAATGTCTGCATTAAAGGTGAAGTTGTTGGAGCCCATGTTAAAACCTTGTGTGCAGATAAGGTACAGGAAATGAAGTAGACATGAGATTTAAACAATTTGAAGTAATGGAGAGCTTGGAGGTGAGCTAAACAGTTCCTCAACACTTACAGGTGGTCCGGGTGGCCCCGTTTTACCAGAAACACCAATCTCTCCTGGCAGTCCCTGAAAAATGAAATCAGAATTAAAAAAAGTAATCAGTAAATCTGTCCTTTGCAGGAGCCTCACTGGAGATGGCTGCTTTCAATCAAAGTGCAGTTTCCCCTTCCATGGCAGTCAGGTTTCTGCTGTGGGGAGTCCTGTAGACATAACCCTTATCCCCAGGGAGCACCGTCATGTCTCCAAGGCTCAGCACAGAGAAACTGTCCTCTAGGACCAGCTGTGGCTTTGCAGTGAGAAAATATAAGAGAAAACACACATTGCCAGAGGCCCTAACTCTGTTCCCTCTGAAAACCATGACCTAAAATTATCCCCAGCTGTTTTTCCTTCTCCTTGATGTGAAACAAAAAAACCCCAAGCTTTCTTACCGGTGCTCCCGGTGGTCCAGGGGGTCCAGCGCTGCCTGGGGGCCCTGGAGGTCCCTGCAAGACAGGAAGCAAAGCCAGTTTATCAAACTCTCTAATAGGGGCTGAAAGCCTCAGGTCCTTCTCTGTGTGGTTGGGGCCCTGTAGAAAATGGGCAAAAGCACTGAGCTTTATTTCATTAACTTCTACCCAAAAAATGCAAGATACCAAAATAAGCTCCAAGGGATCCATGATCACAAACAGAATAAGATCTTCTGCTTAAGCCACTGTGCTACAAGGTAAGCTCCATCCTCCACTCCAGTACAAGAGACAGAGGAACTGAAGGCCATGAATGGTACCTACAACACAAAGCCTGACCAGCGGGTCCCTTGGAACATCCAATCTAATTTAACCTTCATTCATGTTACTTCAAAGCGAATGATCTACCTCTGCAAAAACCTTGCTGAAAGTAACTAATGAATGGAACAGGCCTGTGGTTTGAGCTTGTTTCTTTTTAGGGGGTGGGGGTAAAAATATGAATCCAAGTGTCCAGGGAAACACTGCAGTGATTCAAGTGTTTTCAAACAAATGCACCACCATTTTGCTGCTCTACATCAACCTGGTTGGTAGTAAAAGGTCCTCAAGAACTCATACCTCAATGGACACATTCAGTTGAAAATATCTTAACACTCTTACTCATCTTCCTTCAACAGCTGTTTCTCTCAGGAAAAATACTCTTTCAGTAGCCATCTGATGTACAGAAGGATTTATTTTTGTATTGAGCAAATTGTTAAATTCGGCTTCCTAGCTGAGAAATTTGTTTCCAGACTTGACAGGCCCTAATATGTCGCCTGAGATGCAGAGGTGTTTGTTACCGCCAGCTTCCCCTGTAGACAAGACAGGATTTCTCCTGTGCTCAGAACAAAGCACGTGTTCATGTATTTTTTGGATCCGGACCTGAGCAAACAGCATGAGGATGGATGTGAGAAATGGATATATGACTGAGTTGAGATTTTACCCTGGCTAACTCACTCCATGTTCTAATATGACAATTTCATTACTTTTCAGTTTTCAACATAGGGAAGTTCTGGTGTGATTGTACTTAAAACCCAACAAACAACTCCCCTATCCTACCCAAACCTTCTGTAAGGATTTGAAACTGAGCAATTGATACAAGATAGAAAATGGCAAGACAGTATTTTCCCTGTCACCATTCAATATTAAGGTATTACAATCAATATTAGCATTTACATTTAAGGAGAAATGTAGCTGAAAAGAAGAAGAAAACAGTGTAAAAAAGGAGCTATTTGTGGTATGGTTTGACTGAGATTGTGGCAATAAGTGATCTTTATAGAATACACTGGCAAAATTCAGTCAGAAGCTAAGACAGCCTCTCACCAATAGATGGGGCAAAGTGATCAAAAAAGAGTCCTGTAGATGCGCTTGCCTCCCATGATCTGCATTCATTGCAACTCAGAACAGGCATGGGGTTATCCTGTTAAAATTATTTGTAGAGTGCCTCAGATATGAACACAGCTATAACATCCCCAGAAAGAAGTGCCTTTGGATGCTCTGAAGCTGGTGATATAATTCTTAGTGAATCCTGCTGGTGGGTCTCGCTCTTAAAGATTCTAGACACATCAGGAGACACTTGGTCAAGACCATCCATCACTTAAAAAAGACCTCACCATTCAAAATAAAACTCAACAGTCCAAACTAGTCTAGAAGAAGATAGAAGACCACACTCAGACACAACTGTTTGTAGGCACAACTGGATGGATTGACCTCAGACACCAGGGACAAGGAAATTCTGCTTGGCCCTACTCCACCTCTATATGGTCTTGCTGAGAGAGGCCCTACAGAAGGTTTGGGCTCCAGGAAGGGGTTTCCATGAAGAGTGGGCAGAATAGAAGGCAGCAAAGATTTAGAAAAACAACAAAATGATTCAGCTTGGACTTTGTGTAAGTGCAGGAAAGAAATTGTGACATTTATCTTTGCAGGCTTTCCTTGACAATTCCAGTGGTTTCTTCCTAACAATTTAATTTTGTTCTTGTTCTCTCTGCCAAAAAGTGAACCATCACCCACCATGAAATACATGTGCTCCATGGCCCTACAACAGGGAACTTCTACCAAGAGGTGAAAAACCCCAGGCAGGGCCCAGCCTTGACCCAAGGAACTTCAAGTACGATGTGAGTTACCTCACATAGTGACAGATTGAGAGGTGTCAATCTGACCTAAAAGCAAAGTCTTACTCAAGCATCTGTCAGCAAACAGTGTAATCCCTAAAATGTTAGGCTATACATTCTCCTCATCCCAACTATTTCTCAGTAACCCTTGGTATTCTCAGTATCCAAGACAATTTCTAATTATTCTCTTAGACTCTCCATATTCTAGACCATAATAACCTTATGCAACCATTAAGTCTTGAAATAGAAGCCCACTGATCTTTTTCCTAAATTGACACTAATAATTCCATTTCATTGGTCTCCAAGAGATAATTATCCAGGATATCATTCCAAATTGGTTTACAGCTTCACCACATGTTGCACCAACAACTGGTACATTCACTAATGGGAAGCTCTTCTGATAAAATCTTCTCTGAGATGGGCATAGAAAGAACACTTTTGTGCAATGACCATCAGTATCCCTTGGAGATGCCCAGGGTGCTGACAGCCTGCTCCAGCTGACTGATGTGCAGTCCAACTGAGTGTCTCACTTTCTGCAACCTGAGCTATAGCAAGTGATGGTACAAGGAGACATAAATGGTATAAAGAGACATAAAATGGTAGAAATATATCATAAATGTCCTTTATAGAGCTCTCTCTTTTGCTACCATGCAGAGCAATTCTGTCTCACTTCTATATAATATCTGTTATTGTAGCCCTTCTCCTGACTTCTGGGTATAATTCAGAGCAAGGAATATTCTTTTTAAGTATTAGAATGGACAAAAATGACAGCATTTATTTGTGTTTAAAAAACTTCAGTACCATAAAACTACAGCAGCAGGACTGTGTGCAATATGCACCTCATAAATCTCACACCATCAGTATTCTTTGCTTCCATTTGTAAGTGAATCCAGATTAAAGTACCTGATTTATACAATCACCTTTTACATTTGATGAATTATACAGATGAAAGCCTCTGTCCCAAATCCAGGCTCCAATGTTACCCCATTAAAACTCTGATCAAGAAGGAAATAATCACAGAGTGCATTTTTTCTGGATGATAACTCTGATATGTGCTTTGTACATGTTGAAACAAAAACTGGTACATGAAAACTTGATTCTAAAACAGGACTACACAAATTCAGTTTGGAAAACAAATGCAAAACGTGGATCTTTTATCAAAATGTTTAAAATAAAATATTTTAAAACTGTTGCTTTGAAACAAAAAATATTTCAAATGTTCATTACAATCTAAAATCCAAATAGTGCGTAGAAATGTGTGTGTCAGGGGTTGGGACATCTTCAAAAACAATGTAGGGAGTGGATTTCTTCAAGTTTGTGTTTCATCCAGCTCCATTCCTTAGATGATATAATGCAAGGACAGTGCTCAGGAAAGAAATTTGACACTATACTGGAGGAACAGCCGTGCCTGTGCTCCAGGATCTACTGCTCTTCCAGTGCATACCTTGCTGAAAGACAGGCTGGGAAAGGCAGAGCTATTAAGATTTAGGTTCTGCACTCCCTAAGGAATCTCTGAGAAGGAACAGAAACTTTGGTCTGTGACTCCATCTGTAGGCTTAAATCTCTTTTCCGTGAAAGAAGGGATGACTAAGTCTTATAGGGAGGTGAACAAATGCCATTCCATGATGAAAAGTGAAGTCTGATGGCTTTCCCAGATATGTGTCTCTGGAGGCAAAGCCTGCACAGACATATTTTCTGTATATTGTTCCATGCTGATGACTGGATTCTCTTACACCACGAGAAAGGCTTAGATAAGCCCTTAGATGATATTAAAACAGATTGTGGTCTGAGCTTTTTAACACTGTACCAGTGTTAGAAGAAGAGACATACGGAAGCATCCTGTCTGCTGCCACAGTTAGAGCAAAATTAGTAACTAAGGAGCTGACAGCCTTTTCCCCTCCACTGTCTGTGCTCGTCTTCACTTCAAAATCAATTGTTCCCTGTGATTTCATCTCTCAGAAAGACCATACAGACCCTTCACGTCGTTTTTGTGCTGTCTTTCCTTTATTTCCCCTCCTTTCCCAAGAGAAATGAGGCTGTTGCAGATAGTTGTGTGGGGCAGCCCAAGTGTCTCACTATTTCTCTTGCTACTCCAGCTCTCCATTTCTCCTCTGCTGCGTCTGAGTGTATTCTGGGATCAGCTCCTCAAATATGCTTTTCATTTCTCATCCCAGGTACTACACTATCCACCAGCAGCACTACTGTGAATCAGAATTATAGAATCAGAGAAATGCTTAGGTTGGAAAAGACCACTGAGTCCAACCAGTAACGCAGCACTGCCAGGGCCAGCATTAAACCATGTCTCTAAGCACCACATCTACACATCTTTAAAAAAGCCCCAGGGACAGATATTCTACCACTTCCCTGGGCAGCCTGTTCCAGTGCTTGACCACCCTTTCAGTGAAGAAATTTTTCCTAATATTCAATTTGAAATTAAAGTTATCACTGAATTCTTTTCAGTAATGCTGCATTAGAGCACCAAGTTGCTCTTTGTTGAATCTTGCCTTACAAATCAATGCAAAGGTAAGAGGATACAGAAAAAAGCTGTTGCTAATGACACTGAAAACCAAAAGCCTAAAGAGCTGAAGATCGCAGTATTTACTCACAATACGTGTCCTATAGTCACTGTCAGTGTCTTAATTCATAAGTGGATGTGCTCTCCGGTCCTTGCAACAGATGGATTACCAACAGGAATTGGAGTACCAACATTAAATTTAAAATAAAAGTTTTATTCTCCAAAATTCTCCAAACTGGTTTTGCAGCTCTATAAAAGTACTGATTACATAGCATTCTGTCCAGGAGAGTCTTCTGCTTCCAGTGAAAGGCAGTATTTGTTTAATTTCATCACTTAGTGTAAGGTGTGGACATGATCTCTTTCGTCTATAGAGGAAGAATTATTTTGCTATGTGTTTGCTTGGAGTTGGTTTACTGAGTCAGAGCAGCAAATAAGAAAAACAACAAAAAACTCCTCCTTTAAGGTCTTTTGTTTCAGCATTGTTACTAATCTGCACAGGTGAACAATTTTTTTATTTTTTTTTTTAAGGTATAACTCTTATTAAGGATAGCTCTGAGCAATATCTTCCAATTTCAAGCAGCACTGGCAAAGTTTGAATTCAATCTGAGTTTGCAGCTGGGGCCCGTATCCTTTTCTTACATTTTGTAGTATTAACTGGCATTATAAAAAGGACATTAAGGACACCATGCATTTCAGAGGAGATCATTTATTTCCTGAATTACTTAAGAAAAGCTGGGGTTGAGCTCACACCCTACAGACAAGTCTATACTAATTAAATCACTGCCAGCCATGACCATAATAGGTACAGCTTGTACTGGTCTTCCTCTCAAGTCTTATTTATACCACCAGGTCATCTAGCATAAAACAAAACTCAATAACAGCCCAGAGTTATTGTGAGGGTGAGGAATGACATTTTTGTTTAAATCTCAAACAGTTTTGGCTTTTTTGCTGTCTCACAGGGGGCCAGAATGTACCTACTCAGCTCAGGGAATTGAGAATGGCTCAGTGGACAACTTGTAGGTGCCTCTTTTAGGAGAGTTTCAGGTTCCACTGATGTTATTAGTTGGATCTTCATCAACAGGAACAGACACCTGCATTGCCATCCTTAACCCAACAAGGGCTTGCATTTGAAGCTGAACTCCAGCCCTGGGAATTCTGTGATACAGCTCAGAGTGCCTGAGCCCTTGGTTTGCACTGGAGAGTCATCTGCCATCCCTGTTGAGCCTGCACACACAGCCCTCATGGCTCACTCAGTGTGCACTGCCTGCCTGCAGGTCTCCCTCCTCCTCAGGATACCCCTCATGCCTAGAAAAGCATTTGCAAAAGTACCTCATCAACCACCTCCAGCCCTTCCCTGAGCACTTCCCATCACCAGATGATGGGAGAGACAAGGTGTGTTGAGATCTCAGGTGGCCATGCAGAAATGCACAGCCTGTTTTCCCCTGCCTGGTACTCATCCATCTATTTCAGCTGAGAGCTCTTTACAGAAATGCTCATTTTTCAGTCTGCATTTAACAGTCTACTGCAATAGAAGTTTGGCCCATGATTAAGGTTCCTGGACACTAAAATAGTACAAATAAATAATAACAACAAAAACACTATATGAGTTCAGATGTCTATGTCCTTGCTACCAGGAAATCATTCACATCCAGAAGGGAAAAAATACTCAAGGTGTCTATTCCATGGCTTAATTATGTTGCAAGATGCACTATTTCTAAAGGTCTCTAGAAAACAAATGCATATTTTTGGGGGTGCTGACTAGACAATTTGGAGCAAATTGGCAAAGGGACAAGTTCACCACCACAGCTGATTTGGAACAAAAATTAAATATATTAAAATATTTTTTGCTTAAAATTTAGTTTGAGTTGGTGTGTGCAAGGAGAGAGACAAAGCTACAGCTGCTCTATTGTCGCAAAACAACCCCCAACATCAGGCTAGTTGAGAAGTTGCCTCCCAGCTGCTGCTTCAGGGTTTGACACTTAAATTAGCTCTCAAATGGTCCTTGAGAGTTGGACTGACTCATCTCAACTCCAGTTCATCACTGGATCACAGAATCATAGAATAACATGAGCTGGAAGGGACTCACAGGAGTAGCCCTTAGGTCAGTTCTCTTGCACAGCTCCCTGATCTTCTGGGGCTTCTCAGTTGGACTGAACGTGACTGCAGCTATTGATAACTTCATCTTTTCAGTGAAGGTAATCAGGTCAGAAAACAAAAGTATATTTACATTTAAAACAGCAGAGGAAAGGAGGACTATTTTCATGTCCTAAACTAATTTATGTACAGCCAACTCAAATCATTTGTCCCTCAATGCCATGGAGACAGCACAGGAACAGCTGACATAGGCTTCCATACATAACTTCAATAAATAGCCATGTAACCACAGTATAAGGAAAACCATTTTTCTTCCTGGGTATTTTTGGGGCATAGCCTAATTAAGAAAAAAAAAGAAAAATGCTGACAGAATGCTGTAAAAATCTAATGTCACGAAAAGTGCCATTAAGTTGAAAAGTAGTTTTGTAACAAACTGAATGTAAGCATTTTCTCTACAGAAAAATATGGAAATCTGCAGTAATATGTCCACAACAGAGTGCCACTGCAGGAACACGAACAACATTTTTCCTTTTTTGCAGTTAGCTTGGAGGAAGAGTCAATTTAGGTATCCCTCAATGGGTTTAGCATTCTATGCAGTTTTAATTAACCTAAAATTTGCTAACTTTATTTAAGTTGTACAGAAAAGAAAATTACCTAATGCTGTGTCAGTAATTTTCTCAGATACTTTTATAAAATAGCTAACTCATGCATATATATATTTAATTGCAGGGAAGCTGAACTGAGAAAGTGTGACATTACTTGGATGAATACTGTCAGGTATCTTAGAAATAATGCATGGAGAATAATCGTCCTCCAAAATGAAGGAAAATGCCTTTTCAATATGTCAGAAGGCTTAGGGGGACCTTTCAATGTTATCCAATGGGAAAAAAAAAAAAAGAGCAAAAAAACAACCAACTAACCAAAGAAAAGAAAACAAAACCAAACTGAACAAAAGCGGGGAATTGGACTCAATAATCCAAGAGTTCAAGTTGCCTGACTGTCAGAGACTGAAATGTTTGATGATTTATGCATTCTAGGAGACTTTTGCAGGCTTTTGACTTGCATTATACCTCTGATGAACAATCCAGCCCCTCCCTCCCTCCAGTGCTGAAGGTGTGAAGCCCTGAAAAGGCAAGAGCCAAGCTTGCAGGCTTTTGACTGTTGCATTGTACCTCTGATGGCCCATAGGAGCCCATCCCCACCCCACCCTCCCCCCCCCAACAGTCGGGGAAAAAGGGTGGGAAGCAGGCCAGACAAAGTAGCTCTTGCGCAGGGCCCAGGGAGAGGTTGGAGGCTCGAGGCATGGCCGGTGACACTGACCATGGATATAATAACTCATAACTTCTTGGAGTGTGGGGGCTTCCCTCCTTCACCCCCGGCGGATCAAGGCCACCACTTCAACTGACAGACATGGAAGCTGCAACTATCAAGTTTCATCGCTGGACCCCGTGGGGGGTGACTATATACATCTGTCCACTCTCAGCTTTTCTTTCCCTTACTCTTATCCTGCCTTTCTCTCCCCTATGCATTTTCTCCCCCCCCCCCAAAGGTTACCTCTATGTCACATTGTTATATGACAGTACCTAAAATTCTAACATTAGCATGCCTGTTGATACAGAATTGTTAAAATAAACCTTCCCAGTATATGTTTTCAGACACCGATTATTCAGTGTCGTTTCACTCTAATCCACCCCAAGGGAATTATTGATAAAAATCCCGGTTACCCCCCTCCCTTTTTCTGGGGCAGTCGTAACACTGACAGAGTTCATGAAGAATTTGGACAATGCTCTCAGGCACATGGTGTGATTCTTGGGGATGTCCTGTGCAGGGCTAAGAGTTGGACTCAATGATCCTTATGGGTTCCTTCCAAGTCAGAATATTCTGTGATTCTAAAATCTTTTAAATCCATTAGAAACACCATCTTTATTCCTCTTGAAGGCTGCTGCTGAAATACTTGCAGACTAGATAACGTACCAAAGGAAAAAAATCCTTAAGTATGCAAACCAGTATCAAGTGGTGTTTTGCAGGGCAAGGTTCCCAGCCAGACACAAGAGACTTCACCTGCACAAGGACACAAGCCTTTGGATTGTTTCTCTGACATCCTCCACAGACATTTGAAAACAGCTCATTACAAAACGTCTGCCACACAAACCATTTTGAGATTGTTTCTCCTGGTTACAAGGGCACGGCTTGCCAGAGGAAATAAATGAACAATCAGTATCTGCTGTCCGGCGCTGTGCTGCTTGTTGCAATACATCACCAACAGCTGTAGCAGTGGAGGCTTGTCATTCTTGCCCCAAACTTTGCCAATTATTGAAACAGAGTGCTAAAGCCAAAGTCCAGTTTGTTAATTTGTCATTGAGAAGAGAATTAATGAAATGCTAAGTCTTATCCTCAGTCCTCAGCAAAATGCGAGGTTCTGACTTTCTTCTTGAGGACATTCACACAGATATTTTTCTTGTTGCAGGGGTGGCCCTACAAATGACTTTGGTCAGCTGAATTTGTCTACAAAGTTAGCAAGAAACCAAGCCAGAGGTAAGTGTCAGTGTTATTATAACACAGGGCAGATCTAAGGTGGAGCCAAATCCTCTCTGATGGTTCTTAACACACACAGTACTATTTTCCCCTTATGATGTTATGATGTTGCACAGGTGGTGTAATTTACAGCACTAACTTGTCAAAAGCTTTAAAACAAAGGAGCTAAGGGGTCATTAACTGAAGACATCCCCTTCCTCACACAGAGAACAAACATTTGCTTTTAGGCCCCTGTCTTTAGCTTCCTCAACAAGCCAACACTTATTCCTCTATAACAAGTAGAAACGTGAATGTCAAAAGCCACAAAATCAGTCCTGTGCTCAAAGTGTTCTTTCTGAATAGTAAATAAATTTAAACTGTTTCTTCCCTCAAGACTGCAGCACAGGAGCTCTGTCTGCAATTGCCAATTCACACAGCCAACAATTAGCTGAGACACTGTCCTAAATATTACAAAACACAAATCAATGCTTTCCTTCTGGAATGATGCTGCTCTAGGTAAAAGCAATGGGGAAATCACATACAGAACATCTCCTTAGGTCCCTGTTCAAAGATGATGAAAAATTGTGGAAGGTAAAAGTAAATGCTGCCAGAGAGACATTCTCTCAATCACAACAGGATAAATTATTTGGGTCTTAAAGGAGAAACACCAGATTAAAATATGGTACAGAGGAGAAGATCATACATCCTGCATTGTGGTTCCAAGTCACTTGTTTCAACAAAATCTGTTTTTCCACATATTATATGAAAATGAAGAAATCATTGCTTACCTTAGGGCCGATCAGACCATTGATTCCTGGGAATCCTGGTTCTCCCTTTTTACCCTGCATGTTCAACAGAGGAGCAAATATTAAAAAACAAACCGAAGACGGCTATTGAATTTCCAAAGTCTTTCACCCCCAGACTGGCAAATCACCATAATGTGGGTACACAAATCACAAAAGCTAGAAATGAAGGCAACAGACACCACTTGGAAGTGAAACTCCTGTTGTATTTGACAGTTCTGTATCTCCCAGATTGTGGCAATAGTCCTGAAGTTGAGAGTTGTTCTCATGCACATCATGGCATCTCCTACTCTCTTCAATCCCACCTGCTCCCTACAGAGGATCAGGGAATAAGATGCAGCCAAGGGAGGTGCCAAGTGTAGACACTCTGCTTGCTATAGTCAAGCCCTTCGCCCATCCCCAACAAAGCCAAGAAGTTTCACTTCTGTCCCTTGCACTGCTTCATGCATTAAGAAAGAAAATAATTAAGAACTCTGGTGCATGGATGAATATAAAAGATTCACGATCTCTAAGCTGGGAAACAGGAGTCCCTGAGGTATTTCTAACTAGGGTTGGCATTAGCACCAAGGGAGGCAGAGCTCACTGACTCTTCTGCATACAGAAAAGAACCCTCCAGAGGAACCAGAGACCTTTGCTGGTGCAAAGAAAGAATAAACCAGAATCTAGGGTATACCCTTGAGATGAGTTCAACCATACAGATGCAGCAGCATTTGTATTCCCATGGGTTTGACCTCAAATAGTTCAAAGGGAAAAAAATCCTACATGAGTAAAACGAGAAAGAAAGGATGGAGTAGCACTGAAGTTAAGGTAGAGGTTGGGTTTGTTTCTCAACCCAACAGTGGACTTGTTGTGATACTTCAGGCAAGTCACATATTTTATAAAAATTGTCTATTCTTTCCTCGTATGTAATAGACACTAAATAATTAATGCTTCTGAAGTTGTTAGCAATATTCTAGGAGGGTACAAGAGGAGTCAAGTAAATGTCTGAGAGACAGAGAAAAGGGACTCTCCCTCATTTCTACTTCTCATCCAGACTGATTTTCTTCTTGGAGGAAAATACAATTAAGCAAGTTTCGTGTCACTGATGATATAAATGGTAATACACATGCTTAAAAGTCATATACATAATTTTTCCTTTATTTTTTCTTTATTGAAACGTGTCCAGAAACAACATCTATGAACAACTACTCCCCCCAGAGTAGCTCAGCTGGTTAGAGCACAGTGTTAATAACACCAATGTTGTCAGTTCATTCCCTGTATGGGCCATTCTCTTAAGAGTTGGACTCGATGATCCTTATGGGTCCCTTCCAACTCAGAATAATCTGTGAAATCCTATGAAACAGGTTCCTACTGACTTAAATGAATGAAAAAGCTAAAATATCACAAGCAAAACTTGTTTTTGTCATATTTTCCTTGGTATTGACTGAGATTCATTAGCTGGTGTGTCAGAATCTGATCATCTAACTATTTTTATCATTAAAAAAACCCAAAAACCTGAAAAAATCAGAAGTCACATACAGAAGAATATAAGAAGAAAACTAAAGGAATGATTATAGGGTCCTGGGGTATCAGAAGGATTTTGTAATCATTTCCAAAACTCTAATACCAATAAAAATTTTCATTATATATTCAAGTGCATGCATTATTAATGAATGTTCCATCTACTTTTCCCAACATCCATAACTTCTTTTCTTGTCAAAGCCAAAAAGAGACCATTTTTAACCCAGAGGACTCATACCACCTCATGGTTCAATGTCAGTTTTCAAGTTAAAGATGCTCATTTTACCAACTGCCAAGGTGACCATGCAAAGGACACTGTTAAAAAACTCATTTAAATAAATAAATAAGCTTTTGAATAGATCATACAGGATGTAGTGGGTGGAGCCAGACATGGGAGATGGGCATCCCTGCATGCCACTCGATGTGGGAGCTACAGGTCAAGGTGGTTGGTTCCACAGTTACAACACTGAGGCCAGCATACAACACAGTGTAACCAATTCCTTCATGTCCCACCAACACACTGTTCTGTTTCCATGCTATTTCCTGGGCACACTAATCTGTGGCAGCAATGAGAGATGCAAGAGGAGCCTTTTATCCTTTCCTTGGGTATAATGCTGAGAAACTTTGGTGCTTTCCAAACACTAAGAAATCCCTTAAAGCAACACACAATTATACTACCGGAGAGACTGAGAGTGGTTTCCCATTGTGAAGGGGACATCTGGGCCACTCGGAGGTTGGTCAAAATCAAACTATAACAGATTTGCTCCATGTCACTATAGTCTGTCTATGAAGGACAGAAATACTTGCTGGAAGAAATTATGGAGCAAAGCTCAGTGAAATGTCACATTTCTTAATAATATGACAGAGAAACCCAGCAATTATGCTTTGTTACCTATAGTTAGAAAGTTAGAATCTTACACTGCTAAGTGTGTAAGAATGTGTATCCTTCAACTACATGATATATGCTCTGTGCCTTCATCAGCAATTTGAAAAACAGCACAGTTAAAAATGTGTTTCATTGGAAATGGATGTCTTTACCTCACTGACAATAATTGCTTCACTCCAGATTTAATCTACACCATCAATCTCTTTTCCCTTCATATTATTAATTTGCTTACATTTTGATTTCTGCACGGCTGAACTTTGTCAGGGCAGGTAATGTCATCTGAACATTTTAAGCACCTACAAATAAATATAAACACAACCACTAATCAGAAAGGTATCTACTATACAGAAGACAGGAAACCAAGGAAAATATTGTCTCCACTCTGCTACAGGGGAAAGTTTGAAAGGTATCATAGCTCAAGATTGTTTCCCACCTTGCTGTCCCAATAGCCAGAATGGCCATATATTTTCTTATCATGTTTTTCTCTGATGTTTGGCCCCAGGAACAGAGGTGAATTTGGTACCAAGTACATAGAAAATGTCCTTAGTTGTGAATAAATATGACTGTGAACAAAAATGCCAACTGTTTCCTCTGTAATCAAGCGGGATCGTGGGATTATCCATTTAACCCCCTTCTTTTTACCTCTACATTACTAGAGAAGCCAGAAGATGTCCAGCAATGTTAGTCAATGTTTGAGGTCCCTGAAGGCACCAGCCTTTTGTAGTCTCTGTATGCATTAGATAACAATAGTAAATTTTGAAGTGAGAGCATCTCCATAGCTTGAGGATGAAAATACTGTCAGAGTTGGCCAGATTATAGGTGATTATTAGGGCTGTTGTGGCAAAGTAAAGGCTTATAAGGACTTCTGGATATCAAGAAAGACCACATCTTGGGACTGGCTCCTTCCAAATAGTTTACCTAATTTGCTGGGCAAACTTATTCTCCTCTCTCTCCTGGATTATTTACACTTCTCCCCTTAGAGTTACCAATGAACTACCTCCTTCCCTTGGACCCTGCAAGTCTAAGGTGGTTCAAATCAAGTGAAATTCATACAATAAGAGTGGAAAGTGTTGACTGCCGAATTCAAGTTGTGACTGGCCTGAACAGGAACATCATATGCAACAACCCACTTAGGAAAGAGATGGGTCAAGAATGGAAACTCAAATACGTGTATTTCTGTCCCACCATCGAACATATGAAGAGCTCAGCAGCCCTTCAGAGGTCTGTTAACTTTATCTGTCCCATGACAACTAGCAGGGATAAACTTTTCTTGTATTGACAAGTGCTCTTAACAATTCTTCTCTGGGTGGAGGGTGTGCCCTGAACCCAGTAGTCCCCAGTTTTGAGAGAATCCTATAGGCTCTACTCTAAAACAAATATATGGCACTTACTGAGACTCAAAGCCTTGTAATCTACTTGTAAAGAGACAAGAAAAGCCTGTTAATCTTTTTTGTAGTGTTCTGACTTCAGGAATAAACATTCAGGGCATGTGGACACATGTACATGAAAACCTGCTGAAACGTGACAGCTGAATTAAAGATGCAGAGGCCTCTGCTTTGTAACTTGCTCCTGGAGCTGTGCTCATTCTTCTTGTCTCCAAACTGACAGACCGTGACACCAAACTTTGCAATTAGCTCACAAAAAGAGTCTTGCATTTTAGAGTAACTTCTAATTTTACACCCAACTCTCATTTTATGCTTTGCACGAATTATTTTGAGCATGAAGTAACTCGAAAAAAGGGGAATAATTATTATTATTTATCTGCCTGACTCATGCACATTGGAGTCTTAAACATGAAGAAGGACATTCATTAAAGGTTACTGTTTTATAAAGATATTTTTCCATTAATTTTCTTTTCATAAGGCTATTCTTACTATCCTATGAGACTCCTGTATTTTTTTGTTTTGTTTTGTTTTGTAGGGATTGTACTTTGAGCTTGGAAAATTTTTGACAATGCAAAAACTAAGATGCAGTCCAGCACATCAAACTCAAAATGGCCTAGCTCCTACCTCGTGCCTGTGTGGGAATTACTGTTACAGGATAAATGTTTTCCCTTAGTTTCCTTCTGAAATATCAATCATTTGAATGAAATTGTATCATTTAAAAGAGAGGCAAATTCTTGAAATCCAAGTCATTGAGTACACTTCAGAAGAATCTTGTGTTTAAGCTGGATTGCCCAAAGATCTGAGTGCTTTCCAGGAGCATGTCATACATCTGCACCTTTTGTGTCCATCAAGAAGGGGAGTTGGTTTATTTCCAACAAATATTTCAGTAGAACAGGTGTCAAATACTTTAGAGAAGAAACAAAGTACTTCAGTTCTCTTCAATTTCACAGAAGAAAGAGAAAGAAAGGAACAGAGGAAAGAAAAAAACAAAACCACAAAACCACTCTAAAATTAAACCAGTCTCTCAGAGTTTTACTTCTTTTTCAATCAGTTTTAATAAAATCAAGACAGTACTGTCTGTCACTCATAGGTCTTACAGGACACGTGAGAACAGCAAAGAATCTTTCTTCCCCCAGTGTGCTCTTGAGGATGTTGTCAAAATGCAGACATCAAGTGCCAGACACTTGGAAGAAGCTGACTAATAAAATGAACAGAGCCCATTTGCTTGGTTCAGTTTGAGAGTGTTGTCTGCTCCCCAGAAAGTTCTGTGTAGATCCACCAAACCCAGGACTTTGATTCATCTCATGTTTTAAGTCACTGAATAATGGCCTTTAATTTAAAAAAATATATCCATTAACCTAAGATGCCTGGTGACTAATAAAGACCCTTAGGAGAAGTCTAACTAGCTAGACACAACAGAGTCTAGGGAAGAAATCAAAGACAGTATGGATCAAATGACATCTCTAATCAAATGATCATTAGCAGCAGCATTTTCTGTTCTGTTGAAGGTCCTGACAGATCACTGTCCTTTACTCAGCTAATATGCTCTATTAATCTTATTCAAGAAACAGCAGGCTTTAAAAACAGAACAATTCTGAATTTACCAACTCATGAGTAAAGCACTGCACAGTTATTTGCTATAGTGATGTTTTCTAAGGACTGGGAAAGTAAAGGAAAGCAAGTAAATACCCTTTTCCACTGAGGCGCTGACACAAGACTGCATGTAGCGTTTCCCAAGGAGAAGATTCCTAACAGTCATGCTTACAGCTCCATTTAATAGCATGCAATCCAATGAAAAGTCTGTAGAAAACCAGTTACCAAGGTGTTTATTCCTTCCCTGTACTGTCCTTTGCCCATCTCCTTCCCATGCTCATAGACAGTGCTCTCACACTCAGTCTGTTGACAGCACTGGTGCTGACTCAAGTGCAAAGCACTGAAGGCAACCCCCATGACCTCCTCTAAGGAATGAGCTATGATCAAGTCTCTGTGACTACTTAAAAAAGTGACCCCTCAAACAGCAGTACTGAGACCCAAGTGACTGACTCCATGAAGGCTAAGCAGGTGTCTCACTTCCACTCTTATCTGTTGGAAGATGTTCTTCATGCGAACAAGCTGAAGCGAGGAAAGGCAGTTTCAGAGCATGAATTAACATGTATTAACATCAGGTCCACCATGAAATTTACACTTTAGCAGTACTTAAATATTTGAAGACATAATTCTGTGTCAGAAAAAAATCCAGTATTCTTTCATACACAGGAAAACTAAGCTCCTGATGGAGAATGGTTCACCAGCTGCCATTTTGTGGGACCTTCTCTTTGAGTACAGACCAAACAAAATGGAAAACATTAAGTATTGTAAGCGTATTTACATTTATTTGACTTCCAGGACAACAAAAAGTTCTCTGAACTTTCAACCTGACCACGTTACTACTGGCCCTACACACTCAGAGCCGTATCAAGAATCCTCTTGGCAGTATGGGACAGATGTAAATCACATGGAAGCACACGGAAGGAAAGAAATCACACTACATACAACCTGTGGACTCCAAGAGATACTGAAAGCTGCTGGACCATAAAGAAGGAAGATAGGAAAGGATCTGGGCCTCTAGGATCCTTAAATAAGTAGAAAAGTATATGTGAAGTGGGTGAAAGCAGCAAACTTCATTGAACAAAGGCATCCCAAGCCTCTTGAGAATCAAAATAAATAAAAAAAGAAACTCACCCTTTGACCTGGTAAACCAGGAACTCCAGGCTTGCCTTCTAGACCAGGCTCTCCCTTTAAAAGTGAAAAGTTTTAGAAAGTTAACAGAGTAAGAGAAACTAATTAACTGTATAACAATTTCCTAGCTGATCTGTGCTACCATTACTGTGTGGCTACTTAGGCAACTCTTACCTGATATTTATGCTGTCCTTTGAGCAGAAGAGAATGAGAAAACAAGATAGAGAAAAGTGACAATGCCCTGATTAAATACAGAGCACAGAACTATATTTAAATTACATAATTCAAACCAGATTTATGTAAGTAACAGATCTTCACAATGTCATCAATTTTACAAAAGCCAATCGACAGTGAAACACAGTGAACAATTCGAAAGAAAGGAAACAGTGTTTGCAAATGAGGCAGCAGTGACAATTTGAAATGAGATATCCTGCAGAGCTGGGTTATAAAATATAACTCAAATAAACTGCAATTTAAGTTGAAATTAAGAATGCTGGCATGTGTTAATTGTTGCAAAAATTTTGTGGAAACGTGAACACACATACCCAATTCTTAGTTTTCATCCACAAAATATTTTAACCAAGACCTTGTGGCATAACACCAATGCCTTTGACAGCAACTGTTCCCTGACCTTCATGATGTGACAGCTCACAAGTTATCAGTGAGTGCCTCTCTGAGATGTGCTGATTGCCTATACAGCTCTACAGGACATTAGAAATAGAAAACCAGTGAGGTTCTGCATGACAACAGCCTTGAGGCAAAGTCTGCCCATGTCCTGGGTGCCACCTCCCTGTGTTAAGAGTGACCATCCACAGCAGAACACCTTCTCTCAGCAATGAATTAAAATGGAGGCTGTGGGCACTGTTTAAATATCTTAGTGCCTGAATAACATATGAAGTTTTGGAGTCTGAGTCTCAGCTTCTGGAATGGCAAACAGTGAGAGAAACAACTTACTGGAGGTCCAGGAAGTCCAGGTTGGCCTTGTGGTCCTCGTGGCCCAGGCTTTCCCTACAGAAGTGTTTTTTTAAAAAGAAAGTTAAAATATCGTTATGAAAAAGTGCATGGGCACATGAGTCATGTTGTCTGTCTTTACAGGACCTATACCACCCCTTTCCCCATAGGTCCCAAAAAAACAGTGCAGAGACCAGCTGGTTTTCTCCTTAAACCTCTGACTACTTGAATTATCAGCACTCATTAGACTGTCCACAGACTGATCCACCCACACTCAGAGGGCATTTATCCATAACTGGCTCTTTGCTTTTTAAAGATAGTAACTCTACCAAAGACACTGGGATATCATGAGTATTCCAATAAAACACTGCGGGTTGGAGGTTTGATGGTGGAGAAGAACAATTCTTGCATGAACAGCTTCAAAAGGCCTTTCCCCCAGGCCAGCACAGCTCGGAGCGGCTTTAAAGTATCGATTATATGACGCAAATTATTATATTAAGTAGCAGCTAAATGCAAATTAGGCACCTACCAACACAAAATCAAGTTTAAATATATTTTTTTAATACATAGGGCTAACAGACTGAAGCACGGGATATGCTTCCCAGTTTGAGTGTCCAAGTTCAGAGACAAAAGAGGCATAAAACTCAAATACAGTTTAACTTTAATATTAACCCTTCCCTGTTCTTAAATAATTGCATAGCTGACAGTACAATTTGTACTTCTCGTTCGCGTTAGATTCACTGCACCTGAAAAGAGCATTGCCCTTTTTCCTTTCTTGTTTATTTTCTCCACTGTAAATAGGAATACTTATTTATTGATTTCCTGATAATGCTTCCATCCACCTTACTTTTACAGTATTATTTTAAAGAAAAACCTAACTGAACAGAAAACAGAATTACATTAAAATATTCTTGCAATGAAAGAATAGATATTGAATCTCTCTTACTTCCTCTCCTTTTAGGCCTTCAATATGCACCTGCAATAGAATCGCAGAGTCATAAAGAATGAAAAAAGTAAAGACAAGGTGCAAGGGTATGATGGTCTCCCTCAGGGTATTTTTCTCCCCTGGCTATTCCTTCGGGTTGCTCAGTAACTCCTACAGCTCTTCAAATCCTGTTGAAGGCTGGGGGATGTTTTCTATTTAAACAGCTCAGGCTGACACAAGTTACCTATTGACACAGTTACCTATGAAATTATTTGTGTGGCTGTATAAACAGCAAGAACTTAATTCATTATCTCATCATATAAACAAGTCAGTCAATTCCCCAGATCTTCTTTTACTCAAAGTTACAAAGATCAGTTGAACACAGAAGGCATCACATAACCAGCAGACCAGCTTGAGATATGCCCTGCCTGTTTTGCACCCACCTGCTGTAGCTTTAGGCTCATTTCCAGCTTTTATATGCATCTTTCAAAATTTCTTGGCAACTCCTGTCACGTCATTACTACCACATTTGAGCAGGACAGTGAAAGGTTCTTACCCAAACATGAGGGTTTTTTCATAGTATTCTTTTTCTCATTCCTTTGCTTTCTACCACATTCTGGGTAAGGTAAATGCCTGCTGTCTTTCCCATGATTACCAGGGAGCTTCTCATTCTTGTCTTTAGCAGCCATAGTCAAAGAGTGCTGTTTCCTAATACTAATCCTATTTTTTTGGCTAGTAAAAGGTATACTACCTAACTGCTTTATTACCAGTCCATGCAGAACTCAGTTCTAGACCTCTCCTCTGCATACTTCGTGATAAATCTTCTTCCATTCACTTGGAGATGATCTCTTCGTACAGACAATATTAGTCTCAGGACATTCTTACATCCCTGCCAGTGATGTCCCTGGCATCAGTGAAGGCATTGCTGAAGGCAGAGGGAGGGATGCACTAAGGATGATAAATCTAGTGCCACAGGAAAGATAAGCCCCATTCTCCTGTTTTCTCAGTTTTCTTTTTTCATCCGTACTTCCAGCACATCGGGTGCTGGTTGTCTTATATTCCACCAGGACTTTTTCAGACATAAGCCAAGGAAAGATCATTCGCCCACATCAGAAATTGCCTTTTTCTTCTCTCTCCCCAACTCTCACACTGAGTCTATGTCAAAGGCACTCAATTCTGGAATTTCATTTTCTTTTATGACTTTTACAGGCTCTATGTACCAAAGACCACTTGGAATCAACTCAATGACTGTCAGAAACCACACAGTCCTGTCATAGTATTGCTCTGTCTGATGCACCCAAGGAGTGCTTTCATTGCCTCTTCAAGTCCTGAAGAGGCACTCACAATATCCCAAAATTGTGGCAGTGCTTCTCTTTGTCGGAACCTATCACTTCCCTTCTTCAAAAATCTTCACTGCCTATAGTCTCACTTTTTTGAAAAAAAAGAAAAAACCACCAGAAATATTTAAGAACATCTTTCAGTAAGATCCCCACACCCCTCACTTCCACCTTCTCTTCTCATGCAATAATCCCTACAAAGTATGAGAAAGCTGAAAAAACAATAATTCTTACTGAAGTGCCAGGCAATCCTGGAGGTCCTGGTTCACCCTGCAGGATAACACAAAAGAAATTAAAAAACATAACACAGACCACAACAATACACGGCACAATACTTAACATAATGCAAAATGAAAACAAACCTCTGAGCATATTTTCCAGCTGCTGTTGTACATTCTTATTTTCAATACCAATCTGCTCTGCTCTGCAGAGGAATAAGTCCAAGAACTAGTTCGGGTCTGTATTACTGTGATGTTTACATTGATTTAATGACATTTAGTGACTTAAAATGAATGATGCACTAGATGCACCATAGCAGTACATTTGTGCTTCAAAAATCTTATATTGGATGTCCACATACCACACAAATTAACCTGCTTGATGCTTAGACCCCAACAGACCCGCAAGAGGATGGATATTTGGGGGGTCAAAAATGTTTTTGTTTGTTAATGACCAAAATAACTTTTCAAAAAAAGTAAGAGCTTACCCCAAGTGATTTTATAGAGCAAATCATACTATATACTATATAGGACACTGAGATGCTACACCCTTTTCCCATGAGTTATTGTCATATAGGCTATCAATTTGTTCCAGTCCATTTTTCTCCAACAATGTCCACCGTGTATTATGCTTTAAGACTATGAATCCAGAAGGTATATCCTTTACTTTAGGTATAGACTGGTGCTAAATTGATCACATAGCTTCCTTCCACACTCTGTTCATTACTCACGTAGGTCTCTGAATGACCCAACATATTTTTTGTATTCTTTTCTCTGAAGACAAGCTCAACTAGTATTTGTTATTTATTCATAGAGTCATAGAATGGTTTGGGTTGAAAGAGGTCTTAAAGATAGAATTACTGAATCATTAAGGTTGGAAAAGACCTCCAAGGGCATTGAGCTCAACCTTTGACTGAACACCAGCATGTCAACTAAACCACAATCACTAAGTGTAACATCCAGTCATTTCTGAACACCTCCAGGAATGCTGACTTCACCACCTGCCTGGGCAGCCCATTCCAATGCTTATCCACCCTTTCAGTGAATAAATTCTTCCTAATGTCCAATTTGAACCTCTCCTGGTGTAGCTTGAGGCCATTTCTTCCTGTCCTGTTGCTACTTGCCTGGGAGAAGAGACTGAGCCCCACCTGCCTACAACCTCTTGCCAGGTAGTTGTATACAGTGATAAGGTCCCTCCTGACCCTCCTTTTCTCCAGACTAAACAACCCCCGCTTCTTCAGCTGCTCCTCATATGACTTACTGTCTAGACCCTTCCCCAGCTCAGTTGCCCTTCTCTGGACATGCTCCAGCACCTCAATGTCATTCTTGTCATGAGAGGCCCAGAACTGAACAAGGATTTGAGGTGTGGCCTCACCAGTGCCCAACCCAGAGGGACAATCCCTGCCCTGGTCCTGCTGGTCACACTATTGCTACAGCCCAGGATGCCCTTTCCCCTCTTGCCCACCTGAGCACACTCTGGCTCATGTTCAGCCACTGTCGACCAGGACTCCCAGGTCCTTTCCCACCAGGCAGCTTTCCAGCCACTCTGCACCCATCCTGTGGTACTGCAGGGGTTGTTGTGACCCAAGTGTAGGACCTGTCACTTTGCCTTATTGAATCTCTATCCAGCCTGTCCAGAATATCCAGTTCCAGCTGTCTTGCCTTGGACAGGGATGCCACCCACTAGATCAAGTTGCCCAGGGCCCCATCCAAACTGGTCTATTCTGAAGAAATACTGAAGAAACACACAGCAGCTGCTCTGAAAGTGTTGGACCAAGGAGCAAAACGTCTTCTGAAAGCACCAGATGCGGCTGCTTCAGAGACATGGATGAAGTGTTATGAACTCAGGACTGATCACTACTGCAGAGAGAGAACAGAGAGTATTGCTTCCAATCTCTGCATTCTTGGATAAGCTCACTGCCTTATCTGGAGGAGAAAGAGAGAAAGAAATCCAGAACTGACTATGCCTTTCCAATCATGCCAAAGACCTGTGTCGGAAATATCAAAACTACAACATCATCTCTAACAGAGAGGGAAATATAAGGCTGCCCTGAAAACTTTAACAACTGTAAAAATAACAAGGTCAAAATTGCTGCTGAGTGCAGTGAATAATTATTTTGCAGGTAAGAGGCTCAGAGTCATTTTATTGACACTTTTTGAGTCAATTATACATCTCCTGGGTCAGAAAATCAGCTTCTACACAAACATATTGACATTTCTTAGGTGAGGAAGATTTTCTGACCCAAACCGCATTCTATTTCCTTCTACTCTCACTATGGGGGCTTAACAAAGAGCAGTGGAGCTATAACCAGGCACACTTTAATACCCACTTTTACTCATTTCAGAAGCAATGCCAGGAAAGTTAAACATTTAAATGGATATACACTTCAGTAACACACAATGAGATAAATAGCAGACCAACAGCTCTGATATTTTCAGCACTGGGGGCCCAAGAAGAATTAACAAATGTGTTTCCAAACCCCTCCTGTGCATCCCATCCCACCTTACCTTTTCTCCTTTGGTCCCACTAGTACCTGGAGGGCCGGGGCTGCCAGCAGGGCCCTATGAACAGGTAAAATGGAGAGAAAACACTTTGTTTTTAAAGTACCGGAAAAACATAAGGCTGCAGAAATTGGCAGCACAAAGGGTGATGTCTCATTGCACTGGGATAGGAGCTAATAGAACACACGAGGCTGCTTTGGCTCTGCTGCATAGAGAAGAAAGAGAACAATGATGGAGATGCCACAGCAGCCACAATAACACCAACCCAACTTCAGCTGGTTCAAAAGAATTGTAGTTCAGTGTCAAACTGAATTGTAGTTCAGTATCAGTGTCAAACACAAAATTCAGTATCAAATTCAGGTGTGAAGATCTGCCCACTCCTAGGTGTCTAGACATGAAAAGGGAAAAAAAGCTTCCAAAAACCCAACTTCTGTAACAGGGCTTCACTTGGAGAAATTGTTCCTTTGGAACAATAGACAATCAAGATCCATCTTCATGTCCTTGTGCAATTTCCCACTTCATCTACATTTGCTGCAAGTAGAAACCAGTTCTGTAAGCAGTATAATGGGCACAGTAAACACAGCTCCCTGAGATTCCAGCGCTGCCTGTAGCACCAGAAAACATTTCCATCTTATGAGGATAGTGATAAACACTAACTAGACACACACTTCTCCATACAGGGTAAAGCGTGACTGAGAAACAGAGCAGGATGCAGATGCAGCAGCCTGGAGGCTTCAGGCTCGAGGGTGGCAATGATTAGCTGCATGGCTTTTGGAAATCACTTCTAGCCTCTACTTCTTGCTTTGTCCTTTGCTATTTAGACCAGAAGATCCTTGAGAGGAAAGGATGCCTCTCATTAAGTATCATATCCTGAGTAATGAAAACAGTCTTGTGGGATCTACAGATAGCGGTTTTAGACAAAGCATTATGTGTCTGATCAGCAGAAATGTACTGATCTTTTAGACAATTTTCTGGTTTGTTCTTGTCTTAAAAATGTAAATAGTTCCAAGTTTTTTTGATTGAAAACAAACCAGATGTATTAAATCCAGTTCTCTTCCTTTCATGTTGTGGGAAGGGAAAAAAAAGTTCATAAAAATCAGGCTTAAACAACTGAATTTTTATGTGTGATTTCTTATATGTTTCACAAAAATTAAGACAAAGATTTAACCTATCCATTTGAAAGGACTGGCATTTTCTTTAAATGTATATTGCATTATAGTTTAATTCGAAAACCAACTAAACAAAAAAAACCCCAACTGTACCCACAAAAACCCTTAGAGCAGGCATGTGGGGGGATCCTGCCATGATTCAGCAGCTGCCCAGGATAAGTCTCAGTTTTAAGAGTCAACTTTCACTCTTTTCAAAAAAATGCTTCCAGTCATTATATACAACGTACCTGTCTCCCCTCCACACCCGGCTTTCCAGGGAACCCATCCAGGCCTCTCTCTCCCTGGAAAAAGAAGACAAAAAAACACTATATCTCAAATCCATGGTGTTTGGGTCACTACTCTGCAGGTGATGTCCATGGTATTTGCTCCAACAGTAAGGAATAAGGAGAGAAATTCCAGACAGCCCAATAGAGAAAATGTCTAAAGTTCCCACGTCTTGTACCACAAAAAGTTGCTGTGACCAAAAGCAGCTGTGTAGTAGTTTTCTATGTTGGCATCCTTCCTCTACCTACTGGAGTGGGTTCACAAAAACTGGGTAGCATACACCAGGAGAACCATCAGCCTGGAATAGCTCTTACGAAAATAATGAATCCACAATCCAGCAATAGCTCAGTTTTCCCCAGTAAAGAAAAAGTGTTTTGGTTTTCAACTATCCTTTCTGTAACTTGGGGGAAAAATTTATCTGTTCCTTTATGTCTTCAGAACTGGACAGTACACAAAGTCCACAGCAATCAGTTTCACTACTTTATTTTTATTACCTGAAGATATGGGATTTTTTCACCTGCACCTAAACCTGACTTTTTCTCGCTACAGTTTCAGACTAGTGTTTCTTTTCCTAACCTCCTGCAGAGAACAGACTGTTTCCTTCGTCTTTACAATATTTTATGTATTTGAAGACCTACAAAACTCTCCTTTCAAACTTCTCTAGACTTAACAACCACAATACTTCTAACTTTTCTTCATGCGCATGTTTTTCAGACTTCTGACCATTTTTGTTTCTCCCCTTTGTGCAGTTTCCAATTTTTGCATGTTTTCACTGTATCTAAGTGCATGAACCTGGACACAGTTGAGGCTTTGAGCAGAAATATTATTTCATGTTTCATAAACTATTCTTCTGTTTAAATGCCAGGACAACATCTACTTTGCCCCAAAGCCCCTTTCACAGGACAGCTCCTCAATCACTTGTTCCCAGTCTTTAGCGCTGTGAAATTTGTTGTCCTACACCTATGAATCATCCTGCAGTTTCCCCTTCTCAATCTCATCTTCTGCTTTGGGAGATTATGTTTTCAAGATAATTTTGAATTCTGACCCTGACCTCTACTGTACTTCCACGTTCAAGCTTAAGATATTCCATATTTTATAATCCAGGTTCTTGATAGAGAAAAAGACTGGATCAAAAACATACTTGTGCTGAACTTCAGTCTTACAGATTGTGGTCCTTGACCATTTCAGCTTCTTTTGTTAAAAACTCTTTGAAACAGGGACTTTCTTTTTCTCTGAAAATTCCTTAAACCTCTCTAAAATGGAACACAGATTTTACTTGGATGTTGTACACACAGCTGAATATAAACTATCAAACGCACACACAGTGCTGATGCAAACGTGAATGTGCGTGTAAAAACAAATTGTACAAGTACAAGCACGAGCAGTGACAACAAACTGTTAGTTTTATTCTATTTTTTTAATGGTTCAGATATTTTAATCCCTTTAGAACTGTTATTACCTACAAACCCACACTTAACGCCAATGGATTTAATTAGCTCCTTTTGTAAACTACATTGATTTAGAAAGTCAGAAATGGATTTGCAAATCACTTTGTTTATTTTTCCTCCTTAGAAAGTCAATCAGTCTTCTAACATAAATATCATTTTAAATTATGTATTCAAGGAATGAAATTAGAGAGACCCATATCCTACAGAAAACCAGTGTCAGACCCCAGATACACTTGATTTTAGGGTGATAGTTTCCATATTAATGGTTTCCTTTGCACTGACTGAACTATGCATATCCTGATTTCAAGACTTTCAGTAAGCAACATCCTGGTAGATTGCTGACAAAATGTGCAGTGCATTCCCAGGAGAATTTTTAACATCAATATACTGCAGCAACGAGTACTTCACACATGCTGGTTTAGCTGCCAAAACAGAAAAGTGTCAATGTTCTTACTGCTAGTAATGGGGGCTGGGAAAGGCAAATGTATTATTTATACAAATACATAAAATAAAGCTCTTTGAAAACACTCCAAATGATTGTGTTTTCTGTTGTTTCTACAGAAAAATCTGTCATTATAAATATTTGTTATCATTTTTTCCATTCTTTAAAGACAGCTGCTTAGTGAAAGGTATTTTTTTCCAACAGAAAGAACAAACACATTAAAGTTTTATTCTCAAATTTTCACTTTAAGACTCCATTTCTTTCTCCTGTGCTCTACTGGTTATCCTGCTTTTAAGCACTGGAAGAAAATGGTGAAGAGTCATAAGGAACTGGGGAAAATCCCAATTTCACCAAAACTTCAATGCTACTCTCTGACCTCTGCCAGTTAGAAAAGGTAATGATTTGTTGAAAAATGATTCCCCACGAGTCTGGAAAAGGGTGAAGGAGAAAAAAAACCACTGCAGAGGGATCTGACAGCAGCAGACCAGCCCTGCTGCCTCCTTACACAAGCTCTTCTCAATAAAACAGACAAGAATCTACAGGATGGACATGTGCTTTTGCAGCAAAAGCAATGCCCCATGTCACACTGGGACTGCTGCACATGCCTAAATTAACATGCCAAGTATCCCTGACATACCAGGTTTATGTTGGTGGAGAAATGCATTGTGCTTGTCTCCTGCAGAGTCTGTGCTGGAGTCTACAACGAGCCCACTGAGTTCCAAAAACATGAGAGATCCCTCCTGTGGTGCAGTAGTTTTCCTAAAGTTCAAGTGTAACCAGTACTATTGGATTTGGGAACCTCAATGTAAAACCTCAATATTTACATCTAAGGTCCCAAAATATATGGATAAAGCAGCAAGATGTATTATGGGATATGTATGCTTTTTTGATGCTCAGGGTGCAGATGTGATAGAACAATACTCAGTGCACAGACTGGTGTTTTCATCTGATATTATAAACTCTTTTCTCCTCAGGCACAAAGAAACACAGATTGTGTAGGTGTCAGTATTCAAGTTACAGACTGAAGAGCAGACAAGGAAATATTTGGCCAGTCGAATTTACGCCCACTGCTTTCACAGTAGTACTTACTGGTAGAAGTTAAAGTAATGGCAGTGGGTGCTCTGAGACCATCATTAAAACGTGGAAAAAAATCAAAGTACAATCGTTGTAGCAGAGATTTGGCTGCTTCAGGAAAAAAAAAATAAAAAAAAAAAAAAACAACTCAAAAAACGGACCTTAATTGTGCATATCCTTCTAATGAAATGAAACCTAATTCATTTCTTCCCCATTTTAATCTTCCTCTAGCTTAGTCAGCTTAGTCAGCTGCTTGCCCACACATAGCTCCAGCTTCCTCTCCCATCAAGGTGATTTCAGAAAGATGGATTTTCTTCCAGGAGCCAAATATTCCAGCAGATTAGACAATCTTGCCTCTGGAAAAGCAGCAGAGGCACTGGGTGGACTCAGCACACTGAACCAGTTCTGCAAAGGGCTAAGGGAAAAGCATGAGGAAGATAAAGTATGATCCAGCCTTTTGCTCTGGTTGCATCAACAAGGATAGGTAATACAAAATATAATTCTGGCTATTTTATCATAAACAGCAGAAAGGACACTGGTAAAGAGAAACACAATATCTCACACTAGGGGTCTATTGATAATTTTTACTGGTAGGCAAAAGTTTGGTGTAAATTGCCAGGTTTCCTCTCCAGAAAATGGAAGTGAGAGGGAAATGGGAACAAGACTGTGCTAGCAAGCCAATGACTCCCTCTTTACAGAGGTATCACTAAAGAGAGTTTAAACACAGGCAAAGCTGCCAGACCATCACTGAGATATCTCAGGACCAGCTTGAGTCATAAGCAAGACAAGGCACTTCTGGGGAGCCTTGAGCACTGTCAAGCAGGTCCACAGCAGAAGTAGGTGCATATCTGATGTGTCTGATCACAGATATCAAACTGCTATAATTAAGACTTTACATCTGCCCATATCTCTTTTTAAAGGCTTATTCCAGGTATAATAGGCACTTGGTCTCTTCCATAACATAGTTTGAATTACAGAGTGTCCTGTACTGTGTAAAACAGCTATTCCAAGTCAGGAAAGAACATAGAACTAGGAAGCAGCTCCATTTGGATGAAACCTTTAACGTAGAAACTACCTGGTACTTAATGCTCCTGATTTAATAGTGATGGGAGAAGACAGAAACATAGGAAGTTGGATAATCTGAGTAAATGGAGCAAGGTGGATGCAGATATTGTCAGCAGCAGTCAGTGGTCATTCACAACCCTCAGGTGATACACATAATGTAGGCACCCCTCTAGATCTCCCCACTGGTATGCCTTCACTCCAGTCCTCTCTCTCCTCCATCCCTGGCTACATACAGACAAGAAGTCCCTGAATGTGTGCTTAGTAGACAGCAGAGATCCATAAAGCTTTCCTGAATGCCCAGGGCACATGGGAGAGCACTGGGAAGTGCAGCATAGTGAGGAAACTCCATCATACATCCACTTCCAGAGCTGCTGGTCTTGCAGCCCACCTCACCTAATGGTCAGAGGAAAAAAACAGCCTGGCTTTTCCTGGCATGCAGCAGGAATACCTTGTCTCCTCGTGTTCCCTTTTCTCCTCTTTCTCCTTGTAGACCCTAAAAATAAAAAGAAACAGAGATTATAAAGTTCAATCCAAGTAGAGGCATAGTTACCTCCTCTAATTAGTCACCAAGTCACTGTGCACATCTGCACAATCTATTCAACTGAACCTCAAGGACATTTTCAGTTGCCAGTCCTCAAAGTTGGCCTCAGGCATGGTCCAAGCAGGCTCACAGAGCAGGGACTATTTGTGGGCCCAAGAACATCTGTAACATTATATTGCCTGCAGACAAGCAACCCTCCTGCCAACAGCAGTGTGGAGGGACAGGGAACACACCACAGCTGCAGATGGTCTGGAAAACAACCAATGCTCTGCATTTTTCATGTTCCTTGTAAACAATGAGGACTCTGGTAGAGGACGATACTGATGGGAAAACCTATCGCATAAAAAAGCAAGAATTCCCATTCCTAGTGGGTCTGGATGCAGTAGCTAGGCAGACAGCAGGTAGCTCTGAGAACTGGCAAGTGTTAGATGTACTCTGACCCGGAGGCCCAGCACATTTTTGTGCCGTGAATCCAATGCCAGTGTTCCTCTGGACTGCATAATTCACCTCCTCCCAGCTACACCAGAAACATTGCTGGAGCTCAGTTTGATGTGGCACTAACACAGGCCATCAATTCAACGGGCAAGAACCATATTTCACCTTCCCTTGGCATAGCAAGCACCTTGTATTTTACTTTTATTGTGGAAACTGAGCAACCAGCTAATAGCTATAGAGAGACAGATATGCTTCAGTCAATAGTGACTTGTCTGAAACTGCCAAAGCTTAAAATGCTGCTTACTATTACAGCATATTTGTATTTAAACTTCCATTTACTTTACACTGCAGTGGAGGCTTACCTCCCAGCTAATGAGAGCTGCATACCTGGGTATATTTGGAGGACTTAAGAGGGTTTACATAATCAACCAAATGAGCAGGGATATTTTCACCTAGATCATGTTGCTCAGCATCCAGTCCAAGCTGGCCTTGAATATCTTCATGGATGGGCCATCTACCACTTCTCTGGGCAACCTGTTCCAGAGTCTCACCATCCTCATTGTAAAAACATTCTGCTTTTTTTTTCTAATCTAAATCTACCCCCTTTTAGTTTAAAACCATTATCCCTTGTCCTACCACAACAGGTCCTGCTAAAAAGCTTGTCCCCACCTTTCTTATAGGCCTTCTTTAAATATTGAAAGTTCACAATAAGGCCTCCTAAGTGCCTTCTCTTCTTGAGACCAAATCACCTCAACTCTCTCAACCTTTCCTCACAGGAGAGGTGCTCCAGCCTTCTGACCATTTCCATGACCCTCCTCTGGACCTACTCTAAGATGTCCATGAATTTTTCTTGTGCTGAGGACCCCAGGGACAGAGATGCTTACTGGATAGAATCTAATTTATTTTGGTCTGGCTGTCTGTTCACTGGAGGCAGATTTGTCCACTGAGCCCAAAGACTATTCCCTGAGAGTTTTGAAAATATGACTGGAAACTTGCTGAGAGGTGGTAATTTTTCTTGGTGTTCTACGAAGTTTTCAAGCACCATACAAATGGTGCCTCATCACAGACCAAAGTAATTACATTATGGTGAGAGAATCACAAAATCACCAGCTGTTATCTCAATAATAAAGTCAATTCTGCTGACATCTCTCTACTGGCTACACGTCTGTTCTCTTTTAAAAAAGTCTGAAGAAACTCAGTGAAGTCAAGAAAGTGTCACCTTTTGGACATAGTGCTGGTAAGGGGCCAGACATACCATATACTGCTTAATAATAACAATTAAAAAAGTATAGCTGGACAGAATCACTGAAAAAGTAAAGAAAGTTTCAGGACCATTAAAAATTTAAAAAGACACATGACTTACCGGTGCACCTACATAGCCTTTAATTCCAGGAGGACCCTGTTTTCCCTCGGATCCCTGGCAAGGAATTGAGATACAGTAAACCATCAGAAACTCTTTCACATAAGAGAACAAGAATAAAACTAGTTATTCAGAAATGTAAGTTGTTCTTTCAGGCTGTTGAGGCTTCTTGATTCTCTCAGTGCTGATACAGGAGCATCATCTATCTGACTTTCCAAATACCTACCCAAAGTGACACCCCAATATTTTCCTCTGTCTCTGGCACTTAGACATTAGCAAGTTTTATCCTTCTGCTTTCAGTTTTGCCCTACAAAGGCAAACCATCACATGCAAATTTCTTTCTATAGGTTATTTCAGAAGGTTTGGCAATGTCAGTTGGGTGGACCAATTCTTTTGTCTCCTGAACAGTGTTGGTGGAACAACACATGGATATACATTGCTGCAAAAGCTGCAGTTAAGACCATATCTCAGAATAAATGAACTACAGACTTCAAAATGTTATATGTTTTGAGGAGTAAATGAAAAGAAACAGATCAAACCTACATTCTCTAATGTATATTTTTTGCCTAAGTGGGAGAAGTGCAAGAGGATCAGGTACATTTCATCAGTCCTTCAGCTCGTTGCACAGTGACTCTCCCTGGAGAGTGTACACTGAAATGGAGAGAACTCATTTTTGTGTGTCTTACAGTGTCTGAAAATGATCTGGATCCTCAGCTCCAAGGCTTAGCCCTTGGAGCCTGACCTAGAGAACTGATTTGGCATCTTATATGACCTGTTTGATTATTTTCTTACTTATATCACTTCCCCTTTCCCACCACTACCATCTAACTCCTATATTGTGTGGCTGTAATGGGCACAAGGCTTCAAAACAGAGATTTTATTTTTAAATAATTTTAAAATAATTTCTACATTTCACATTAATAGATGTTTCATATTAAAAAAATAAAATTAAATTCAAGGTGTGTCTGCAATTAATTAGTAGAATTGAGACTTTTTTTTCCCCAGTGTGAATGCCCAGATTAACAACAGTGGAATGCAAGCACAAGCAAAGGTAGCTTGAGGATCTCTACAACATCAGGCACATGAGAACCTCTGCCAGGTCAGGAAGTATTGTAAGTCCTCTGATAGCAGAGGGAGAGCAGCAGGAATGCACCTAAACATCTCCCTCCAGCCTGCAGAAAAATACACTACCAAAGTCTAGGCAAAACCCCAAGAGAAACAGAGGCCTGTTCCAAGTTGTCCAAATCGTTAAAGTCCGACTAAGTACCGCTACATAAAACATGGTTATAATACTCATCAGAAGTTATAGACAGAGAAACTGGGTTTGTCTGATTGAGATGTGCTGCACCCACTCAAGGCCTGTGCTGAGATCATGTCTGGTAAATCAGAGAAGCGTGAGACCTTCAACAGCTGAAGTAAGGAAGAAGGAAATTTGTCAAAATGAAACTCTTACCTAGTACTTTATATTTCAAAAGCTTGATTCTTTTTCCCCTCTCTACCTCTGCTTTTTCTATCAAGTACAGATAACTGTCAGTTAGGATAGGAATGCTATAGCTGTGTCCATGCCATAGCAATGACAACCAGAAAAAATCCTCTTTATCCTTTTATTAAAAAGATACAGAAAAAAGAAAAGCACGAAAAGATTGAATATTTACTGAAAGATATTACAGGCTAAAGGGCCTGATCTCAAAAATCCAAGCTTTGTTTCACTGCTATAACATCATACCTGAGGGACCTGAGCTGTTGCCTTTTTTGTCTCGACCCATTTACTGCATATAAATTAACCTGCCACATATTTGCCTGGGAGTTTTCCAACCAATGGGTATTTCTTGCCATCTCAGACCAGCATGACATCTGTAACCAGAAGCTCCAACGCTTCAGCACAAGGCTGACTTTGAGAGCACTTCTTTGCATCCACCAGCTTGTAGCCAGCAAGATCACACTTGATGATCAGCCAAGTTTACTCTCCAAGTTTGATGAACAAGAAAAAAAAAACACGCCAAAAACCAGAGTTTTATGCTGAAGACACCAAGCTGGGAACAATCTTCACTGGAGACATCACTGAGCAGCAAAAGCAGTAAAAGCAGAGATGACACACCGAGGCCATTTCATTCCTGTGAGTTATACGTGTGCCCTAATGGGCTCAGATACATTTTGGTACCTCTGTGAACTGAAATCCTATTACCAGAAGTCTGCAGGACCCTTACCTGTGCTACTGGAAGCTTCACACAATTAATGAGGTCTGTAAAAACTGCAAGACAACTTCTTAAAAGAAAGTGCTGGCAATTCCCACTGAAGCAAAAGACTCCTCAGCCAAGGACATAAACAAGGGGCTGAATTTCCTGTGGTGCAGGTATCGTTGCTGAGCTCACACTGCACTGGCCTGGCTCAATGCAAATGAAGATGGATTGAGCTGGGAAGGACCACAACCCAACCGACCAGAGAAACTGCAAGGTAGCTCTCCATGGAGCCTGGGGTAGAGCCCAGAGCTGCTGTATTGACGCTGATGATAAAAATAAGTGATCTGGCAAAAAAAACAATCATGACATCACTAATGGGAGACATGACCTCTCTGATTGCAAACTCCACCAATTCTTATACACCTTGTTCCACACCAATGAGATGCTTGGACTTTACACCAAGGAGTAAAGGAGTGTGGGTTCCTGTTTTAGATTTAAAGCCCTGTCAGCAAAGTCATGGTTGTTTCTTAAAATAACTCAGGCCAGAATCCAGCTGAAGGACATTGCATACAGCCATTACATCCATTGAGGTAAATGAAAGTCACCGTGAAAGCACAGTCATTTTATATTTAGCCACTGTGAGAGGCTGGGGTTAGCCAAGCTCACCTCTTCCCTGAGAGCACTTGGCACTGGCCAGTCAGATGTCTTAAGGTCCAACCCCACCAGCACCTGTCCTACTCAGCCCATAGATCTGAATTTCTTCTATTCAGCATTACCTCTTTGCTTGGCTTAACTACATGTACCCGATGATCCTGCTGGAAAACGTGGAGCAGGATCAAGTCCACCCTGAGGCAGATGTAGATGCCTCAGTTTAGCTTTGTTTGCAAAAACTTTGCAAAGCAGGTGTGAGGAAATTCATACCACAAAGAGCACCATGTAATCTGCTGGTTTGTAATTCCACTACACGAAACATACAGGACAGAGAGGAAGTGCATGTTTGTTTATGTGATAGCAGAGATGCAGCTGAAAGGCATTTGTGAGTGATGAATTCAGTTCATTTCATCCAGTCCCGGATCCCACTGAAAGACAAAATATTGTGTGCCTCCACTCAGCTCAGCTTTGCAGCTGTCACTTATCCCCTGCTGAAGCAAATATGGTTCCAGGAGAGAACTGTGGGATGGCTGCAATTCCTGCTAATCCACAAACACACCATTAGTTCCAATACTCTCCTGGTGGGACTTCAGGAAGGGATGAACATTTCCCTCTATGCAAAGATAGAGACATTTTGGAGAAGGGGTCTCTCCATAGCTGAGGAACCCAGAGGATCTATGTATGAACTGCTTCATCAAGTCCTCTCAGATAGAGCTGAGTGACAATCAAAACTGCATCCAGAAAAGTGTTCAGGTACTTAACTCCTATTTGAGGACAAAGGCAACAGTGGGAGGTTTAGGTGACTAGATATATCTCTTCCAGGAAGATGTGATACTCTTTCAGGCAATCAAACTGTTGTCCTTGCAGCACCTTTCACAGGATGAGCTGAACTTGCTGTGTGTGATACCCTTAAAAACACACTTGTCACAGTGCACTGTCTTTTTTTTGTGTTATAACATCAAGACTGAAACCACCTGAGAGGTATCTACCTCCTCAGTAACCAGGGAACAAGGCAAGGAGAGATCAGATTTTGAAAAGAGGTTAAAAAATTGCTCATGAGAAGAGCTTCAAAATTAAGGCACATTTCTCATGCTCAGAAGTCTCATCAGATCTCTATTCAAAAGCACCTTGCTTGAAGCAAACCGAGTGACATGAGAATTGGCTCAAGTTCTGTATCACTTAGCCACTGTTCACCGGTGCAAAACTGAATATCCCCAAATGTGCAGAAACATCCAGGCTAGGATCTCTACATGATTTTTTTTTTTTCAGTTGTAAAGTAGGGATAATAATTCTCATCTGCATCTTTGTGAGAGTTGGGAAGGCTACTGAAGACATGAAACAAGGCTTATGTGCCCCAAAACAAGTTCTTTTCACCTTCTTCAGCTATGTTGTTTATTAAACAAAAGGTAAGTCTGTTTTACATACTTTGCTTAATTGCCAATACCGTAGGAAACCCCTGGTGAAAATGGCCATTTTCAGTTTCTTCATTCACCAGTGACAATATCAAAAGTCAAACAAGAAGTAGTTCTAAAAAAGCCAGTGAAAAAAACATGCCTGCCCATGTAAAGAAGAAATGGAAAGCTTACCTTTGGACCTGCTGGCCCAGGCAGTCCAAATGCTCCTGGCCTTCCTGGTTCACCCTGCAAGTAACAGCAATATCACTGGTAAATATTAATATTTTATATATAAAGCCTAGGATGCCTCAAAACAGTCATTACATAGAGTTAGAAACAGAAGCTCTATCCAATATCTACAGTCCTGAGTAGCATTCTCCAGAGATCTGAAACTTTATGGTGTACTTTCTTCACAAAAATAGAAGTAGAAAGAGACAAATTCAAAAACTGAAGCATCTCTTCATCTGCTCTCTAAATACAACCAAGTAGTAAGAAATTAGTTCCCTAAGTTGTGAACAGCTTGCACTGACTACAGTCTACAAACACGGGTTCCTTGGAGACAACATAATGCATTTGTTCTTGAATAGTGACCTTGTAGTGTATAAACACATCCCATAAGCAATTCTGCAAGTACAAGTATGTCACTGTCCAATTCCAGACCATGCCAGGTATGATGTCATGAAGCTGTATCAGTTCTGGAAGCAATACTGGAAAATTACCAGTTTTTCCAAAGTAGAGTAAGTGTGGCACTAAAAAGAAACGGGCTGCATGGAACAGAAAAGAGCTTTTCTGCTGCATGGACCTTTGTGTGTGCCTGACCAAAAAGTCCTTCCCCGAGTTCCTTTTGTTGCCACCAAGTGACTGCCAGAAAGGGACAGTGAATGAGATGATGAAGGTCCATCATCAGGATGAAGATAGTTCTAAGGGATGGTGATCCAGCAGGGGAAAGGACATAAAGCTCTAAAACAAACTTTTCTAAGATACTGGAAAATGTGTTTGTGGTTTTATGTTTCAACTGTAGTCCTCTTACAGGCAATATTTGGTATGCTGCATCCATCCTTGAGCTAACCCGGCACCCTTCCCCTCCTCTTAGTTTTTAGAGATGCAAAAGAGGAGCCCAGTTCCTTGATTCTGTCACCAAGACACACTTGTCTGCAGTGGGAGCATAAGATGGTCCCCTGCACCCGTGTCATCTCCACTAGCCGAGGACTCCTTGCCAGCCATAAACCAAAGGGCCAGGCTCTGCAGCTGCAGCTATTAACCAACAGGTCCCAAACCACAGGCTGCCTAGACAGCTCCCTTTCCTTCCTTAATGAATGGTAACAGAGCTGCCCCTGGAGCCTCTCAGGATGGTTAATCCATGTGACACCTGCCTTGGCCGCAAACGTGAGGGAGAGTGCTGGGGCTATTAACCTCCTGACATTTGCTTCTGCTGCTCCTAAAACGGCCACACAAATCCCCCAGACACGTTCCACTCAATAGGGATTGATTTCCACTGCCTACCTTGCACTGAAAGGCAAGATTACATGAGAGGAACAAAAAAGGCTTACGGCTTCTCCTTTTGCTCCATCCCTCCCAGGGGGGCCAGGTGAGCCCAGGGAGCCCTGTAACAGCAACAGTTATCATCAGCACAGCATTAACACCCATTGCAAGTGCAGTGACACGAGCAGTGCATCAAGGCAAGAATAAGGAATAAGGAGAATCATTTCAACAAAACATTTATTATTTACAGTTTCTGGAGGAGCTGCTGCTGACAGTAACACACTAGGGACGATTGATGAGTTGCTAATGAGGAAGTAGGCACTCTTGGCCACTTAACTCATTTAAAAATAAATTAATACAAAAGCTCTGGAGCTAATTAGACACATAACCATTGAGTCATCTTAATATTATCATATCATCTTCCCCCAGCCTCTCTCTTCACCATTCTATTGTCTCAAAAAATTGCATTTTTTAATTATTTTTTTTTTACTCTTTGCTTGTATGGCATCCGTCCTAAAGTTCAGAAGCCTCTAGGCACATATATAATATACATAAGTAGTAAGCCTAAAAGCAAACAGAAAAGAAGCCTTGAAAAACTCAAGTAGTCCTCAGGAATGACTCTGCCCACTGGGAAGTGAGTCTCAGAAATGTGAATGTGCAAAGGTGTAGAAAACAAAAAAACAGAAAGCCAGGAACCACTTAAGTTTAAAATTTTAGCCGTTTAAAATTTTTCTGTGCACTAGGATGAATGGAACTAAATATACTGAAATTAGAGGCTCCACAACAAATGGAGACTGCAGCAAATGTGGAGAAAAGGCAAATTTGCTGCCTGCAGTTCGCAATTTAAAGAACAAAAAGAGAATGGAAAGACAATAGACAAACAACAGGCAAGATAACATACACAGTGAGAAACTGGCTCAGTGTTTGCTCTTCTAGGCATCCCAGCAGTTTCTTTTTAAGTGTGTCATAAAAAAAGGCTCAAATGAGAAATGGTCATGGGAACTGCAAGGGTGCCACTGTGCGTTGTGATTGTACAGAGCTGGTTGTTGTTGTGTGTTACTTGGAGGGACATCTTCACTTGCAATCCAGAACATTTGTTGTTTTATTTTTAGTGGAAAAGGTTTAAATTCCTAAAATTCCTCCTGCAAATTATGATTAAGGCATTTCTGACAAATATGTCCAAAGTAAATGCTAGTCACCAGAGCAAGTTCAGTACAGGATTTATTTTTTTTTTAAGATGATGACACAGTAGGCAGTTAAAGGCCACCACAGTCCAAAAGTTATTTATATTCAATGCAAGAAAAGACACAATAATCTTTGGCCTTCTATGCCTCACACTGAAGAAACACTTGTGTTTCTCTATGTAGAGGTATTAGCATTGTGTTCTTATTCTGCTTCACTCTTATATTTTGTATTTTTACAGAGTTTAGTCAAAGCTGATGCCCTTGGGTTCTCCACACGTTTGTCAAATGTGTCTAGGCATCATCAATAGGTTTAAAGACTTAAGCTACACTTTGATGAAAAATAATACAACAGCCTATTCTCCTTTTCTTAGCGCCTTGATAACACAAAACAAGAGACACAACACAGGCACAAAACAAAAGACTTAGGGGAGGGTCAGTTTTCATTACACTTCCACAATAGCTTTATAAACTCTTAAGCTTTTCAGAGTGTAATTGATAAAAATTGGACTTACTTTTTCTCCTTTATCCCCTTTCAGCCCAGGAAAGCCAGGGAGCCCTTCTTCACCCTATAACATCAATGGAAAAAATAGCTCCTATGAAATGCCATATCATTTTGTTGTACATTTGTGTATTTTAGACAGCATAGTTGTCATCTGTTGAGAACTGAGTCTGACTTCTCATCCTCGCTGTGACAATGTTGTGCTCAGTCACCTGTAACTTGCCCATATTTGAACAGGTTCACTTTTGTTTTTCCATTCCTGTGCATTCCTCGGACTGATCCCTCCCACCCCTCCTTTTTGTTATTACCATCCAGAAGCAGTAGTTTTTCAAGAACAAGATTAGAGATCTATCCTGGTTAAATAGAAGTATTTGAAGCATAGTAACATTTCCTGGGGAAACTTTCCTGTTGCCACATTTCAAAGTACAAAAACTTGAAGTCCAGCATGGCCAACTCACTAACACGCCAAATTTCCAAAGACATGGATTTTTTTTTTATTTTTTTATTTTTTTTAGTTTTCAATGGTGTAGAAATTTTTGAAAAAGTTAAATGTAGGTTTTTTTTCCTTACATTTATCTACTTTAACTGGGACAAAAGAATAAGAGCTTTTTCCCCATTTGCTTTTGTAAAAATTCGATAGCTCAGAGAAATACTTTTGAGAGAGCATGAAAGTGGCTAAGAAGTTGATGCGTATATTTCTAATTTTCCTGTCAAGCCAAATTTTGCCACATGTAGTATTATTTGTAACTTTTTTCTCTGTATGACTAGCCCAGCAGACTTAGAGGGACATATTCCTAGGGTAAGGTTCCAGTCAACAATAGACAGTGAAAAAATCCAGGCTTATTTATTTATTTATAGGAGTATTTGAAACTTAAAGGTTAATAAAAGATAGTATCTGAAAAGTACCTGTACTATATATGCAAATGAAAGTAATTGGATACGTTTTTAATCACATTTCTTCCTAATTGAACCTTCATGAAGCACTCTGTCTAATTTGCAGTGCAGTAGTGATAAAAATCAGATCTGCTATATTTGAATGGCTCCCTAATGAGACAGAAAACCCGTCAAATAGAAAACATGATTTTTAAGGAAATCATTTGCTCTAACAGGTCAATATAACTTGGAGGTACCGCTGTTCCATGGCAGAGTATATTGCACAGGTAGGAGAATTATTTGTGTCTTTTCTATGCAAAGCAAAGGAATGTAGTTAACTAGCTTCTTCTTTTGCCTTTTATTTATTTTTTCCTTCATGAAATAGCAACTCCTTGGCACAGCTGAACAAATCAATCCCAGCATCAGTCAATAAGTTTGAGGTACAGTGCTCACAGAAATATTCATGTTGGGCAGGTGAGTATCCACCAGCTTTTGCAGTTCCTCCCCAAGGAGAAATTGCACGGAAGCAACCTAGACTCTAGAGACAGGATTAATGTCCCCTGGGGAACCACAACTGAAAAGGCTACAGGGGCTCCTACTGCTGCCCCTTCTACTGATTCCCCATTGAATCATCAAGGTTGTAAAAGATCTCTAAGACCATTGAGTTCAACCATTAACCCAGCAATGCCAAGTCCACCACTAAACCATGGCCCTAAGCGCCACATCTGCATGGTGTTTTGAACACTTCCAAGGACAGTGATTCCATAACTTCTCTGGGAAGTCTGCTCCAACCTGTGACCACCCTTTCAGTGAAGAAACTTTTCCTAATATCCAGTCTATACCTCCCCTGGTACAGCTTGAGGCCATTCCCTCTCATCCCATTGCTTGTTACCTGGGAGAAGAGAAGGACCCTCACCTGGCTACAATCTCCTTTCCAGGAGTTGTAGAGAGTGAGAAGGCCTCTCTCAGCCTACTTTTCTCCAGCTAAATAACCCCAGTTCCCTGGCTAGCTGCTTGGTATCCCTCAGTCAGTAGGAAAACCTCTCAGGATAAGGGCAGGTAGATTCTGCAGATGCTTGAACTGTAATGAAAGCACAAGAAGAGATCATGTAGCCTATGCCAAAAAGCTCGTGTTCACAAAGTAAACTACAGAAGTGAGCAGTGATAGAGAGCAGGAAGCAGAGAGGCATCAGTGCTACTGTGCTGCTCAGTGCCAAAGGAGCTGTGACAGGCAGGGATGGGAAAGCGACCAACAGCTCACACTCTTAATTCCCAGCCAGCTGCCAAAGCCCTGCTGAGGACGCAGCTAACTGAAATGGAGTCATGTTGTCACAGCAATTCATTTCATTAAGCAACTCTTCTAAAAAAAACTTTGTTTTTTTTAAACTGACCAACTTCATGAACTGCATTGCAGAACAACCACCTTTTCACTTGCCCACTACCTTTTCTAAATCAGGTAGAATCCCAATTATTCTGCTCAGCACGCTGCTAAGGCCTAGGGAAGTGCTGGTGTACCCAAAAGGGATCTGTTCCCCACCTTTAACCCCTCCAATTAGGTCAGTTGATTCAGAAAAAGAGCTCACCTCTCTCCCCAGCACTTAGGGACTGGGAAATTCTGTCAGCACATCTATCCTGGAAATTACTTTCCAGGGAAAGTTGCAGTTAGAGAATGACAGAATTGTCCAAGGAAGAAATCATAGGGGCCTGGAATATTGTTCAAGAGGAGTTCTTGCTGGGGAAGTTACAGCTTCAGCAATCAGTTTGAAAAGCAAGGAAGTACATTTTTCTCAAGAATTTTCTCCATCCCGGCTCATGAGCCTGCTGTCCCTGGAAAGCCACTGGGAAGCCAGCCACTTGTGTGAGTTTCACCCTCTGAGCTCTACAGCCAGTGGCCTTTAATCAAACAGTTCCACCAAAGTTTGCAGGGGAATCATCACATTCATTAGCTCACAGCTGACAAAATATTTGTCAAAAGAGCCTGGATTTGGGAACTGCCATCAGATCCAAAGCAACCAGAGGACTTTTCTTGCACTGTGGCTATGAAGTGCAGTCACTCAGATGGAAGCAGAGCAGGCAGCACTGAAGTCATGTACTGATATGGACTGTGAGCATATAGAGGTTATGTAGCACACAAGTAGCTACATATTTCTACAAATGCCAATTTTTGTTTTTCATTAGTAATTCTATGTTTATTTGCTTGAATTACAGCAACACCTCATTTGTTCCCTGCTTGGGTCACTCTGTTGGACACGGTATGAATAAATTTTAAAGAACAAGCATTATGCTTCAAAGCTCAATTTAAAATTGCAAGCAATGTGTAAATATAAGAAAGAAATAGCAGAGGGCACAGGGCAGTGAAATAGCTGCCAAGCAGACACAGTCGGCAAGTGGTCTGGGATGAAGGATCCAGGCACAACACTGGGAAAACAGGTAGTCTCTGGCAGCTGGCATTGAGCCTGGGTAACAAAAGTTCATCGCACTCCTCGTGCCAAGGACAAACCCAGTTGTGCCACTGAGGGGGATTAAAATAATCCTGTATTCCCACAGAGTGGCTGCATTCCCAGCTTCAACACAATGGGAATCTGGTGGTGACATGTAAACTACACTTAGCTGTTTATGCCATGCAATCCTACTATTTTATGATAATCTGAAAACTACACATCTATTTTATGATAATCTGAAATTCAAAGGCTGACGTTTGCTGGAGAAACATCAGGACCAGAACAGGAAGGTAACAAAGGCTGGGGAAATAAAAAGAAACAACAAAAGCAGAAGAGGCTACTGATAAATAGGGGAACAGACTACAGCTTCTAAAGCATCTTCCTTACGTTTTCTGGAGTAGTTTTACACTTTACTTTTCCTTTCTCAGTCAATAGTTTAGTGGAGAAAACTTGATTGTGTAGGTAGTGACACTTGTGAGATATTTTGCATTAGCAAATATGGCAGCCTCTCTTAGGAAGTTCTTAAAAATGGAGCATTGCAAGCCCTGAGAATGGAGCACTAAACAAGCCACTCAGAAAACTCCATCTTTCATTCCTCAAAGAACAGATAACAATTCTGCAAGAAAATTAGGAATGTTTTCAAAGACTTACTAAAACAAGTTTAAGCAGAATTCAGTAAAAACTATAGAATATTGAATTTCCTTGTATTTACTTTTAAATGGAAGCATTCAGAGCTACACAATGGATAAAAAGCAAGGGGTAAACACTACTCCTGTTCTTCCAGGGGGCTCTCAGAGCAGGGCTCATGTAGGCACATGGTTTCTCCAGACCCAATGGACAAAAGGATATACCACATCATGAGGAATTTCAGAGCACAGGCAACTCTCAGCTGCTGCAGAGAGAATACTGGGGTGATAAAGAATAATGATACTCGCCTTGGCTTCAGCCATTAAAAATAAATATGTGATCTGGGTACGGATAGACATACCCAGAGAGGTTCCTTTATCAGTTTGTATATATCAGAAGAGTTATTCTATTTCTATATTTGAGCAAGGATGTCTTCCTGACACACCAGCATCACATGGATTTACCATATCATGCCAGCTCCAGGTTAGTGATCCCTCCTTACTCACCATACACACATGTAGCCTAATTTGTTGTGTATTGTAAAAAGATTCACCTCACTCAGGTTACAGTGACCCCTACTACCCTATAGATTTTCCTGAACACTGTGTATGTGGTTTGTGACCAAATTATATCTACATGTGTCACGGTTTAACTCCCTCCATCAACCAAGTCCACACAGCTGCTCATTCACTCCCCCACAAGCCGGATTGGGAGAGAATCAGAAGGGTAAAAGCTGGAAAATTTGTGGGTTGAGATACAGACAGTTTAATCAGGAAAGCATAAGCTGTATATGCAAACAAAGAAAAACAAGGAATTCATGCACTACTTCCCATGGGCAGGCAGGTGTTCAGTCATCTCCAGGAGAGCAAGACCTCATCACATCTAACTGTTACTTGGGAAGACAAACACTATCACTCTAAATGTTCCTCCTCTTCCTCATTCTCCCCCCCACATTATATTCTAAGCATGATGCCATATGGTCTGGAATATCCCTTTGGTCTGTTTGAGTCACCTGTCCTAGCTGTGCCTCCTCCCAACCTCCCATGCACTCCCAACTTCCTTGTCAGCGTGGCAGCACAAAAAGCAGAAAAGACCCTGGCTCTGTGTGAGCCCTGCTCAGCAATAACAAAAACATCTCTATAGTATCATCCCTGTGTTCAGCACAAATCCAAAACATATCCCTATATCAGCCACTGTGAAGAAAATTAACTCTACTCCAGCTCAAACCTGCACAACATCCCAGGTAGATCTTGATATGTCTGTGTGGAGATGACTTTGAAATTACAAAAAAAATAACCTTAATCGCTAGATAATGCACTTCCTCAGAAGGGGAATAACCAATAGAGGGATTCTGCCGTATCCAGCCTCATGACAGAATTTTTCTGAAGAGATCTTAAACGGAGAAGGAAGGAAGCTGCAGGTATATGGAAAGATATAGAGATAAGACAATTCAGTATCACCTAGTCCTAGAGAGACATTAGAAGCACACAAAGGAAAAAATCTTCAATTATGCTTTTAACCAATTTACTCAAGTTTAACTGCTTTTCTTTCCTCCACTTGCAACTCCTCAAGCAGCTGCCAAGTTTACAAATATTTCTCCCAGCTTGAGAACAGCTGTAGCCTATAATCACATATTTTATTTGGAATTCTGGGTTGTGGCCTATCTTAATAGAAATGAGAGTAAACTAAACAAGAAAATAATGGGGAAAAATCAGTCCAAAACATGTGTTTAGATCTTGATTTGTCAAATGCAAATAAATCACTGTACTTTTCCTTCATTGTACAGAGCAGACAACAGGAGATAGATCATTCTAAGGTCAACTCCATACATTTTATTTATTTTATCTTCCAAACAGGCCTACATCTCACACAAAAGTTCCACTTTTCTAATCCTAGTATGAAATTAAAATTTCTAACCCTGTCACAAAATGTCAATAAAGGTGTCATTGGGAGACCTGCAAAAAAATCTGCCAGGCACAACCCCATGAATCACACAGTCAGCACATTGACAGCTGCACAAACTGGGGGATCTATATCCAAGGTAGGAGACAAAATAGCAAGAGCTGAAGAGAAACAGAACAATTGGGCATGATGAAATGGAAATAGAAGCAAAATTGAACTGTACAGTGGTGCCACTGCACGGCCCTCTCTCCATTGTTAATTAACTTCACAGCATCCCTGTGAAATGAGAGGGAAGGTGTAGCAACTGTAATATCGTCGTCACCACATGAGGGTGATGAGTCAGAGGTACAACTGAGCAGAAGACATTCAGAAGGTCCCAGAGTCTGAGACACAGATAGAAACTCGCTCAGGATTCCCTGTTCCCTAGGTCAGCACCTTAACCATAAGTTTATTCTTTCTCCTGATTCTTTGCCCTGCCTTTAACTTGGCAGCTTGATGTTCATGAAGAACAAAAGAGAAGACAATGGGTAACTGTCCTATTGCTGATCTGTGGTTACTCACTAAACTGCTATCAGTGTTTGATCAGTAAAGTGAAGTGGGAGAACAGAAGCAGTGTCACAAGTTGAGTGTGGTCTTCAGGTTCAAATGCCTCAGAAAACTTTCAAGAGATCTTGTGGTCTGGAAGGATGTAATATCCTTCTTTTCTAAGTTTCTACACTTAGGAGTTACCAACTTGAGGAGGGTGAAGTGAAAGATTTCACAATTTTGCCTCCAGCAGCCAGACAAAATAAATATTTTACTGAAAAATATTATAAATTTTGAGTTTAAGGTTTCATTAAAAGCCAGGGATGATCTGCAGATCAGCTGAGAGGCAGAGCTGCAGTTGATATATGTCACCCAGCTCCCTTTCCAAAAGCTGCTGACCAGACAGGCAGCACAAATGACTACCACTCTCCAGTGCACAGATGCAGGATTCTATTAGCTTAATGAAGCTAAAACCCTATTAATATCTTGGCAAATTTGACACCAGAGCTGCCGTAATCTTCTGCTTCCACAAGAAATAAGACATTCATCTCAGCTTGGACTTCTGTTCATACTAAGAAATGAAGAAAATCTTCTCTTCTGGGTCTCTGTGTTATATTCTGATTTAATAAATAGGAAGGTTGCATGGACATGATACACAAAGGTCAGTAGAAGTCACAGCTTGGGCAAGTCTATCAGGAAACCCAGACCAGTATGAAGACAGCTGATTAAATGAGTTATTCGCATTTTTTGTACTGCAAACATATGAAAGATTTTATTTAACTCATGGTATAAAAGTCAGTTGTCCCCAAAAGGTAGATAGATAACATTATATTAACCTATAAACTTGGTTCTGTAGGAGAAAAGATGCATCAGAAGTAACTGATGTGGCAAACAGCTACTCCCTAATCAAGGCCGCTATAGAGTTCAGAATAATCTGGAAACATCCTAAAGGCTTCAAAGGTGTCATTGAGGCCCAAGATCCTTTCCATTCGCTTCATATTGCCTGCCTCCCTGCCACAACACTCCTTTACTCCCTACATAAGTAATTGCTGAAAGACTGGCGTGGTCAAACACTTTTGGCGACTCCTGAACTGCTTGTTCATCTATAACCCAGACTGACCCAAGTGGAGAATGTGGCTGAAGAAACCATCTCCCTCTGTAGCAGAGAGAACAGGACAGTACTAGGGGGAGCTGTTGCGTTTGAAGTACTTCTGTTCAACAGCTAGGGTTGCTCAATCAATCAATGAAATGTTCACATTAAGAAACAATCAAAGAGTTTGCAGACCTATTTAAGATTGAACATAGTCAATAGGAGGTACAAGATAACTGGAAACAGTTGATACCATAATCCCCCTACACAGAAGAATAATCTGAGACATAAATTGGACTACAATGAGTTGGATTTACAGAAGCAGGACTAGTAGCTCCTGAAAATCCATTTTTTATTTTTTTTGCATGGTAGGGGCAAGACGTTCTTCAATTAGAGATACATCTGTCAGAAACTTTGAAATGTGAAAAATATAACTCTGCTCTGAAAACTTCCTTCTCCTGAAGCAAAAGTTGATGCTCCTTGCCAGCATCTGACACTGCTCAGGACCAGACAAACAGCTTGCCAAGTGCCAGAGGGGAAGTATTCATTGAAACAAAAAATAACCCAGCCATATATCATGGCATTGATGAATTTAAATCCTTATATCTATAAATTGCACACAGAAAATGGTTCTGGTCTTGTGGATGATTTAACACATTCGAGTTGATATTTTTTCTTGCAAGAATAATCTATAAATTCCATTTGCTCTGCTTCTGGGAAGTTTCTTACACTTCAGATCTCCACATGCCCCTCAAAAATGTCAGTAGCTCTGAGAAGAGCACATTAGGTCAGGGGAGTTCTGTGTGAGAGCACTTCAAACTCCAGTGTCAATCTGCTCTTAACCATCTGCTGCTACTGATATTCCACATTCACCCCTCAGCGTTTCTTCTGGCACCTCACTGAAACACATAAAAAGTTTTTGCTCAAGATTAACTGCATCATCTAGTCTGTGATTCGTCCCCTCCTTGCAGAGCCCCTCCCATTAGATCTCTCCCTGCTGAGTAAATTTTCAAAATCACCGCTCGTTCTTCTCATTGCTGTTTTCAACAAGCAACATCTCTCCACATCTCTCCTTAAATGTCATACCCAAACTGAAGAGAACACCCTGCCTTATCACTACCTACTTATAACTTGCAGTGATACACTCCTGTTCACTGCCAAACACACCTGAGGCTGCTCAGTCATGTCTTTGCCAAAGTCATAAATCTCTTTGATCCAGCCAGACATATGGGTTGGAACTATATGATCTTTAGGGCCCCTTCCAACCCAAACCATTCTATGATGCTTTGATGTTTGTTCATAAAGTGGTGCTGCTCCCTAGATCTTTTTCATCTCAGAGGTCATGATCCTTCTTCCCATTTTACTTGGACACTGAGGTACAAGAAAGGGAAAAGCTATGGCCAAGAAATCCTTTGGAGCCAGTGACAGAGGAACAGAAATAAAAACTGTCTCCAGAGACTCAAACCTCCTCACACCATCAAATGCATCAGATAATCTTGAAATAACAACCGCTGAGGGTCCACACATATTTCATCAGAGAAACAAACATTTGCCATGGAAAAAAACCCCACATTTTCCTCATCTGTCACTTAGTACTACATGTGCATTCATTACTCAGCAGGGTCTGAGACCCAAATCATCATCTTTCTGTCAATGACAGAGATAAAAGGCCTTGTGGACTTTGGGAGAAACATAATCTTTAGGTAGTGCTTAAGGAAAATGATAAGAGACCCAAAAGGGGAAATCAAACATGCCCAGAGTTGTACTTGGGCAAGTTAAGAACAGCATAAATCTCAGTGCTGCAATGTCTCACCTGCCCTCACCTGTACCTTCAGAGAGCCCACGAATGAGGCACCTGCACCTTCTCAGCCATCACCAAGCCAAGAACAGCCCGGTAACACCTTCGATCAGTGAAAGGGGAAAATCTGTCTACCTAACTGGATAGATTAACAAGGGGGGAGAGGGGCAGGGAATGTTCAAGATGCCTTTGATAGACCAGTGATAGCAACTTACTTTGTGCAATGCTTCAGCTCTCTGTGATCCATCAGGCTACGAGGTCCACTTCGGAGAGTGTGCTCCAGACTGCTGGGAAAGCTGTTTTATTTTCCACCTAACAGGCAGATAAGCCGTACTTATCCCCTTCAATATCGCTCTCAAGAGCATCCCGCATTCCAACAAGATTTATCAGTGACAGAATCAAGACAAACTGTTTTGCCCCCCTAAATCTGTTATCAGAAGAAACAAAAGGTCGGCAAATTTGTCTTGTATGCTTCCTTTCCCCACTGCCAGTGGATCTTGACAGAGAAACCCTCTAAAGAAACAAGTGCTGTAGACTACAAAATTCTGGCTGCCAGTAGATGTCATTGCATACCAGCAATGTACCTGGTAGCCAGGGGCCAATGCTAAAAAGAAATACGTTTGCTAAGTTTATGTAAGGAAAAAAAAAAAGTTACTAGTATTCTTACACTGCTGAGAATTAAGCTGTCATGATGCACAATTAGTATGTGAGCTGACTTCGAGCTGTTTATTACAATCTGCAGCTGTTATTTTGGGTCACAGAAAACCACAGAATTTATCTAAAACCCTCTAATTATTGTTAAGAAAAAGAACTCCATCAAACCATAGTTATTTAGCTGTGCAGAATGTGCTTTAACTACAGTTGAGGGGACACAAAAATACACAGCATGCAGACCAAATCTGCCTGTATACACAAGAGGATTCAGAACACACTCAGAGTAGTAAGGCAGATAGTAACATTACTACACTTCACCATTTAATAAAAAGATTACAAAAAGAAATCACAGATATGAATGACTCCAGTGAACTGCATGACAGCCCTGTGAAGTACATGAGGTGTTATTATACAGACATTTAAGTGCTGGACTGAGAGGTTAAGTGCTGAGCGACCTTAACCAGATGAAGTGAGTATGTAAGAATTGTTCCTGAGAGAGATGATTCCCAGTACAATAAAAACAGAAGAAGAAACCCCCCCCCCCCCAATATTGCACTTTTGCTTTTCCTTGTCAGGTCAGTTTTAGCTATGTTCACATATTTTTTTATTCTGCAATAAAATAAAAAGAACTCAGCACTAAGAACCTAACTTTGAGGAGGCAATGTTTCCATAACCACTATCTCCAAGGAACACCACTTATGGGATATTTGGGGGGTTTTTTTGTCTTTAAGTTTCAGCCCAATAATATCTCTAAGCTTGGAGATGTTTTCCCATTTTGTTATGGTCAAGACGTGCTCAGTGAAGGAGCCCTGCCCACTAACACAAATGCTGATGTGCCAAGGCTCCTGCTGCCTGCTTCTGCCTTGGACTCTCGAAATCACCATTCAGCTCACCAGTCCTGGGCAAACTGAGTGGCATTTGAGTCTGGGCTCTGGAATTTGGTGACCATATCTGAACACCATGGCAGCCCAAACAAGGTGTGTAACCTCACTTGACCGCCTTCCCTGCACTGAGCTCATGGTTTCAGCAGTGAAAAGGACACTCACATCATCTCTTTGAGCGATAATTAGTTTTATTCAGAAGTTGCAGGAATAAGGGCTATTTCTTGGTTTGTGCAGGCTCAGGCTCCACATCATTTAAGTACTCAGAGAAAACATCCTACTGTGAGTTCAGCTGCCTGTTTCCCCTCCTTTGTACTGAAGCTATTTTTAAGCTCTCACCTTTGGCCCTTGCTTGGACTACACTGCAGCAGCCTGGTAATGCCCCCTGGCAATGCTAATCCTGACTCTGGCTTGCAGAACCATTTTTCTGGTTTGGGCTTAGGCTTGCTACATCAGCTGTGGATAAGGATGGTGATCTGGACCCTCAGCTGAACCTGGCTGCCATGGTTGACCTGTCCTGCTCCTGTGCTGGGATGTAATGGGATAAGCCCTGGCTGGCGAGGTCCCATTTTTGCCAGGGATGGTGTTGTTCCCAGCTCTATCTCCTTTAGGGCACAGCTGGTCCTTGGGTCTAAAGTATCACTGCCAGCCTGAGCCTTACTTGCAATCAGATCACACACACAGCTCTTCTGGTCCCAAAATTCACCCCTTAAAAACACCCAAACAAAAGCTCTCCACCATCAGACCAGCATGCAGCATCAGACTCCAGCTATGCCTGCAGCTATGCCTTTTTTTTCAGGCAGAACTGCACTCGTTTTCTTGTATCCCAAGTTACTGGATGTTGGCCAGCCCCAGTCCAAAGGCACAGTGCTCATGCTAATTTGGTAAGCCCTGCTGACAGCACAGCACTGGGGTGAAAAAGCAACATGGCTTTCAGGTCAGGCCTTCCTAATATTCAGCTGCCTTGGGGCAAAGACAGAGAGCACAGGGATCTGCGTGGACAGACTGTATCTAGCAGGGTACATTTCCACAGCTTTTCCAGAAGCCCTAAAAATGACAATAACTCCAATTTGGAAGAGAAGAGAAGAAAAGAGAAGGGGAAGCAAAGCCTTTGTTTTAAGGATCTAGCAGGCAAGATATACAAGCCTGGGGGAAAGAGGTTCATTTTAGAGGAAAAAAGACTAGCTGCTTTGCCTGAGGTCAGCAAATCCATTAGAGCCAAGCTTCAAGTCTGGATGTCCTACAGCCTAGCCCAGAGCATTAACTATCTGCCCTCTTTTCTTTCCTATGCTTGGTCTTGCAGTCACTGCATCTCTAATAAGCCAAGCCACTTCAGAGGTTTTATTCTCCTTAGAAATACTATAATAATCCTTCTGCAGATCTCTCTGCAGAGAGAGTCATTACCATGAAAAAAAGTTGCTAGAATATAGACTTAATCTATTGAAGTTGTTTCTCATATTCATTGCTGCCTGTGTGACTATTAGCATGAAGGGAAACAGCTAAAGCACAAAGATAAAGCCTGGATACTTTTGGAAACACATTAGCAAGGAAAGTCCCGGTGCAAACCATAATAAAACCTTCATCCACCACCTCTGCAGAATGGGTACTCCTGGTTAGAGTTTTTTCCTCTGACAGATTGGTTTCCTGTGGAAAAATCACAGTGGTGATCACTCGATCCAATTGTTTCATGACAACTTTCTTGTGTTTCCTACTCCTCTTCAACAGCTATGGATACTGTGGGCCCAAGCCCTGAGTAGACTATGGAAACTTCTGTCCCTTTTGGGCAATGAGAGCATCAGGAATATTCAAGAGGCATACTAAAGTCTGAGAATAGATACCAGCAGTAAAGACAAAAGGTCTGTCCAGCTCCTGCCTCATCTGCCTCAGTGGCCTTATGGGAGACTTCTCAAACCTACTGTCCTGCTGCCACCAATCACAGTTTGCAGAGACTCGCTGACATCCTGAAGCAGAGATTATGTCTGTGTACTGACAAGAGGTTTAGAGGTGTCCCTCTTTAATTAACTCATATGCACTGTTTTAAACACATGAAATTTTAACCTCCAGAGCAGACTGCAAAGAGGAGTTCTAATACTGTTGGATGAAAAACAACTTCATTTTGTTCATATTAAACTTGCCATCAGCTAGTTTGACTTGCTGCCCCTTAGGTTTTACAACAGAAGAAACAGTGAAAAATAATTTCCCACTGATATCTCCATACCACTCAAAGTTTGACAGATTTTCATCATATCCTCCCCAAAGTCACCACTTTTCCAAGCACCTTCCTGCCTGCAGAGCCTTCTCCCTGCCGTTGGGCTTTAGGATGCTAGAAAGGTGGCTCAGCACCATTGCATAACACTTTGTACTTTGCAAGACAAGTTTTTTTTAAAGCCTCGAAGTTAAACTCTGCATGGAGGCATTAGAAGGGCAGGCTGGTTTGTGATGTGGATGGCTGTGCCCCAGGAATGCAGACCTCATGCTCTACAGAACCGCCCTTGTCAGACACGATCTCCCTGGCTTTGATCGAGTCACTGAAACCCTGTCTTGCTTGAGTCATCCCCAGAAATGCTCTACAGCTGCCCTCACTCCTCTCCTGTCCCTATTCCTCTTGGGTCAATACAGGTTTGAGGAATCGAGCTATAACCCTTGCAGGAGCAGGCCATCTGGTTTAGCAAATATGCATTTGAATAACCTCCGGAATAAAGCTAAAACATTGTTTTTCATGGTGATAACGTTACAGAATTGGATATTTGCCCACGTATAATAATCAGCTCAACAAGAGAAGCATTTGCAAAACAATGAATGAACATACAGTAAAAGGACAGAGATTTACAGAGCAAAAATATAAGAGAATATGTCTAATGCCAAAGGGATTAAACACTACAAGGGCTCAAAGATGACAGTTAACAGTGGAAATTTAAGACACAATACAAAAGGTGATGGTTGAATCTCACCTATCCAGGAAATCCACTTGAGAGCAGTTTACAAACCCACCCGTAGATGCATCGTGGTATTTTCTTTTTTTATAAATCCCTGAACAATAACTTGGCTGCACATGCATGTTTCTATACACAAAAAGCATCCTCCATGAGTCTGAGTTATTTAGGCATGGCAGAACATGCCAGGCTGCTGCTTGAACAATTACAGTGAATTTCCTAGTTTTAAAAGTCACACAAGTCCTCACGTCGACATGAATTAGGTTTTTAGCCGCAGCTGCTATTCTCTTGGTTTACCACTAATGATGTGCTCAACATGTTATATATTCTAATACAAGCATCATTTTGGCTTTAACTTAGTGATACAACCAAGGTAATGTCCTGAAGAAACAAGGCCAGTGCCTTTACTCTCCACCTGGAAAACACAGGATTTTCCCTCTAACAAATGCCTCAGACTTCATATAAATGCCCTACACAGAGTACTCGGCTACAACATGGTCTGACAGGTGTTTGGCACTGGCACAGCTGGAGAGCAAGACTATAATAAGGAGATGATTTTAGTCTTGTCATCTCAGTCTTTTCCAAGGTGAAATAACTTTGTTCTACCAACATTTAGGATGTGAGCCTTGTCCTTTTAAAGGAGCCCACAGTACATGCACAGCAATGATCACACAGACAGCAATTGTTAGAAGCCCAGCATCTCTGATCCAGCTTCCTAGCACTGGCTAATACCCTTCAAAATCAAGGAAACATGAAGGCTGTAACAGCCAGAGTGAAAAACAAGAATTCATGTTCATGTAGCCACTGCAGAACATTAGGCAAATGAAGCAGGATTTCATTTCAGAGGTTCTTCTACTGTTTTCCAGGAGCATAGATGGCAGCTGGCATTGCATCCCTGCTCCCTGTGATTCTGGCCACTTCCCTCCCACAGTCATTTCTGACACCAAGAAAGAGACATGGCTCTATGTCCCTGCATGCAACAGTGATCCCTCATATGCACACCAGAGCTAACAAACACCAGTGCCCTGGTGCAGCAGCAAGGTCTTGGAAGTCTGGAGGTGCCCCAGTTGACTGGAAACTGGCAAATGCTATCCCAGTTTTCAAGAATAGTGAGAAGGAAGCTCCTGATAATTACAGAGCTGTCAGACTCACTTCAGTGCCTGGTAAAATTATGGACAACTGTATTCTGGGAGTTACTGAAGAACACTTGGGAGGCAATGCAGTCACTGGTCACAGCCAGCATGGGTCCACAGGGGCAAGTCCTCCTTAACCTGCCTAATTTCCTTTCATGACAAGGTCAAGCTCTTGATGAAGAGAAGACAGTAGATGTGGTTGGTTTGGCATTTTAACAAAGCTTTTGACACTGTCTCTCACAGTATCCTCCTGGACAAGATGTTCAGCAAGTAGCTGGATAAATAAATCATGTGATGGGTGAGTGATTCCCTAATGAATTGGGATCAAAGGGTTATAGGAAATGCGGTTACATCAGGCTGGTGACCAGTCACCAGTGATGTTCCCCAGGGCTCAATTCTAGGGCCAGAGCTCTTCAATGTTTTTTAAATGATATGGATATAGGAATCAAACATGCATTAATTAAGTCTACTGATGACACTAAACAAGAAGATGTGGCCTCCCTCAAAGACAGAGAGTCCCTGCAGAGGATCTGGACAGACTAGAAAGCTGAGCAATCACCAGTTGTGTAAAATGCAGCAAAAGCAAGTGCTGCATTCTCCACCTGGGATGGAATAATTCTGGTTACATGTACAAACTGGGACATGAATGGCTGGAGACCAGCTTCACAGACAGAGATCCATGGTTTTGGATTAATGGCAACTTGAAAAGGAGTCAGCAGTGTGTCCTGGCAACCAAAAGGGCCAACTGTGTTCCTGCCTGATGCACCGTCCAGGGAGATGATTGTTCTACTCTACTCCACGCTGTGTGGCCTCACCTTGAGTGCCGTGTGCAGTTTTGGGAACCACCATATGAGAAGGATATAAAGCTCTTGGAGTGTGTCCAGAGGAGGGTGACCGAGATGGTGAAAGACCTCAAGGCCAAGGCTTAGGAGGAGTGGCTCAGGTCACTTAGTTTGTTCAGCCAGGAGAAGAGAAGGCTGAGAGGAGATCTCATCACACTCTGCACCTTCCTCAAGAAAGAGGTGCTGATCTCCTGTCTCTGGTGACCAGTGACAGGCCACAAGGGAATGGGATGAAGCCCATCCCCACAACAGCAGAAGTTCACATGGGACATTAGGAAAAGGTTTTTCGTGGAGAAGGTGGTTGGGCACTGGAGCAGGTTCTGCAGGAAAGTGGTCACAGCACCAAGCCTGTCAGATCTCAAGAAGCATCTGAATTGTGCTCTTGGTCATATGGATTAGTATTAGGTACTCCTGCAAGGAGCAGGGAGTTGAACTAGATGATCTGTATTGGTTCCTTCCAACTTGAGATGTTCTATGATTTTGTGATTCTATATCCCCAGACTCCCTTTTTAATCAAACCAGCAAAATACAGCTGATGTATCTTTGCTCTCTACCAGCAACAGCACTGACACTCAGCTACTGGGCACACTGGGTACAAACACACTAGGTACCAAGTAACTTCCTCCACAGGCAAGAACAAGCTGCCTCGGCTGGCAGGACTTCCAAATAAACACAACAAGCTGGCCATAAAGTCAGGATCCTCCAAGCCTACACATTTGTTTGGGCAGTCAGTGCTGTTTGGTTGCTCCAGCCAAAGAAGTTCTGCACATACTGGGAGGTTCCTCTATTTTCCCTCTCCAGTCCAGACTCGCAGAACTATTTTCCTATGCATGGCAATAATACAAATGGAATTAAATTTTCCAACACTTTTCTGCAGAGTTCAAATCATAAGAAAACAAAAACTTGCTTCAACTACAGCCCAACTCATATAGTAAACATCATGTTTCCCATCAGACTGCTGACTCTTACCACCTGCCAAACACGAGCTACTTTCCAAAGGCTGAATCCTGAGTCTCAGAGGCTAAATAGTGGCTGCCAGGGGGAGGACTGCAGGAAGATGAATGCAGAAATGTGTTCTTTATAGCCCCCATGTCTCTATTCTGGCTCAGTAATATTTCCTGCCACGAACAACCCTCATTTCGATTGTAATTTCACGTGATGCATTAGCACTGTATACAATCAATACATCATAATCACAGGAAGAACAAATGAGAAGATGTAATGGTCATAAACATCATGTTCTCACTGGTGCAACATTCTTCCTTTCAGATCACAAGCCTATATTATTTTAAATTCCCTGAGCAATCGAGTAGCCACAGATTTGATGGAAAACAGCTCAACAGATTCTTAACCCCACTTTCAATACAAACCATGACTTCCTCCTTAATAAATCCATCTGTCTCCTAGACCCTCCTGTCAATCTTTCTCCAACGCTCCCCGCGACTCGAAATTTCATTTTGATGCTCAAGAAAATATCCTCAATCAGATGTGATATAGAGCTACAGACAGAAAGAGCTAATTCTCCTGTGGACTAATTTTTGTGGCAAGTTTGTAGCCGGAATTGCCTGGAAACCACCATCTTTTTTTTTCTGTAAATGAAATTAATCCAGTTACGCTACGTGTTTCCCATTGTTGATCACTATTGAAAGAATTTTCCAAGACAGAGAGCCCAGCAAGTTTCAGCGGTTATTCCATATCCTCAGTTTTAACTTTTGCTTCAAGTCTTATCACCATGTCCTGTCTAATATTTACTCTTCAGTTTATTAATGAAAAAATCCAATTGAAAGAAAGGCTATGACAGACTCCTCATGACCCAAATTTAATCCTGCTGAAAATTCAATAAACTCAAAATTATACTTTCCCTTTGTTTTTCCTCCTTCCAGACAATTTATTTAGTGCATTATCCTCATGAACTCACTGCTGCTTACACAAAGCAAACATTATGATTTCAATTTGATAACATTTTCCATGGCCAATGCACAAAGGAAACTCAAAGAACACAAAGGGAAAAAAGCAGTGAACACTCAAGAGCTTGTCTGCAGAAGAAGGCGTAACACAGCATAAAAGTTCCCCACGAAGATCCAACTATATCATATCTTTTGCATCCTATGCACTCCAAAACAACCTCTGAGCTAAGAAAGGCAACAGCAAGAAACTCATTTGATTATACCAATGAAAGATTAGATCTTACCTTTTCTCCTTTTTCTCCTATGCCATAGGCTTTGCCCTGAAAATGAAAGAAGAGGGGAAAAGGTACATTTGAAAACAAGGATATCAAACAACTCTATAAATACATGTTTCATGTTTTCCTGGTTATGCATCCAAAACCTATCTCTTTATAGGTATGTATAGGCACACAATCCCATGACAGCTACTACAGGAAAAGTAATTTTCTTTGGGCGTAATTCCTTGATGATAATTCAGTGACAAATTAAACTAGAAAACCTATCCCCAATTCTCCTACTGCAGCCAGGAAAACACCTTTTTTTTTATTCATGGAAAAGTCTGATATTACATTTCCAAAATCAAAGATGCCAACAACCCTTATTGGAATGAAATTTACACAGGGTTAAAGATTTTCTTGCCTAAAAACTCAGTCTGGCATTTGCATTAATTGCAGCTGGGGAAAGCTGTATCTTGGTCATCTGAATGTAAAAGAGTCGAGCGAGATTTGCATCTTCTTTGTGTTCAGTTGCTTCACGCTGTCCCCATCAGACGTGCATCTGTGCTATAATCAAGTACATCCAAGTTACACGTTTAATTAGAAAGCCAATCCTAAGTCAGTTATCAGATGTATTCAGGGGTGAACCCTTCCATTTTCCCCCCTCCAAGAGATGACAGTGCGTGCCAGAAAGATCAGCTTCCCCTTGGGATTCAGGTCCAGCAGGGAAAACATATTTGATCAGGTCACATGACATTGTGAGCAAGTTCTCAACACAAAGGAGCAACCAAATACTTGTATTTTCATCTTCTTAAGTAAAACCATTGGATATTTCTTACTTACCGACTCTCCTTTTTCTCCTCTGAGTCCAGGAAACCCCGGACTGCCTCTTTCTCCCTTGAAAAAGAAAGTGTGTTACTGTCACAGAGTTAATTAATTCATTTTTTTAACATAGAAGGAAAGTGATGCAACAAGGGTTTGCCTGAGATTGTGGAAACTTTTGGTCCCCCCAGTCTCTATAGCCAAGATTTCAGCTCCTGCCCTGAGGACTGGGTGTATCTCATTGCATTTATAGTGACTTCAGTGTACAAGTTTTCAGATGGACTTTCTATTCTATTTTTCATGTGAAAATACTGGTAGAAGCCTTCAGAGTGCACTGGCAAAACAGAGATCTTTCTCTTCAAAAGTGCTTATTTTCTATTAAGCCAGGAAGAACTTGGAAAGGTGGTTTGCATAAGACCTAGAGGGTACACACCTAAAATATGGAAAAGATAAACCCGCAAATATTGTTGACATTTTATTTGGGTTTTTTCTTTTTAAATTCAAACCCCTTGTTTTCAGTCACACTAAATTTTCAGTATCAGATAACTCCTCTCTTCCCTCGCACAAGTGTGCAGCGCACACAGAGTTGCTCTCCCTGCTTTTTCCAATGGAAGAGAGGGAAGAGAACGTAGAAAAAAGAAATTTGAAAATACACAAATTGTGATGAGTGGAAAAATTATAACTGGGGAAGGAAATACATGGGGAGGAAAAAGGGAAAAATGGTCAATCAAAAATGAAGCAAAACTTTTTCTCCATTTGTCTCCTCAGAAGGATAGGGATGAAAACGATAAAGAATCAAAAAGGATATATGATTTCATAAATGTTCTTCAGATACAGAATTAAAAGTGGGGCCAAAACCAGCAAGTGCCGGGAAATACCTGAAAATCATTTTCATGTACTGCTCTGCAATCTCAAAACTAGACATGAGACACTGGAAGCATTTGTCAGGATCATGGTTTCTTTTTCCCAGGTGAAGAAAACAGAGGAAAGTTTCTTAAAAGGAAAGTTTCTTAAAAGCTTTTGAAAGCACAGGTAAGTTTCTTTCTTTAACCTTTCTGTTCTGTTTTTTTGCCAAAAGAAAGAAAACTCAGAGCAAGTGGCATATATGCAATAGCAATGGCATGGTCAACTAGGAAGGCTGTGGTAAAATTCATAAAAGTTTTTATGAAACCTTCTCTTCTAAGTCACTGAAAGTACCCAACCTTTCCAATCTGGAGAAAAAATACATCCTGTCAGAGGATGTCTAATACACTGGACTTCACAAACTTTTCAAGGGCAGGTAAGCATTGTCATTTCTATGTGGACAAAAACACACCTCACAGAGAACAGATTTTTTTCTAAACTCGGATCAATAGCAGCTCTGGAAGAGAAAAGAAGCCTGTTGACCATCAGCCCAGTGCTCCAACCAGCCATTCTGGCTGCCTGCAAACAACACAGCATGCAGAGGGAGCGTGGAAGGAAAATAAATTAGACTGGGCTGTGATTAGCCTCTAAAATTTACCAATAGGACCCAGCTTCAGGCAATGCCTGACTCTTTCCCAATACCATCCTTTCTCTTACCTCCTTCCAAGACATATCACTGTGTCTCCTCTCAGTTTGGCACCATGGGTGACTGAGACAGAGGTGCTCATCTTCTAGGGACTTTTCTCACTTTTTTTAATAACTGTGAGCTCTCCCATTTTGCCCTGCCTTTGAAGACTCAGAGAGTATTGGAAACTCATTATCTTCCCACACTGGTTATAAACTTTGAATATTTCCTCTGGACAGATCACATTGTAAGAAAAGCCTGCCCAAACCTCCTCCTCTAAAAGAAGGAATATGCTATAGGAGCTCAGGATAGCAGAGCCTGAACACAAGTCTCTCCATTTTTAACTCAAATAGATGGCAGCCACATTCATTTCACTTAAAAGACTGTCAAAATGACCTTTTTTTAAAGAAAACATAGAGAAACACAAAACCTTTTTTTTTTTTTTTTTTTTTTTTTGAATACAGAGTAAAAACCGCACCAGCTACTGCTGGTCTAGGGAAAACAAACCAAACCAAACCAAACTCCAAAACTCTCACAGCTTAGAGAAGGAGCCTCACAATCCTCTTGACTTTGCAAGCCTCTCCAAAGATCACTATATTGGGCTAAAGGGGGTTTTTAGCACTGATCTCTCTCCCTGTTGGTATCTCCTGGGACTAATTTCTCAGGTGACTACCACAAGCTGTGGGCCTTTTTCCTGATACAGCTGAACCAGCTGCTTTGCTGGGTTACTTATATGGCCATATATAGTCTCTCACAGGACATTTCTTAATATCAGCCTGTAAAATGTTTTTGGATAATGCTGAAATACTTAGAACCTACCTAAATATCCCTTGGGCCTCGGTTATTTAAAGGTAGATTTCAGCATTGCAACTCATCCCAAACAAGAGATGCTCAGTAGTGATGATGTTTATAGAGAAAATTAGGAATTTTGGCTCAGAGGTCTGATGTTGTTCTGTCTCCATTATTTCCCTGATAATTTCTTTTCTTATTTATTTGTTTACTCCAATCTCTCTGTTTAATCAATGTTCAGTCTTCTCTTATGTTATACTCACTGCCTATTTAATCAAGCCTAAGAGTACAGTAGAGATCTTATTATTTTAATTTTTTTTAGTGTTTCTTGAAGCCCCTGTTCTTGGATTCAAATAAAAATGGAACTCTTTTTTATTTGTTACCTTAAGAAAGTTTTACACCCTTTTCATTAGCCAAAAACAAAGCTTTAAAACACACCCCTTGCACCATAGAAATGAGGAGCCAAGTTTAATGATCCTAAAACATATTATGGACATGTACAACTCTGTAATGCAGAAGCCATTCATATTTTTGTGGGCCCTTAGTCTTTCTTTGATAAATACCAGTTGGTAATGTTGGGGAGTTGCAAATAGCATTGAATTTCCTCCCCATGGCCAGCATTTTAGCCTGGGTAGCTCAGTAATGCTGCAGAGAGAGGTGAGGAGAGCAAAATTCATTCTTGAACACAGAGCAAGGACTGTGACAAGCTGCTCCTTGGAAAAAGTGATGTAAGAACTCCTGTCAAGGGAAGTATATGTTATTTAATCACAATGTCTTTGCAAGTCAGGTGCAAAATCTATTAATTGCCTTATTTAGCAGATACAGAAGCCAAGTCATTTGTCTGAAATATCACATTTGTACCAAATTGTTGCCAGATCCTGGATTTAAATGGCATCATCCCCAGGCCCTTGAGACTGTGACACAGTCCTGCCTTGTCTGTGTACAAATCTCAAATCACTACTGCCAGAGAAAAGTCACACACATCTCTAGATCTCTCCAGCCACACACATACAGGAGTGGGCCAGCCCTTCTGGGGTCTGTAACAGAAAATCTGCTGATACTGTGCTTATATAAACCTCCTTTTGTATTCCACTAGTGCCTCCTGTACCCCAGCAGTGTGCCATGTTATACAGGGCAGACACCCTGACCGGTGTATAGACCTTGTCAAAGTGGTGAAAGACAAGGAGATGTTGCTGCAGGGCCCTTTTATTATTATCATTATTGTCCTTCTGCAACCTCCTCACGACAGTCATGGCTCTGCTCTTCTTCAAAACAGCCCATCATTATTTAAGCTGTCACAGATTAAAATAGAAAGCTGCTATTTATATATGTGGAAGCACAAGGAGCTGTTTTCTGCACATTCAGTCAGGCACATCTGAGTACTAATGAGTCCATGTTCTTTCATTGCAGCAGAAAACATACTCCAAAATGCATCTCCTTACTCCAGACCTTGTCCCTGCAGACAGCAAGCCAAGCTTTGCCAAAACACAATACATTTTTGAGGATGTCTGACCTTCCAAGACCCAGAGATTTCCCCTTTCGCCTCTCACAGTGTTTCATAATAACTGAGTGATTCTGGTGAGCTGCAATTCAATTATTCACACAATAAATATAAACTCAGTGACTGAATTTGTAGAAGTGACTCAGATGCAAACGGTTTTGAATACAACTTGTTCTCAAAAATCTTTTCCATCACACAGATGGAAAGCTGGGAACCACCACCACCAGCTTTCACCTCTTCATCAGTGTATGAATCTCTGTTTTCTTCCAGTACCTGTACTCCCTTAGAGTCTATTGCCTCACAGCTCTATTTGTAACCAAGCACAGAAGGAAAATGTGTTTGTGCTGAATGCACACGTGTATATCAAAGAAACTTGCAGAACATGCAGGGTAATATAAAGGCTGCACTGTGAAAATTGAAGCAGACATCACAACCACTCTCCTACCCTGCTATCTAGGAAGGAGTGCTGAGGGAAATGGTCTATATTTAACATCATGACTCAGATAATCTTCATAAGGATAACAGATTGTGACTAATCTTTTGCTGTTAGTTTCAGGAAATTTTGTGGAGTGTGACTGGAAGGCTGCTACCCAACTTATGGATATATAGTACTGCTGAGCAAGGCACAGCAGAGAAGAAGCTCGTCATTTTCCAGGTGACTTGCCATGGAAACTGTGCATGACCTAGTAGAGAATAACAGTAACTTGCAAAAAGCCAGTTTAAAAGCTACAGGGAAGCATTGTGCAAGATATTTACTTTAAGAATGACATAAAGCAACAACAGAAACGTCTAAATGCAAGTGTAGAACAAAGACACAAGATAGTCAGAGCCTCCTGCTCTGCCTCAGGCTCATCCAAAACTGTCTGAACTTAGTCATATGCTAAATTGACTCTCAATTCTCAAAATCTTTAACTCTTCAGCTGACTCTGAAACTGTTTCATTGTTGTTGATTTCATTAAACAAATGGACTAACACATATACTGACCTTTTGACCTTTGGGACCTTCAGGGCCAATTAGACCCCTCTCCCCCTAAGACAAAAAGAAACATGATTAATCAGACCGATCTTCTCATTATATAACCAAGCAAGGGGCATGATCCTGCAACTGCTGAGGACAACAAAAATGTTTTTAGGTTTAAGCGGAGAAGAGAACAAAGCTGACATGCCCTCAGGAGCAGTGACAATGGAACTGGCTTCTCAGAGGTCTTAGTCACAGCCAGCATAAGCAAGCATACCATCTTCAAAAACTATGAGATTTTTTTCAGTGTGGCTATATTTACCTCCAGAATCTGGTTTGGTTTATTTTTTTTGAAGAAGGATGCACCTAACTGGCCTGGATAAAAATAACTACTTTTATTTCAATGTTACTACCATGACTAGCAGCAGGGTCAAAATCACTGAATTAGGTAAGGAGAAAATACATGGGAAAACTTCCATTGCTTTTATGGACGTCCCCAGATGAAACATTCTTGTCTCAACACTCACCTTCTGTCCAGCAAGACAGGAGCAGTTGAATGTCTTGAGGTGGCCAACTTGCTCACTGCCAACAGTGGGCCTCACTTCCAGGGGAGGTGCTTCCGTCAGGACCGTGACCTGGCACTGCACCCAAACACCCAAGGTCATGACAAAGCCTTTGATGCTGGAAAGTTTCCCCTTCCATGCTCTTTAGAGAAACCCCACAGGCACTACTGTATAACACACAGCCAAATGAGTCCTCAGGAGGAATGAAATCCCACAAAAGCCATTCATCCAAGCAATAGGGAAAAATGTGGCAAAATGAACAATGAATCTCTTTAACCAAGATTGAGGGGATAAGAGTTGAAAGGAGGGTGGAAGTTTCTGGTAAGAGTTGGGCACAGGAAAATAGGCAGCAACTGGTGCTGGTTTTATCTGTTTCCAAATAAAACCAGTGGGAAACACGCTGAATATTTCACGCTGCATTTCTGTTGTTCCATCATCACTTCAGGGTTTTGTTTCCCCTGACAGTTTGACAAGGAAAGAGGAACTTGGAAACTTCAAATTTCTCATACTCATCCGTCTGCAGTGGTTCTTCTCTGGCTCTACTACATTACCAATTACACAGTTAGGTTTCATTCACCCTCATTAAAAAAATTATAATCCCATACTGCCATACATTTCCTGATTTATGTTAAGAGATTTCAGTGAAGAGTGTTCATGTGAAAATGAATAAATGACAAAAAGGAGCTTACCGGTCCAGAGGGAATGTCGCAGCACGTCTCCAGCTCAGCATGCCGGGAATCACAGTAAATAACCATCCGCTGAAGATCAAACTGGAAAACAAAGCGAGGCAACAGTCTCAGACACACTGAATTATTAAAGACCGCATGTCCTTTTGCTTGGATACAAACAGAGCAGGCAAATACAAACAAAATCCAGATGGTGCTAACTTCAGAGTGATTCCATGGATCCTGTAGTCAGTCTCTAGCTGTACCTGTCAATAATGGACCAATATCTCAGCATGGTCCGAGAGAGCTGAACTAATGAGACCCTGAATATACCTATTAAAATTCTGGTGGAGGTATTCATGCTAATCCCCATGTTCTAGCCAAATTTCTGTCTGAGAAGACATATCCTGGACACCACTGTCCCTCCTAGAATTTTGTCTAGACAGAAGGTTTGTTTTTCTCCGGCTGTGCCTGGCATCTTCTGACCTTTGACCCCTACATGAGAAATGATGTTTAATACGCACATTTAATATGCACGTGCCATCCATTTTGCACAGATAGAAAGATTACACAAGTCTCAAACACTAAATGATCACACATAAATTATACCAGGTTAACACTACTGCTGGACAATCAGGTCCAACCTGCAGGTCTCCACTTCAATTGTACAAAGAGTCATTTAATATCCAAGGAACTGAGAATGTACCATTACTCTCCTGAGTTAACAAGCTTCCTTTCCCCTCCCATCTCTTCCTATCATGGGTGGAAACATTCATAATGCCAAGATCAGACAATAAGAAGCCTTTACATGGAGTTCAGTACCCAGTTCGATGATATTTGTGTGTGATTTTTTCTCTGCTTTTAACTGTAGCACGTTTTGTATGATCAGGAAATTCCTTGAGAGTTCTGGAAATTCTCCAATACTGCACCCAAGCTATTTCACTTTCAGAAGAAAGATGAAATTTCTCATTTTTAATCCCTATTATGGAGACACTGTCAGTCTCACATAAAAAGACAGCAAGTCCTGCGCATGATAAGGTGCCAACCTGTCTTAGCTATGTAACACTGTTAACATTTCAGCGATGCTGCCTCAGGAAAAGGGTAAATTACAACATAATCCCCAAAACCCCATTCATGTGCTGCAAACCCAATCCTGAACATTACCCCAGCTCTAATCTGGAAGAGCCGTACTCACGTCAATGGGGACACTGTCATACAAGCGTTTGCCAATCACAGTCTTTCCTTGAATGTCAATGTTTTCCCTGTCTTCAATAGGCAGCACCTGCACCAGTTTGCAGTCTATGTAAAGCGAGACAGCCTTCGACTGGATGCTGAGGGCAATTTTGTGCCAGTTGCGGTCGAACAGGTCACTGACTCGTGTGTTTCTGAAGACCACCCTGACAGCGTCCTTGGTGAGCCCCACGGCGTTGTACTCCAGAGCTTTGTTCTCTCCATCCAGGCGGATCGAGACCTGCATGGAAACAGAATCGATTTTTCTAAGAAAGTACAAAGTCTTCTCCTTCCTCCTGACTGCTTTCCATCACCACCGACACCACAAATCCAGGGATGGTACAGCCTGTGGTGAGAAGCCCAAGCAAAGAGCTTGGACAGAGTTTTGTGAGAGATATGGACAGGGAGCCCACACCTGTGCTAGTAAATAAAATGTGGCTGCACAGGCTTTGGTGCAGACCCATGACCATCTAAAGCCAGGCAATGCTTGGGCGTGGTTGGGTGGTAGCACATCAGGGGCATCTCCCCAAAGGCAGAGAGACAAAGTTGAACCTGGTTTGGATCCCTCTATCCTGTGCACTCCTCCACTACTTCCTAGCAGTCTCTGTGCTTTTTACTCCCATCACAGATCCTCAGCTGTCCCATGGGACACAGAAAAATGCTTCATCACCTGGTATGAAACCAATCTGATGAGCTGTAGCACTGCCCACATGTTATTTCAGATGCTTTGAACAGAAAACTACAGCTACACCCCATTCCCTGTCTTAAGAGCTACAGAGCAGGCAAAAATCGGCTTTTGAACACATGAAACTTTTAGTTCATTTACAAATTGGTTTCTTCTTTTACCAAAGTCAGGCAGTTACCAGCAAGCAGCAGGCAATGGAGCATGCAGAGCCAGGGGAGCAAATGGTGAGTCTGCAAGCTGCAGAGCTGGAAGGAGTTTGGACCACATTAGCACCAAGCTGTGTGTGATGTAAGCAGCCCAGATCTGACCCCAGATCTGACCCAACTTCTCCGTGCAGCTGAGATCTGTGCTGGCTGGGAATGCCAGCTCGGATCAGCATTGGCTCAGAAGTGTCTACATCTGTGAGCTGTGCAGGTGTGCAATGGACTAGCCAAAGCAGGACTGACTTTACATGAAACGGGGCTCATGAGGCTCTAACTCACTTCTGGCACCACATTTTAAGGTACTTTGACATTATTACTGGAAATATTGAGTGTTTTTTTCTCTTCACACCTAAACAGTTCAAGTTTTCAACTTCTTCCAAGAAATACTGCATGATACATGCATTCTCATTCTGCAGCAAATAACAATGCAGGTAACACAGTAAAACACATTTCATTTAAGAAATGAATAATAATTGTCATCTAAGCTTTTTACCATTGTCTCAAACCCAGTTAGCTAACGCTTCCAACTGCACCTATCTTTCACTGAGAGTTCCCAAAATCGTTTTGAATACCAGTCCCAAAGCAACAACACTGAATTACACTGCTATGTAAGCCCATGCTGACACTCCAGTTTAGAGTCATGAGTAATGCCATCAGCATCAGATTTGGTGCTGCACCATATTTGTTGCTGATCAGAAAAACATACAGCCCATCCAAACCACTCCCTCCTCAAGCACACTCAAACACCTAAACTCTAGCAAGCTGTTAAGAACATGCTGTCTAAGGGCAGACAGCCCTTTAGTACACTCTTATGGCATTTTTCTTCTGAGAACATGAGAGTACTTCAAGAAAAAATATTATATCATGCAGCAGCCAGGACTTAGGGTTATGGAGTTATAATAAGTGTTACATCCACACCAAAAGCAGGAACTCATAAAACTTTGCATGACACCTAGAAGAACTCTGTGCAAAAACCTGACATAACTCACTGTTCTGTGTGACAATAGTTTTCCAAACAGGCAAAATAATTTCCCTAAACAGAACTATCTGAACAAAACAACTAAAAACTCATCAGTAGTTTCAAGAGCAAGGATGGTATTTTTTGTCCCTCTTTCAAACTAACACATTTATTTTCATACTAATAAAAACCAAGGTCTGTGCAAACCTTCCTCCAGGGTTGAATTAAAGGTAAAGATTTTCAGCAGAATGCAGAGAAAAACAGGTAAAGGGATTTTTATCAGTCTGCAAGGAAAAAGGAGTGGGAGGCTAAGGCAAGAAAACTGGTTCATGGCAACAAAAATAGAGAAAGAAGGCTGTTCCTGCTGGCTGCAAAAGGACCTCTTACCTGTGGTATGCCATACTTGTCGATAATCTGCCAAATATACCAGTCTTCTTTCCTGGAAGCCTTCCGAAATTTGAAGGTAGTTACAAAGGCATATTCATCAGGCAGACCTTGTGGAAATACATCCCTGACATGGGGAGGGGAAAGAGAAGATTGTATCAGGCTCAGCAGTGAAGAGCAGAACTTCTAAAACTCGCTCCATGTCCCAGTAATAGTTCCCTAAAGTATCATTATAGTTCCTACAAAATCTGCTTTATTTGGAGGCCTGCAGAGAGATAAACATGAGCTTGTGCCCTCCAGGCAATTCTGTCCTTGTGAAGCCCTTTTTAATTCCAGTGGAGAAGCTCTCAAACTGGATAAGAAATAGTTAAAATCTGCAGTCGAGTATCCATCATATTAAAAAGGTTGTTTTTTACTTGATGCTTCTGTTCATACAATCTGTAAATAATTCTGTTCTTCTTCAGGTGTGCTGGAGACCAGTGACTTCTGAGAATGGGCAGGAACATCTGAAACCCTCTATAAAAGTACAGTTATAGCAACAAACATTGTAATATTTGCCCCAAAACAGGCACTACAACTGATGTCTTTCCAAGAAGATGTTCCTTGGCTGATGGCCTGTGAGAACAGGAGAACCTTCTCAAATCAAACATTGTAAACACATTAGCCAGAAATTTGCTTGGTATGACACCACAACCAAATCAAACACTGTTTGACTCTACTCCAACATAAAAATGTACCATAACATGGGGATGCAGGGGTGGACAGAAGGGATCACTAATACAGCATCATCTTTTTTTTTTTTTTTTTTGTCACTAACCATTACTGGATGCCTAAGAACAAGAATGAATAGAACAAACATATCTTTCTCCTACCCCCAGTTTTAGGGATCTGGGAGTCAAATTCAGAGACAAAAACAATTTCTATATTAATAAATTTCTGTGGATTTATCTTATATGGACTTCTTCATCTTCCCCTTGAACTCAGGTAAACTTATGACATTCACAACATCCTTTGGCAAGGAATCACACTCTGCTACCCACTGTATAAGGAGCCTCCTCCAGTTTGTTCAGGACCTAACTCAGATCTTATCAGGGACAACACAATGAACCTCTTCTTGTTCTATTTTTTATAGCATTCATGATTTTTCAGACTTTGTTTATAATGCCTCTAAGCCATCTCTTTTCTCACTTGAAGAGTCCCAGTTAACGTGGTTCTTCATGCCCAAGCCAGCCTGCTTCTCTGATCATTCCTAAATAAACCCTTCCTAAATATCATGTCTTTGCTTTGGCATATCTGAGCAGTCAGGCACAAGCATTCATTAGAAAACAAAACACAACAGCAGCAATTAACGAAGAGCAAACTATGAAGACAGATTCTCTTAACAAATAGGTGACATAATCCGTCACTATGCAGAAACTGGCACAGTCAAAGGCACATAAAATTAGAGACCTTTAATTATGTTAAAAGCAAAAAGTCCTCAAAATTTCCAGAATAGTCTGGTTTGCAATTACAGCAAAGGTTGAGAGCTGATCTTTCCTAATGCCAAAATACTAGATCATAAATAATCTGTGCTTTGAATTCCCTATCTTTTTGGTCAAGTTATAAATTCAGAACACTGTGGTTTCATCCATTGCTGTGGTTTTTGCTGTATAAGTTGGTTTTTCCTCCTGGAGAAAAAGGCACTCTCTGAACTCTTCCAACTTCTTCCCAAAGAAAACTGAACCAGAGTCCCAATAGCTCCTTTACAAAATCCTTCCCTTAGGAAAGCAGACAAGGCCGTCTTATTTTTTGGTACTGGTTATTTTACCAAGGAGGTCTGAGTTGACGGGAGGTTAACAAATGTGATACCCATCTACAGGAAGGGCCAGAAGCAGCATCTGGAGGTGAACGGAAGTAGGACCTGGAAAGAGGATCACCTTAGACTAGATATTAAGAAAAAAATATTTACCAAAAAGGTGGTCAGGCGTTGGAACGGGCTGCCCAGGGAAGTGGTGGATTCACCATCCCTGAAAATGCTCAAAAAAAAGTGTGGATATGGCACTTGGGGACATGGTTTAGCAGTGAAAATGGCAGTGTAGGATAACAGTTGTACTCAATGATCTTACAGGTCTTTTCCAACCTTAATGATTTTATGATTCTGGACATCTCTGAGCTGGGAACAGGAATAACATTATGCAAGCTTAATTTCAGAAAGGGTTTTCAGATGCTTAATGCTTAGTGCCCACAGAAATAACTGGGAGTTAGGTACCTAAATATCCCTGTGAGTCTGGCCACACCTCATCACACAGGGCTGACAAACAGCCCATCAGGTAGATTTAAACCGACAGAAAGCTATAATGACCTATTACCTGCCACCCTCAACTGATTTTTAAAGCGGCCAAGGAACTGGCTGCAAGTTCCAAACAGAAAAAGGTTTCATGCCAAAAGCAAATCTGAAGACACTCTTATTGCTCTGAAGATGTAATAAAAGCTTTTTCTGAAGCTGTTGGTCCCTACTTCTTTTACAGAGATGCATTGCTACATATATAATAAAAAATTTGTTTAGGAGTTTTCACTTATTTCCTCACTAAAAAGTGATCTCCATCTAGAAGTTCAGCTTTACTTAGAGATCCAAGGGCAGGAATTGCTGTTCCCAGAAATATTTTATTTTCTTCTTTCACGCAAGGCTGACTTGGACTGATGATCCATACTACAGAGGTTTGCTGGATGCTTGGTACCTACAGGGAGCACTTTGCCAGCTCCTTGGTCTATAATTCTGACAGCAGGATAGATTGCAGAAGAGGGCCTCATAAAATTCCAAGACAAAAAATCCCCCAATGCTGCAGGTTAGTCTAAGAGTCAATTAACTCAACTACAAGGTCAGTCAAATCACAACTTCTACAAAGAAAAAATTTTAATAACGAGAAGGATTTTCACAACACAATCAACCTCACCCATACATCCTTGGCAGACATCTTTCTGGCTTCTACCTCAGAAACCTCAGTGAAGGAATAGATACAACCTCTCTAGGTAATTTCTTCCTGTCTTTCACTGTCGTACATGCTGAAAAAAACCAAAAACAAAAAAACCAAAACACCAAATAACCCCAAACCTATCCTAAATCTCACTTGCTATAGTTTAATTTTCCCAAAACAACTTTTTTTTCCACAGGAGCCATGTGAACAATTTGTTCTCCTCTCTTTGCTGCAATCTGTTCTATGTTTCTCAGCTCTCCCTTCAGTCCTTTACCCTCTAAAAGACCAAAAAAGCCTTCAGTTATTCCATCTCAGTCATGCTTAATCTCCTTTACCTTGTTATAAATAGGAGATAATGAGGGACCTCTTGAGATCATCTAAGCTAAAGAAGGTTTTTCTTCTGTCTAGAATTCATGGATTTAATTTATTCCCATTCCTTCTCGGCCTGTCAATGAATATGACTAAGGAGATCCTGGCTCCATCTTCTTTGCTTCTTCTCTATCAGGTATCTAAACACATGGATAAGATTCTCCCTCCCTGAGCTTTCTGTCCTCTAGGCTGAACAATCTGAGTTGTCTCTGCTGTTCCTCATATGAAATATATGTTTGGGAAGAAATAAGGAACAAGGATGCTTTCAGCAGGTTTCTTGTTCAGTGTAGGAGGCTCCTGTAGCTTTTTGGACAATTTCTTCTCTGGGAAGGAGACAGATGATGAGACCAGGGCAAGGGCTCATGAAGAAACCTAAGGCAGCTGACTGAAGTCAAAGCTGATGTCAGGAAACAGAAACTCCAGAAAAACACACCAAGGTATACGCCCAAGACTCAGAAACCAGGGAAGACAGCAATGCACCAATATAAAGAGTAAACAGATCATGACTAGAAGCTTGACCAAGAATCAGGTAGTTCTGTGAAGTGGTAGCCAAGATAGCTGAGATCATGATCAAATCAGGTTGGAACCAGAGCAGGCAAGAGAAAACTGAGGGATGGACACGGCCTGGAGGAAGGCCCTGGAGTCAGGACTTGGAGACACAGAACAAGACAGTGAGACAAAATCTTGGCATTAGACAAGACAACAGTAATGAGAAACAAGCCTGAGCACTCAAAACCATACATCTGGGGCACAATTTTGGCCAGAATATCCTCTGAGGAGCTGTAAACAAACAGTAGGACAGTCCCAGCTACACGAGGAGCGGGGAGAAGCACCAGCCAGATTTCGGGACCAGCCCTCAGCCAGCTACAGAGACCTGTCTCTCAGTGATCAGGTCATTGACTGCATCCAAGCTCCTGTCTGTTGCATTTGCCTGCTCACAGATGATGCCTCACCACAAAGAGGAAGAAGTTCATAGTTTTAGGTTACAGATTGGAAGATGAGTAGGCACATTTCCCAGACAGCTAAGCTGGCACTTTGTAAAAGTACTGTTGCTTATACAAAAGGATACAAATCCTTTAAGCAGATAATAAAGTGAATTACATATATTACTCAGTTAATGATTTTGTATCTAATTATGAGATGTTGCTATTGGTTGCTAAACATTGCTTGAGGTTATCTGTGAGATAGGACAGATGTTTTTGTTTGGTTTATTATTCCAGTTACGGGTTTTGTGCAGCTTTACAAGATTTTATTTTCTGTGAGCAATGACTCTATATGCAGTGTCTCAGAGTCCTGGCATACAAAGGCTAAAAGGAACTAAATATGCAAACACCTTCCATGGTGTTATATCCATTTGGTTTTTTTCCCAAACCAGAGGAGTGTGGAAGTTACAATACAAAAGGTCGAAAACATAAAAGTCTTTAATTCCATGTTTCAGAATCATTCAAAAGGAAGCTTAGTCATTTCAATCTACTAATTAAGGATGTTTTACTTCTTATTGTCCTGGGCAATAAAATATTCTACTTGTTTTAAAGACAACAGCAACAACAAATAAATGGGTGTAATCTGAGCAGACGGAAAGCTGTCATAGCTGGTTGGTCTGGCTTCACTCCCTCAGTCTTTCTGGGAAAACAACAATAGAAACAACAACAAAGTGCTTCAACCCTTAATTTGAAAAAGAAATTCAAATGGACGACTCTCTGTAATCTGTGATAACTTTTTTCAGTGGTTAATTACATTCATAATGAAAAGTAGGCCTTTCTTCCCTGCTACTTTTTGATGCCATTAACAAGTAACCACGGACTTTCAGTCTACCACTCTCCTTAGCCAAAGACCCTTTACTAAACTTTGATTTCCCAGAGGTTCTTACAGAGAACAATCACTTCAGTTGTTAACCGCTTCTCAATTTTACTTGTCTGTACTGCACTTCTTGAATTTCTCACTGTTAGACTTGCTTCACAGCTCTTCAAACTTTCATTCACCCCATTTCTATCTGCTGAATTATGGAAACTAGGATTAGACATCACATCACAGCGGTGCTGACTGAGTTGCCTGATATGAAGATTATCAACTCATACTTGATAGTTCCTGCTTATACTCCAGCGATTGCACTAGTCCTACTTGTCATAGTGTCACGCAGAATCAAGAGATTGCTGTGAGACAAGTGAAATAGGTTTATTTCTACCTACACACAGACCACTTATGTATATATTAAGACCAAGATGTCTTTAGTTAGCTGGGTAGAATCAGATCACAAATCATGAGTTTACTTACCCTTAGGCTTGATATCATTTATGGACTTTGGAGTAAACAGTTTTCCTTTCAGTATATCATATTATTACTTTTTTTTTTTTTTAACTGTGTGTTTATATGGAGAAAGAGGAGGAGAGGAAAAGGGCAAATCAATCCAGGCTGAGTCCAAGACGAAAAAAATATTATGAAATCAAGAAAATATAAGTCCCGGGCCTTATACTGAAATATACAGTGAGATGAGTAAAAAAAGCTAAAAACAGAATAAAAAATAACTGCTCTTCTCCATAAGAAGGCAAAGAATTACTATTGATTTTTTAAGCTAAAGTTCAAACCAGCACAGAGAAATTTACTGCAAAAGTGTTAATGATGACAATACTATCTATGGCTCATGGCTACTCAGTGAAATTATGCACTCACTCTTTTCAAGACTAATGTTAGCAGGGCTCAAGTTACAACCTGAAGAGAAACTGTTGTGATAGACTATGACACAACTGGCAGCCTTAGGTCATAAGGGGCTCTGAGGACTGAATCCACGTTGACACAGGATAAAAAATTGCTCATTCTTTTACAAGGCCAAAACCCCTATTAGCTAACTGGTAACAACATCTATCAGGAACTGGCCTCTTGTATTTAGCAAATTTCTATCCCAATGGGAGCACCACGAAAAATTCCTTTTAGAAGCTATTAAGCACTAAGCTCTTTAGTGAATTTCTTGATATTACTCCTCAGAATCATTGAGATACACCAAACCTAGCTCATACTCTACCAGGATGGAGTCTATAGTTGGTGCAGAGGCTCCAAAGCAGCAATATATGTGTAGGCATTAGATAACTCCTACAAGGCTAAGCTAGAGGAACCAAATAGTGCAAAGTAGAGGTTAAAATGAAGATCAAGTGAAAAAAACAGGCTACTCACTCAGTTTTCTGAACAACAGGAAAGCTTCCAAGTCGTACATAAGCACTCTGAATTCCGTTTTCTTTCATTCCAAAAATCTGCTTCACACTGAACGAATCCATCAGGTCAAATCCTGTCCGTAACAGATATATAAATACAAGACATTGATCAGGCAGTGGAACATGCCTTCAACTGTATTTAGGTTGTTATCTTAGACCACAAACAGCACTTTAGAAACCAGGCTTGTTCTTGTTGGGAAAAACCATAACAGAATTCTGACATAGTCTAATCTGCTTAGTCCAAAACTCAAAACCAAGCATAAACTCAAGCTGTAACAGGCTCTGGACAGAGTTCTCCAGAAATCAGTAGTTAATGTTTGCATTGCCACAACATCCTGAAAATACTGTATAATTCATTAACCCTCATGTAGAAAAACACACAGGTGCAGAATGAAACACTTAATTGTAGAATCATAGAAGCACAAAATGTTTTGGGTGGGAAGGGGCCTTCAAAGATCATCTAATGCCAATATCCCTGCCATGAACAGGACACCTTCCACTAGACCAGGTTGCTTAAAGCCCCATCCAACCTGTCCTTGGACACTTCAAAGGATGGGGCATGCACAGCTTCTCTGGGCAATATGTACCAGTGCTTCTGCACCTTCATTGTAAAATTTAATTATTTCTCTCCAATCTAAATCTACCTTTTTTCAGTTTAAAACTGTAGTCCCTTGTTGTGTCAATACAGACCTTGATAAAATGTGTCTCTCTCTTTCTTACAAGACCCTTTCATACAGGGAAAAGCCATGAGAAGGTCCTCCACAAGCCTTCGCTTCTCCTGGCCAAGCATCCCCAACTCAGAATTTCTTCATAGCAGAGGTGTTCCATCATTCTCATTATTTCTGTGGATCTCTTCTGGATCCATTCTAATAGGTCTGTGTCTTTATCGAAAACCACTTGCCCAAGAAACTTTACTACATACGTTTTTCATATCATTTTAACATAACTTAGTCCAATCAATCTCTCATTATTATGAGCTATTAATTTTGACAGAAGATATTTGTCTGAAGCTTCTGACTTTGTTCTAACAAGATATTATTAGCTCAATCATAAACCACACTAGTGAGTCTACTCAGCTCCAGCATCAATATGATACCAGCCACAACTAACCCATGGTTTTGGGACATGAAGTCCCAGCTGCTGCACCCTGCTGGGGACAGTGGGAATGCAATGGTGCCGTGGTCAGGAATGCATCCAGTTCCTGGAGGTGCAGTACTGTGTGGATGCAAACATCCTACTTTTAGCTCCAAATTGGGTCCACAGGGTTCAAATCCAAATGAACAGACACTCCCAGAACCAAAAACATTGTGGAGTTACAGGCAAAGGCACTGTAAAAGGCAGGCTGTGAGAAACCAAACAGAGAATACATGACTTTCTTTTATTTGGGCTATTCCAAACTCGTCTTCCCCTCACACATGAATGATAACATACATTAACTCCTGTCTTTGTAATTCCAGCACATAAACCTGGTGACATAAGAGTAACTTATTTTGATAAATTGGTTTTAAACTATGGCAGTTCTTTTAACTTTGTTCAGTTGGTGAGCTCTTGAAACTTTTCTAGGGTCAATAAATATTTTTGTGTGATGAACTTAGGCCTGATGAGTCTTGGATTTCTTAGTTGGCCTCATGAGCCTTTCAGGCTAAAAGGCACTGCAGAAGCTGAAAACAGCTGGAACACGAAAAGGCACCCACCTAATTATATAATTCTTCACATTAATATAAATAAATAGGTGCAAAACCCTGCATAGGCTAGTCTCTAGGCTAATCAAAATAGCAGACAGCAAATAAAATATAAAGCTTTCTTCATTTTCTGGACGTTTTTTCTAAAGAAATAGTTTTCTCTGTGGAAATATAATCTTAATTGTTTGCAAAGAGAGAAATGGTTGCCTGGTGCCAAGTTGAGGCCTTTAGCATTACAGTAACTTTCCTGGCTGTCAACAGCTTTTCCCTCCTGTCCACTCTATTTTCAGCTATTACTGGACATTCAGGAAGGCAAATAAAGTAGTTAGGATGCTCCAGGGCCTCATGGCTCCACCTCATAATCACCTCTGCAGCAACTCCAGTGATACACCTTTCTGACAAACTGCAAGCAGGCACGACTGCAGTTATAAATCATGCTAAATGGACTCTACTAGAACTTGAAAGCTCCCTCCTGGCTATCACAAAACACAGTATGACCTGTCCCTATAAGCCATCCCACAGTTTATTCCACCATGCAGTACATATCCCTCATCTGCCCCAACTCCAGGAATGTGAGGAAGGCAATTGAGTGTTGCTGGCACAAAGAGACCACATTGACTGGGAAGGGAAATTGTTAACCATTCATAGGAGATGAGCTGTGGATGGTGAAGCCTGAAATGCTGCCCAAGTGACATCATTATGTCAGGTCACCAGAAGCCTCAAGCTGTGAAGTATTGCTCATCTCACTGAGCTTGAGAATCCCTATTGCTAAAAATACACAAGAGCAAGATACAGTGAGACAAGAACATCTTGCTAAGTCTTCCCATCATTAGCTCAGACCCAAAGTTGCTCCTATTTTCTCTGGCAACTCAAGCAAATGTTCACATCATGAGCAACTCCGAAGGCGTGCACATTAACATGTTTTTTCAATGGAAATGAGTTAAGAGTCAGATTCAATCCATCTCTTCTTTTTTTTTCCCCTGAGATTTCCTCTCAAAATACAGTTTCAAAAGCCTAAATAACACTATAAAGCATAAGCAAACTATTTTGCAAACAGAACTTGCTGTAACGAAAATAAGTCACGCTCACAACTTAATCTCATTTACATTCAGGATTGATAAAGCACACAAGTAAATCATAATAGGATTGTCCTCATTCAGGCTATGGATAGGCAAATTGCAAATTCCTTTATGTATTTTTTCATTAAATTACATATGAGGGTTGTTCTTTGAAAAATGAAGGTCCATTTGAACGATAAGACTTCAGATGTCTCAGAGTTCACACCCAAAACCAGTGAAAGGATCTGATTAATCACACTATCAATTTGCTCTGTGTCAAATTTAGATAATGCCTCCACTATGCTCAGAGGGAGAATGGGGCTTTGGGCAACCTGATCTAGTGAAAGGTGTCCCTGCTCACAGCAGAGGGATTGGAACTAGATGATCTTTGGGGTCCCCTTCAACTCAAACCATGCTATGATTCTTTGGTTACAGAGCACTTCACATGGGGTTCATCTGACTACATGTCAGCTCTCTAGACAGGATGATAACAGAGACTCTTATACAGTTTGGCACAGGTGCTTCTAGGGAAAGATTAATTTCATACTGAAACGGATGTCAAAAACTTATGTTTCTCTTCCTTGACATAAAGAAAGCTTGGGATGCTCCAGTTGCACACTAAACCTCACCTAGTAAAAGTCTACAGCTGGTGAGATAACCTCCACTGCTGGATACTCCATTGCAAACCAAAGCCCTTGGAGGTAATGGACACTTTGATTGTTGAAAGATTTCAGTAGCATTACAGAACACTTGTCATCAGGCCATGCACTAAAAAATTGAGAATTCTGTCAAGGATGAGATGCATCTCAGTTTTAGCTGTCTGAAAAGGAGACATCTGGTGTATGCAAGTTTCCTCTGTTCCCTTTTGAGTAGGCAGAGAAATACAGGGGTCTTTAAGAAGACAACTCATCACAACTGTCTCTGATCTAAGGACAGACTGAACCCCTACCAGGCAGGGCCTAACTCCTGTTCAGCAGAAAGGGAGCTCATACTGACAGGAATTCTCAGAGTACTGAAGTGGTGTGAGACGTATTCTGTTTGTAGGGAATGCTCTCAATTTTGTGCAGTGAGTGAAGCAGAAGAGGACAAAAATGTTAACTAATCACACATAATTTATATTTACATTGTCTCATTTGCCATCAGGTTTGAATAAAGGTTGCAGATTTTTAAATTCAGCTATCAGCTTGATTAATCAGCTATGATTTTCAAAGTGTCTTCAAGAGAAGAAACAAACAAACCCAAAATATTGTTATTTGAGCTGAGAAAGTAGTCAAGCCAGATTGCCCAGGTGGAACTGGGAAAAAATACCTAGGAAAACCTCCAAAATGAATTTGTGACTTAAAGTAATCTCTAAGACTATTTCAGCTGAAGGACAAGAAAGTACATTATTACTGTTACCACTACTAGTAGTATTACTACTGTTAATACTACTATTACTACTAGCATTTTGTTTATTTCATGTGCCTGGAAACAATTTGGATGGAGTATGTTCCCTTGACTTTAGGACTGGAACTGGGATTGTGAGGGAGGCAGCATGAAGCTTTCAAAGTTTAAACCTTGAACCACAATAATAATGTAAAAAATAAGCAATGCTGTAATCATTTCTCCAGCACTTGAACAGGATGTTTCCTTGGCAGTGTTTTCCACTAACAGCGCATTGAAAGTTGCTTACTGAGGACTTTCCCCAAACAGTTTAATGTGTCATATAGCATTTTCGTGCTGGACTTACAGTCAAAACAGGGGCTGTTCTTTGTTTTTTCTACCACCAAGGAAGCACCACATTGTCAGTGATATATGGAAAGAGATCCCATACATAACTTCCCAGTCCTGTCTACGAGTAAAGAACACACCTGCCTAAATTTTCATGGACAAAGGTTACTATTGCACCTTGCTCAAGCACAGGGTGAAAGGGTGGGACTTTCCTGTTCTCAGTTGCTTTGATTTAAAAGGTTTGTGTACCAGGACAGGTGTGGTTTCCCAACTGGCTTATAAACTGTTTAATCAGTAATGACATAAACATGGCATTTAATAAGACTGTCTTTGATCATAAGCATCTTACTTGATTAGAACTTCTGAAACAATATGGGGCCACTGAAACCCTCTAACATGATTACATCTCCTGAAAAGCAGCAGATCCTAGTCCGTATTAAAACTAAAATAGTGAGCTGAAAGAGAGGCTCAGATTTGTAACAGCATACTTGGCTAGAAAAGTAATTTCTTATGCACTGCTCTGCTGATCAAATCAACCGAATGTCTCGTTACCCATAAGTAATAACCCCCTTACAGGAAGCAGCCTGTTTTCCAGAATAAGAAAACACACCCAGATCTTCCTGATACAGGGAGAAGATGGCAAAACTTGGCACTGGGCAATTTATACATCATCAAACTTTAATTTGCAGCCAGATTCTCTTTAGCGGGACAGATGTCCATGCTTCACGCAACACCCTAAAGTATGGCCAAAGGATGATCAAACAGCTCTGTACTCGTTCTGTGGTCCTATAACCTTTGTTGCAAGATAATTATCTGAAGACCAGACTAAAGGGGCCATGCTTGATTGCCCTGAGTATGAGATGGTTTTCTGCCTGGCTCCATTAAGGATCTGATACAGGCAGTGTGGTGGCAGCTGTTGTGCATGTTGAGGTTTTCCCGACTGTCCTGTGTTCAGAGGCAAAAACTCACAAAATTTAGACAGCACTCAAACCCAGAAAAACAAAGCAACAAAGGTAAGTTTTAATAGCCAGAAAACACAGCAGTGAGCACATTTGGAAAGACTTCTCAAAGTAGGACAGAGCCAGTGATTTCTTATTATGCCCGAAGAAGTTTTCTGATAAAAGGCTCCTGCTTTGCATCCCCAAGCATCCCAAGATAACACTCACAGGGGGGACCACTGAATTACTTCTAACTGTGAAAGTTTTTGGTGAGACAACAATCTGGAAAGGAGTGTGGAAAGCAGGTGAGAAAGGAATCAGAAAAGGCACTGGACATCACAGCCTCAAATGTGGTGTCCAGAATATGTTTATTATAGAAGACTGCCAGACAAAAGCACTAATATCAAACAAAGTAGCTTTTTCAGGAAATGCTCCTTACTTTGGTCTTGCTCAAACTCTCAGCTGAATTATCAACCTTGTTAATGCATTGATGAGGGATCACAAACAGACAAGATCGGGGAGGTTGTGATAATCTACTGGTTCTCTGAGACTTCTGAAAACAGCAGTCTCTATAGACTGTGATAAAATAGCACGTTACTTTTACTAGAGGATAGCCAATGGCAATAAACTTTATTGTAGACCAGAGAAGTGTATAAATTCCTATGGAAACAGTATCACTTGGGAGTCTTTCAGCAAATACATGATCTTGTCAATTTTCTTGCCTAATATTTCTGCAGTCTTGAAAGTTAAGCTTCTATGGATCACCTGTGTCCTCAAAGAAGAGCCCATATGCTCACTAGATCCTCAATGTCCCTTTTAATTCCTCCAGTATGGTCTGCAAGGTTATCACCACTTTAGAGAGCCCTAATTTTTCTTACCTATCTTAGTTACTTTTTGTGCTAAAATATACTCTAAAAATCAGAGAAAAAAAAATGTTATCATGCCATATTCTAAGCTTACATAGTGTATTTAATGAGATATGTCTGAAAATTAGTTATGTGAAACGAGAGTGTAGATGAGGGTTATTTTTCTTCTAAACATTTGTATCTAAACATTTGGTGTCCTTATCTTCCACAGTGCTCTAGGCTGAAAACAGCTATTTCTGGACAGGCAAGATGTGTCTCAATTCAGGGCTGAGATAGAAGTAAAAGTGTCCAAATCCTAAAGGAGAGACCTACTACTTTATTCATCCTGTGTTGCTGTTATTGTTATGGTAGCCATCATCTGCTACAGTATTTTTGCAGTTCCTGACATTTCTTCCTCCACAGGAAAGGAAATCATGTCAAGAGCTGAGAGAGTATCAGATTTTAGGAATATTTTTGAGAGCTCACTGAAGTGTTCATCTCCAAGGCTCTTCTACCACAACAAAATTACCCACATCCATACCAGTTGCACTTGGCAACAGACAGTAGTATTTTGGAGGGGGTGAGGTGCACACATCTCCAATCTCTCAACCTGTCTCCATAGTAGAGGTGCTTCAGCCCTCTGATCATCTTTGTGGCTTCCACTGGACTTTCTCCAAAAGCTCCATGTCCTTTTTATGTTGGGGAACCCAGAGCTGGATACAGCACTCCAGGTGTGGTCTCACAGGGGCAGAGAAGAGGAGCAGAATCACCTCCCTTGACCTGCTGTCCACACTGCTTTGGATGCAGCCCAGGATGTGATTGGCTTTCTGGGCTGCAAGTGCACATTGCCCAGACATGTTGAGCTTCTCATCCACCTGCAGCCCCAAGTCCTTCTTCTCAGGGCTGTTCTCAATACATTCTCTACCCAGCCTGTATTTGATCTTGGAGTTGCTCTGACTCACATGCAGCACCTTGTACTTGGCCTTGTTGGCCTTTCTGAGGTTCACAAAGGCCCACTTCTCAAGTCTGTCAAGGTCCTTCTGGATGCCATCCCTTCCCTCCACTGTGTCAGCTGCACCCCATAGCTTGGTGTGGTCGGCAAAAGCGCTGAGGCTGCACTCAATCCCACTGTCTGAGTCACAAAAAAAAAATGTCAAACAGCATCAGTCCCAATACCAACCCCCTAGGGACATCACTCGCCTCTCGTTTACACTTGGACATCAAGCCATTGACCATAATGATTTGAGCGCAACCATCCAGCCAATTCCTTATCCAAATCCATCTGTTAAATCCATGTCGCTCCAATTTAGACACAAGTATATCATGTAGTGTAGTGTCAAATGCTTTGCACAAGTCCAGGTAGATGAGTCTTGCAGCTCAGGTACTGTTTAGACCTGTCTCATTGCAAATGTTTATAAAAAAAGAATTTGAAAGAAAGTAGCTGGTTGGAATAAGTTTTTTCCAACTCTCTCTGGCTGACAGAAGAAAAAATTTCCAAAGACTCACAAAAGATAAGAGTTCTTGGACTGTTTATTCCACTGTATTCCAACTCTCCAGCAAAGACAGAAAGAAGAAGGAGTAGCTTATTTTTGCACTGATAATTCACCCCATATTCAGCACTCCCAGCAGTTTGATTCATCATCAGCCATCGGTGGTTATCTGACTTATACCCAAAGCATTAAGAAATGAACCTCTGGAGGAACAAACCAGAGATTTATTGGCTGCCCACAAGCCCTGCATGAAGCAGTGAAGTGGAGACTAAAGGGGTTGTACAAGTCATTAAAAAAAATTAGTTTCCTAAATTTTACAAGAAGCTTGCAAGGGAATTTTGGAACTATAAAACTTTCCAAAGCCTATAGATTAAAGGCCTCAAGAGTATTTTAAAGAGATTCTTGCCATTAACCAGTTACCCTTTATGTCCACTGATGTTACAGCTGGGATTTAAGTAGCACTTCATGTTGACCTTTCTTCTCACCAGATCCCCAGATTTCAGCAAGGAGAGCAGCTAAGAGCTTAAGCTAATAATGAGGCCTTGCTAAAGCACGTGGGACAGGTCTTACACCAACATGAAGGAGGTATCTTCCAGCATTTGCTATTATCTTCTAGGTCTCACTCAATAAAGTGGCTTAGAGTATCTTATTTTAGACAGTCTCAATTTTATAAAAATTATAAATCAGATTTACCCCCAGTCCATGATGCCATCATTTAGGCTGTTGGCCTGGTTTGCTTTCTCTGCTCACGACACTGGAAGACACAATTTATACTTTTCCTTGGCCCCAGCAAAGAAGCAAACCACAAGAGTCCCACACAGACCACAAAAAGAGGTTGATCTCAGCTCAAGCACCAGTCAGCATTTGGGATTATGAGGAGCAGAAACCTTATTTGAGATATATAATGGAGTTATACTTCAAAAAGGAGCAAGCTTTCAGAGGCAGTGAGGCAGGTGAGCAGGCAGCCACTGGAGTGAAGTATGGGGCCACTATTTCAGAAACATCAGTCTAAAGCTTCAGCTGAAAACAGAGGGGACAAATACAGCACTTGGTACCCTTGCACAGGAAAGAAAAGATGGCCTTTAAGGAAAGACAAAATGGACATAAACCAGTAAGAAAATTTGACCAAAGGTACAGTATGAGAGAAAAGAAAAAAATGGAAGCAAGTAAATACACATTTCTAGCCATCACACCTGGTATAAAGGCTGTTATAATCTATCCCCCAGACTGCTGTAAAAACAGGAAATAAATTCATGTGTCTGAGGCAGCACCTTTCAACACCTGATCTCATGTTAATAACACACCACTTTATGTGATGCATTGTTCTGTTTATCTGCATCAGTCCCCTTGTTCTCTTTTACTCTTTTGCCTCTCAGTTTTTGAGCAGTTGCAAGTGGCATATTGAATGACACTGAAAGCTGGTTTTGACACCGAACTCTTCCCCTCATTATTGAAAGCTTTTTTTTGTGTTGAAGTCATCTCCATTTTCTCAGTGATGGACACTTGGCTTGGTGCCATGAGCCTTCTTTCAGCTCCTTTCCTGCTCCAGTGATTTACAAGATTAAACAGGAGTTCATTATTCCTTTGATGTCCTTGTATGCCAGATAGGCTTGCACCAGCCAAATTTACCAGGACTGTTTGTATTAGGTTCTGGTTTTAACTAGTTCCTTTACTTTAAAGGCCTCTTTTGAGTTCCTCAGGTGTCAAAGTGCTCTGTGTTCCTCCAGAAAGCCACAAAAGGGCACATCTGCAAACTCAACCCTTGAAATAGCCTTGGGAAGGGCAGGACTCCACACCTCTTTGAATATAGGTTTTATTGGTAACACCCAAGAGGACTGTACACACATAGCTGAGACAAATGACAGCAGGTAAGTGTTTAAGAGCCCAGAGTGGCAGGACTGATGAAGTCAGTATAACTAGCAACAATTCTTACTTCTTGCTCATACAAGAAACTAGTATTATTTTTAGTGTAAGAAAAGATATTTGAGGAAAAACTTCTTACTAAGACTTGCTAGATTCTCCTTGTCATGCTGTCTGGGCTATGGGAAAACTGCACCAATAAGCTATTCATGAAAATAAAAATATTCCCATTAAGTTTAGGTGTGATGAACAAGGCCTATTAGGAAAGCATGTAGGGACTGCTCTTTATAAAACTTTAGTGGTTGCTTATGTCAGTCAATCAGTACAAAACAGATAAGACCTACCAGTATCCCAAAACCTGGCCACAGCTCTCATCAGAGAGCATTCATATCAGACAGACTAATTTAACTCTAAACATTGGGAACAGTTTATTAAGATTCTATATATTCCTTCTTCTCATCGTGTGTACCATCATCAAAAGCTTACACTGATGAAAAATCCATGGAATGGTTTCTAAAGTAGAATTAAGCTAAATTATTTGGACTAAGAAATACCTGAAAGTATCTCATGGATAGACAATCTATTAGTCCTTTTATAGCCAAAGGACTGGTTGACTCTTGTGCTATGAACAGTCAAAATTTAGATTATTTTCTTTTCATCAACTTTAAATACACTGGAATAAGAAAAAGACTTGGCTTGTTTAACTTCTTGGAGAAAGTAAATACTGTTAGTTAAAAAAAAAAAAAAGGCCTTTAGGGACAGATTTATTTTTATTTTGTTTAATATGCAGGTAGATCTGAATAATTCATGTGCACATTCCTGTGCAGGGTTAACCCTTGTAAAATTTTTTGTGTGAATGCAGAAGTCAGAATTTGTCACTGCTGACATTCAGACCAGGGAAAGCCTTTCACAGGGACTGCTCAGCTGTTATCCGTTTACTTCCTGCAGTAGCACCTTTTTAAGTAATTTCAGCATTCATTCTCCATATTTCCTGATGTCTTTGAGCAGCTTAGCCAGATTGCCTGCTCCAGCACAGACCTGATGCCTAGGTCATTCACAGTGTCAGAAGTCCACTGAGATTCATGATCTCAGGTAATAGCTACCTCTCTGACCATACTAAGAAAAGGATTCACTTAAAACATGTTTTTTTAAATCAGAGAACAAACCACAGCTCTATTGGTGACAGTATGGCTATGCACACTTTGCAGGATGCTCTAGTATTTCCAGGCTCCTAATCCAGATGCACACTTTGGTGACTCCCCACTCCCTCTTGGGGTGACTGTACAATTTCATTCCCCAGTTCTTTACTTTCTATAGAAAGGAAATTCCTTGGCACGCAAGCCCAAAAGAAACTAGGGTCTCCATGCTGGGTAACTGGGGAATCTGGACACTGGACATGCCCCAGTGCACATCTAATGCACGTGTTAGAGACAGCCCACAGGACTACAGTGGCTATGCTTAGAAGTCACAGATGACTTACTGGTAATTATTTGCCTGCTTAAACTGTTTTTCTTGGAGTTACTGGGTATTAACATGCCCTTGAACATGAGTGAACCATTTGTCAATCTCTGAAAAACTTCAAAGACCTTTTAAGTGGAGTGATCTAGGTTATAGTGTTGAGACTAATTATTGTACAGTAGAATCATAGAATCACAGAATACTTAAGGCTGGAAAAGATCTCTAAGATCATCAAGTCCAAACATTAATCCAACACTACCAAGTTCATCGCTAAACCCTGTTCCCCAGGTGCTACATCTACATGTCTTTAAAATCCTTCCAGAGATGGTGATTCCACCAGTTCCCTGGGCAGCCTGTTCCAATGCCTGGCCATCCTTTCAGTGGACACATTTTCCCTGATATCCAAACTAAACTTCCCCTTGCATAACTTGAGGCCCATTTCCTCTAATCCTGTCACTTGTTATCTGGAATGAGAGACTGACACCCACCTCGCTACAACCTCCTCTCGGGTATTTGTAGAGAGCAATAACGTCCCTCCTGAGCCTACTTTTCTCCAGGTTAAACAACTCCAGCTCCCTCAGCTGCTTTTCATAAGACTTGTACATCAGATCCCAAAAAACAAGCCAAAAGGAACTTGATACGGTCACCTGCACTGCATCTTCCAGCCCAGAGGACAAATCCACCTCACAGCACAAGTCCAGCCATTTTCTCCAGCTCACAGGAGACTCAACTGTTGTGACTACAGGTAGAGGTCAGCTACTGCTTTCCCTATTTGCTTCTTACGAGATACAGCAGCTACATCCAGATGTATCTCAGGAACCCAGTTTCAAATTCATCTCAGCCCAGTTTCAACTTATCTGGGGGACTTCCTAAAGCAAGTGTGGGGGGAGGAGGAAATAAGAAGCCATGATTCCTATCCCATTATAATTTCCTAGTGATGGGTCACTGAAAAACACGAGAGCAAGTTACTGTGCCATGGCGTAGCCAAACTTTATCCTTCAGCCTCACCTCCCATAAATGTCACAGCTGCTTCCAGTCCTGCCTGTGTGTGTCTAACTCCAAGGATGGAGAGGAGAGTGGCTGGTGTCTGCACGAATAACCAGCTCCACCATCACTGCACATGTGCAGCCTTTGATGGTGACCACTGTGTCTGTGCATCCACTGTCCAAAGACGGGGATATGTTGCAAATCTCTGCAGCTATTCATGGACTATCCACTGGCCTCTCTGGGGCTTCCCAAGGCGACTGCCAAGTGCAAAGACAGGGCAAAGTGCCTGTCATACAGGCACCACAAATGCACCTTTTTTTTCCCCAGGAGGACAGTGGTCTGATGTGCTCATTCTGCGGGTTCAGCAGCCTGAACACTCCAGTTTTCTCATACTACCACGTGTTTTAGTGGGCAAATATAAATAGTCCCAGGGATACTGTAATTAGCTAGTGAGTCTCCAGCATTTCTGGAATGTGAAGCCTGTGCTGCAAACCACAGGATACTGGAGACACACTGACAGTTAAACGCAACCACTGCAGTCTATAATTGGAGGGTACTAGTTTTACAACCAGTGCCTTCATCGTAAAATGCCCTAACACCCTTTACAGAGTTACAGAAAAACATAGAGGTCATAAACATTTTGGCATTTTGCTCATTTGCACATGGAGGTTTCGGAGATGGGGAAGAGAGTTGGAGGCTGAGGTCAATCTGTGGTACAACCCATAAAGCAATTTCTGCTGTTCTTCACACACAAAGCCTGTGTGACTACTTAGGAGTTAAAGTCAGGGCTTTCATGTTCCTCCCTTACCCCATTAACACTATCCAGTGTGGGATGGATAATGCCATGTAGTGATTGGAATTGTCCCTCTCCAGGGTTTATTTTTCTAGAACTCTGTGAAAATCACTGCAGACTTTCTTTACTTCTGTGGCAGATTCCCCCTGAAAGCAACAGTCAGTATCTGTTGAGGAGTATTATCTCCTCTGGTAAGTAATGCTCAGGACTAGAGCTCAGCTCATTCTTAATTCTAGGGATCATCCAGATTTCTGCAACCAAATCCCACGTCCTGCAGGTCTAGTTTAAAATACAAATCATTCAAATGGGAAGTTCTAAAACCTCAAGAAGTATAATTCATTCTGAATAACTTTCATGTGTTGTTTTGATGCCATATTACTGTTCATAAAAATACATAGCGGCCACATCTTCAGGGTGCAAAAGGTTATCATTGTGTTTTCCTGCCTGGTCATGATCCTCTGTTAAATGTCAATGGAATGAAAATGACAATTCCACATAATAAGAGATATTAAGTATTATAAGTGGGGTTTTATATTGAATACTTTGGGGCAGATGAGCTAAATCCTCTTCTGTCTTCATTTCTCTTAAAAAAAAACCAAACAAAAAAACCCAATAAAAAAACAAATGTAGCACCCACAAGAATGCTCTAAGAACTTTTCTTAAACCATCATTAAGCATTGCTTTAAAATATCAGATTTTATGGAAAAGAAATAGTGTTTATACTGATATTCTAACCAAGATTTCTTGGTTTCTTTCAAAATTCCCTGTGTGATAATTCATCTAGGAATATTACTTTCTGAATTCATGTTATGTACTGTTAAGCAGATGCTGTTTCACTTCACTGCCAAAATTTGTATTAGTAGTAAAGCTGCCTATATATTCTTGCCTCATGCAGTCTGATTTCACTGTAGCAGCCTTTCCAGAATGCCTCAGCTAGTGATTTTTTCTTTAAAAGCCTTGTCAGCTAGTGATTTTTTCTTTAAAAGCCTTGATACGAGAGAGTCATAGAGTACAAACCTTGGCTATGAGAGGACTCATGACTATCCACTGCTGTTTGTTTGTCTCCACTAGTACAACTTCATCTCTAGTCCCAGTACTTCATATCTCTGACAGTTTGAAATCTTCTTCTAATGCCTTGAATGTCTCTTAAATAGCTGATAGCTATTTCTTATTATTGCCTTTGTCCTTTAGCTTGAGTGATTCCCCTATCTCCCTCCTGCTGTTCCCTGATCTATTTATGAAAGCATTAGTATCTCCCCTTCCCACCTGCACACTGCAAGATTAGCCAAACCCAGATTTTTATTCGCCTGTCTCTGTCTCCTGAACACACTAATAGCTCCTCAAGGCCAAATCCGTCTTTCCTGAGCTAAGGAGGCGTCGGAGGACCCTTTTCTAGATAAGCTGTAACCAAAGGCCTGTCCAGTCTCATGAATTCTTCCCTACTTTGCCCTGCCAATAATGACCTTTGCCTTCTCCCCAGCTGTATAGCACTGTGATGTACAAACATCTACTGAAACACCATCAGTTTCCACAGTATGATTTTATAGTCCTGTTATTGATCCATACCTACCATAAAAGGCCTTTTAGACTAATAGTCCCAAGTCAATTGGGAAAACTACCTGGTTTTGGGGCCAATCAGTTCCTCCTTCAAGGATATTTGATCCCGATCTGTAGAGTGGAAACTCACAGAAGAGATTAGACTTAAAACTAGACTCTGATTAAGTTCACCACTACCTGCCCTCTGACTTATTACTCCCTTTCCTAGAAACTTCTGTCTCACTTTACATTTGTTAATCTCTACCCTTTTTCACTTTAGCAATGACTTTCAATACAGTACACAACAAATGCTTGCTGGAGCTCAGATAGGTGAGATTTACCTAGTCCTGTTTGTCTAAAGAAAAATAATCATCTGTCGTTTAAAAGGAAAATATCAGTTTAGAATGTTGGCTCTCCTCCAGATCAGATGTGGGTTTTTGATGTAGTTGTTTGATTATGCATGGAGCCACCCTCACTACCCTCACCTCCACTCTCAGCCTCTGACCTAATGAACTACCATACATCTTCAACCTCAGTCACGCCACTGTTCCCCTCCATGTCACAAAGTTTCTCCTTTTATAGCTCATTTTATGTTTTAACTTCTATTTTTGCTTCTACTGTAAAAATAGGAGCCTGTTGGGCAAAGATCAATTCTGGTTCCGACTGGAGCACAAGGCACAGGTGTTACTTTCAAATCCTTGTGTATATGAGGACCTGGGTAGCAGAGGAAGAGCCTCCCCCTCAGTGCTGCATATTTTCCAGTTTAGCTAAAAGGAGGCAATGATTTTCTGTTGGAATTGGACCCAGGAACCCGGAGTCTTCAGAAAATGCTACAGAGTAATTAAGGAGCACATAAGGAGTGGAACAGCATTTTGGTCCTATAGTACCCATCTCCAGCAGCACAATAACCCTTAGCAGATCCAGAATATCCATTCCATTTTGTCCAGGGAAGAGGCAAATATTTCCCTAACCACCAGGGATAGGAACAGAAAAAATAATTTTCTCACCATGTAGAAGCAATAAGGAGCCTTCTATAAATACTCTGTATTGTTGGAATAATCATTTTTAATCAAATAGTGTAACTGTCCTATTGTTAAACCACTGTATGGTATGGTGAACATTTACACTTTACAGTGAACAGAGGTTCCTTAGGTCAAATAAATGACAGTCCTAAGCTATCAGCCTAACCAGATATGTTGCAATAAATGAAATTCTACTTAGGGAATTTCCTATTATAGGAAAAAAAAAATTAATCAGTGTGATATTGACAGAATTGGAGCCGTTGTCCAGAGGACCTGTGGATTGTCCCTCTTTGAAGATACAGGAAACAACTGTACAAGGTCCTGAACCACCTGATCTGACTTCAAAGTGGACCTATCTTCAGGGAAGACCCTGCTTTGAGTAGGAAGTTGGACAAAATGATTTCCATGGGACCCTTCCAACCTGAACTAACATACAGATCTAAGACTGAAAAGTCATTTTTAAGTTAAAATGCTGAATATTGACTTGTTTTATAGGAGGTAAGTGGGATTTGAAGATAAAAGGAAAAATAACTCAAAGACATTATGAAAGAACCTAACTCTGTGTGTGTATGTATATATATACACACACAGAGATATATAAATATTACTGCATATAAGCATCTACACCTCACTCTACTCAAAACCTTTGTGACAGGTCTGAATTGGGATTCTTGTCCTTTATATTGCTCAACAGGAGATATATTTTTAAAGTCAGATGAAGTCTATTAATTAGAACTTGAATCAAAATTCAGATAAACACGAACTACATGCAGACAGCCATTTCCAACTCCGTTCTTCTGAAAAGAATCACATAGAAGATGATCATCTAAGAAGGGATACAATCCTTCTACTGATTTTGAGCAGCACTTCCACTGGAAATAGGTTCATTCAGAATCAGTAGGGTTATTGTTGAATAGCTCTGAAGTTTGCCCAGCCCAGGGACAGGAGGACTGTCAGGACAGGTTAATTCAAGACCTATCAATAGACAGCAGTTCAAAATAGGTGTTTCGGGATTATGAGCTTGGTCTTCATGACCAGAAAAGGTGTTACCACCCAACATTATCACAAGCTTTGATGTAATCATGCTGCAGCCAAAATAAGTTGCCTACAGACAGCACAATTGGAGCTGATATTCTGTGCAGGCAGCAAAAATCCCCCAGTGAAAAAACTACAAGTAGCAAAGCTGTCAAACATTGACTATTTCTACTCCTAATCAAGTTGCAGAAGAGCCACTGCAGTGACTTAAGTTCTTGGGTCAGTCACAGATATTCCCAATACATCCTTGATGGGCATGTTTTCTCTGCCAACAGCTCAGTCTTGAGGGGCTGGAAAAGAGGAACAGTCCATGCATATATCTGACAGATTAAGCCCTTCAACTGGCTGAAAAGATATATCGGAGCTCCCAAAAAAAGCAGAGATGTCACCAGACTGGCTTTTTTCTTGATCTTTCAGCAGTACTCACGAAAAAGATTCTTTTATATATATCTATATATCTATATAAATCTGTCTATCTATCTATCTACACATAAGCATTTCTTCAGTGGTTCATCCATTGTGCTTGGCTTTCCCACAACAATCACAGATAAAATAAATGGACATTAAAACTGACTAAACGTAGACTGGTAAAAAAAAAAGTGATCTCCAAGACTTATAGCACTCCTCTAGCTACTAAAACAAGCTTCATATATATTTTTTTAAAAATTTTAGTCATATCAAAAGAAAGCTTTCTATTAATTTCTTGTTGACTGTCAATGCATAACTCTTTTGCAGTCCAACAGTTTCTAGTATACTTCTCCACCACTGAATACGTGTTGGAATAAATATAAATAAATGGATATATTGGAATAAACTCTAACTAGGAAAGGTGTAATGAATCAGAGCATCACACCTACACAGAAACATACAGTTATGCTATTTCAGTTCCCAGAGATACAGCAGAAGAGATTGTCTGTTTACCTGGAATCTCATCAGTCCCCCCACTGGTGTGTTTGAATCGATCTCCTTCCACGTGGACATTTGGACACAGGACATCTGAAAATCAAAAGGACCAGGAAAAAATTATCACAAGGAAAGGCATAATTTTGGAAGCCACAGAACTAGCAAAGACTGAGCCTCTGGGTTTTGTTCAACACTTGCACATGGTCCCTCAGCAATAATTCTGCCTCAGTCTCTGCACATCCTAAATACCCTTCCTCTCTCCTATTCCCTACCTGCATGATGGACAAAAGACCCAATATACTGTGTCTGGGTTCGAGCCACTTTTTTCTGACTGACTAGACAAGAAGACAAGCAGAATAGATGACCTGAGCCTTTCCCTTATCTAGGACAACTCTCTGGTTTTTTATCTTTCTCCTGCATGAAAGTCAGAAAAACTTAAGAAAATATAGAACATCACTCTACTCCCAGTTTGGTTGGAAGGGAAGTTATGAAGGCCCAGCTGACATTGGGATGCTGCCCAAAAGTTTCAGAAAGGACAGCTCCTACACAGAAACACCTCAAACCTGAAATGCTGTGAAGGAAAGGGAATACAGAGCTCAGAACAATGAAGTGACTATAATCACACAAAGGTCCCACCACAGGAGAGTGCCAGGGACAAAATGTGAGGCACACTGTCTTATGTCTTACTGTGTTATGTGTGATTCCCATATTAACACTCCTCCAGGACCACATGTCTGTTCCTTGAGGTTGTTCAAGAAGAAAGAATTAAATATGACTGAAATGTTGAAAAATATTCACCCAATACACACGATTAGTGTCAACACAATCACAGTCAAATACTTTTCCACAGAGAACTGTCTATCCACCTCTTTCCTGCCATACCTTTGAAATCACTTTTATTTATGCTTTGTTTTCCCAGGTCAATAGGTAATTGTAAACGATGGGGACAGGTAGTTCAGGGAATCAGTTTAAAGAGAATATAAAATCTTTTCTATACCATAAGACCATATATATTGGAATAACAACAATAACAACAATGTATCAATATATATAAAAGTATACAAATATTATATTATTTATATATAAGTATATATATTGGACTTATTAGAGTGGGTCCAGAGGAGGCCACAAAGATGATCTGAGGGCTGGAACATCTTTCCTGTGAAGACAGGCTGAGAGCTGAGGTTCAGCCTGGAGAAGGGAAGGCTCCAGGGAGATCTTATAGCACTTCTCAGTATGTAAGGGGGAGCTTACAAAAGGAGGGACAGGGACCTTTCACATGGGCAGACAGTGATAGGAAAGGGGGGAATGATTTTGGACTAAAAGAGTAGAGATTTAGGTTAGATATTAGGAACAAGTTTTTTACTGTGAGGGTGGTGAGGCCCTGGCACAGGTTTCCCAGAGAAGCTGCGGTTGCTCCATCCCTGGAAGTGTCCAAGGCCAGGTGGGATGGGGCTTTAAGCACACTGGTCTGATGGAAGATATCCCTACCCATAGCAGGGAGTTGGAACGAGATGATCCTTAAGGTCCCTTCCTTCCAACCCAAACCATTCTATGATTCTATGATAAAATTGCACCCCTGACTTCTTACCCTTTAAACAAAAGATTGTCCTTTCTCTGATTTAAAGGACAGCCAGGTGAACACAGCCAAGTCCCCCCTCTTCATTTGCCCAGTCACACCCATGGTAACACACATATCCTCTGCAGTTGCAATAATCCTCTTGATACAGATGGTATTTTCTATCCTTTCCACCTGGTGCTTAGTATGTTATTTCTTAGGTGTTATTAATTGTTGTGCTTGTAAGAGCCAACTGCTCCCTAAGGGATGGGGAACCAGGAGAGGAAGGTGACCCAAGTCCAGGCAACACCCTCATCATTGGGGCACAATCTAACAGGGCTCTCTGAAGATTCTCTACAGAAAGTCTGCTTTGAAATCTTTTGTAAAGATACATCTGAAATCCTGAGAAAAAAATAGACTTTTCTGAGGGCATTGACAGCAGGCACTATATCTCTCCCCCTGCTTTCTGTCTCCTTGTAAAAAAATCCAATATTCCACAAACTTTGATTAAGCCTAGCAATGAAATATTTTTTTCTGCTTTATTGTTCTAATGAATTTTTGGTCCAGTTTATCAGCTGCAGATGAAGCACTCACACCTCAGTGGAGAGAAAGGGGGCCCTAAAAGCCATTGACAGAAGCTCGAACAGCCAATGCAGCAGTAAAAGCAGTCAGGTACATCCAGTCACCCCTTTGCTGCATCAGTGGGGAGATCAGGCACTGTTTACTCATGCAAGTGTGTATTATCCATTGTTTCTATAGATAAAATTCAGAGTAGCCAATTTTTTTTTTTTCTACCACACCAGGAACCAACATTGACTGATGCATAGGGTCATTTCATGTAAACTTCAGCCAGAAGTCTCTTTTGCCTCATTATGCCCGTTGGTTTGAAAGCCAGAATACTTCTCTCAAACCCACTTATGTCTTTATTTTAGGCATGTGAAACCATGTGGCAGTTTCCCCTCCATCAGAGGGGAAGTCTCCATAACTTCCCAGCACAAAAGAGAAGATCTCCACCAGATGAACTTTAAAAGTCGAATTTTTTTTGAAACCATCAAGACCTGTGAGAGCCAAAGTTAGGTTACCTCTATTCCTGTTCAAAACTAAGCTTTGATTAGAAGTGTCATATGCCCCAGGCAGATGTTATACTGATCCTTCAAAGTTTGGCTTTTCTAACAACTAATGCTGTTTTGGTTACAGGCACTGAGTCAGTGCAGTAAAAATCATTTCTGCGCCCCAATCCTTGTCTGCAACTTTATATAAAATTCTATCAATCCTTTGCTTTATCCACAATTTTTATCAGCAAAGATTTTGCATTTATGCCCACGTGGTTCATGGAAATTTTTAATAACACCAGAAGTGCTATGTATCCCTTTACAGTTTCACTGGGAATGATGACTTTCCACTGACACCTGCTACATGCGATCAGTCAGCTCTTAATCCATTGTAGAGTGTTACTTTTTAATGAAAATGCTATTCAATATGTAGTAACAATGCCTAAGAAAAAATGTGCTTTATCAAAGAACAAATGTACCATATCAACCAAACTGTAACTCCATGGAAGAAAATTAGTTTTGTTAGAGATGACCTCTTTGTCATAAAATTATAATCCTTGAATAGGGATGCATAATAATTCCCATTCTCTAATACTTTAGTCAATGGCTTCCACATCAAATATTATTTTTTTGTGAGTGAGATCAGGAAAACTACTCTCTGACTGTACATATGAACCATTTTTCATTTTTAATAGCCTTACACTATTATCACATCAAAGGCCCATAATTAGTGGGATTAGAAATCTCTGAGTATGCACATTTGCAGATGACACCAAGTTGAGTGGTGCAGTTGACACACCTGAAGGATGGGATGCCATCCAGAGGGACCTGGACAAGCTAGAGCAGTGGGCCCATGGGAATCTCATGGGGTTTGATAAGACCAAGTGCTGGTGCTGCATCTGGGTTTGGGCAACCTCTGGTATCAGTCCAGGCTGGGGACGAACAAATCAAGAGCAGCCCTGAGGAGAAGGATCTGGGGGTGCTGGTGCATGAGAGGATGGACATGACCCAACAATGTGTGTTTTCAGCCCAGAAAGCCAACCATGTCTCTGCTTTATATGAACTTCTTGTCCAAGGAAGCACAATGTAGCTTTCTGAAAGTGATCACACTGCAGACAACACCCTTTTCTATAAACAAATCATACTGAGATCTGTTTGATGATAATGAGGGACTTAAGCGTCACTTTTACATGTCATTCTTTAAAATCTTCCCTACGAAAAAATCCCAAACCTGTAAAATATCTTTAAAATGAGAGACAATATGTCTTAGAAAGTCCATGCACTGTGAGAGACATGTCAGAACAGTGTGTCAGCTCAGGAAGTTTCACTAGCACTAAAATAGCATTAATAACCTATTGTAGTCAAACAGTAACAGTAGGGCTGTGAGTTTGGAAAAGAACAACATGAATGATCTGATAGTGTAACTCTCTTTGCCTCTAAGCCATTTAAAAAGAAATTAAAGGAAACAGGATAGAAAAAATGGGGAAAACAAAAGAGAATGAGAAAAGAGTAGAGAGAGAGGCAGGTGTGTAGAGTTGGCAGAGGGAGGGAGAGAGGGAGGAAGGAAGGGAAGAAGGGAGGGAGCTGGGGGAAAAGAAGGAAAGGAGGGAAGGAGGGAGGAAAGGAAGGAGAAGGAGAAGGAGAAGGAGAAGGAGAAGAAGGAGAAGGAGAAGGAGAAGGAGAAGGAGAAGGAGAAAGAAGGAGAAGGAGAAGGAGAAGGAGAAGGAGAAAGTTTGGTTGAAGTGACAGTATTGTGTCTGCTATTGCAATTCCTGGCCAGTAATGGTGTGATTCTGCTGCGCCTTAGGGATTTCTATTAAGGAACCCCAGTCACCAGCACTCCATCCTTATATCCTTAAGACTCTGTTGAAACAGTTTCTTAATTTCCATTTTAATTCTTTCAAGAATAAGTAAGCCCTCAGCTGCCAAGATCTCCTCTGGGGACTTGTGTATAATGAATGCTGAACATGTGTATCTGTCAAGTTCCACAAGAATAAAGTAGGGAGGTGAGAAGAGAAACACAAGAAGGTTAAAACAAACACTATTTATTACCATGGTTCTCTTTTTCCCTCCAAACTGAGAATTTTAAGATTCCAGAATCTCAGCAGTACTGCCAGAGATTCAACTACTCTCCATATATCCATCATTATTCTATTTCCACAACAAAAAGTCCCCAGTTTCTCTCAAAAGTTGAGATACTCCCAACCTAAACATTTGAGTTGTCTCATCCCATGACAATGATCTTTAACCCTTCATAATTCTATCCACAGATAAAGCAATAGTTGGGCAAATGCAGGCCTCCCTAAAAGCTATCTCCCAAAACCTCAGACCAGACAGCCTTGCAAGAAAGAGAGATTTGGAGGAATGGGTGGAGTGCCTGCATTTTTTCTGCGGAGAGTATTGCACATTTTTTCTACATTGAAATAATTTTTCCCATTGACACTTACACTTAAAGGGGAAGGACCTGGTGAGAAAATTTTTCTTATAGTTAAGAATATGTCATGGAAGTAGTTTCTCAGAGGAGCTTTCTCTGAGCCCATTAGCTCTGTTCTTTAATTACTCAAGCAGTTCTCTGTGCAGCAGTTCGTCCAGCACATTTAATTCCCTGCAGTCAGTTGATGACTCCTAAATATAGTACTGCCTCTATATGCTCTTCATTTTTTTTTCTTTTATAAAACATTGTACATGGATCATTATCAAGCCTCAACATTTAAGGTGCTTGAGGTTTTTTTCTCATTCTTTTAAAAATACTTCTTTTAAAAGAATACCTCCACACTCTGTCCATGTTCACTGTATATTTTTTGGCAAATGTTCACTGTCAGATATTCTCTCTCTGTAAATGAACCAATCCATAAAATGCCACCCACTACAGGAACAAATTTGTAAGGAAAAACCTGGCATTATTTTCAACTACAGCAGTGGTGCTCACAGTGTAATGATACTGCAATTGCATCTATACTAACATTATAATTTGTATTGAGGTGTTGGTACTACAGAGCATTGCAGCAATTACATGATTCCACCTTGCAGTTTAATGCCTTGTATAACTCTTCCTTCCTTTCTGAAATCACACTGTATCTTTACAGTGTGAAGTTTGAAGTCCATCAGTGCCAGGAAAATCACCTGCTCATGGCTGTTGAAGCCGAGGTTGATTACACCTTTTTTCTTTCAAATAATGCCTGCATTGGTTCTACATGAGGTTTCCAGATTTACACACAAAGGCTCTCTGTCACTACAATGATAAAATCACAGCATCATGGAACGATTTGAGTTCAAAGGGACCTGTCATGGACAAGGACACCTTTTACTAGACAGGGTTACTCAGAGCCCCATCCTACCTTCCTTGAACACTTCAAGGGATGGGGCATCCACAGCTTCTCTGGGCAACCTGGTCCAGTGACTCATAATGGTTTAAAATCATTACCCTTTTCCTATTACTACATGGACTTGTCAAAAGGCCTCTCCAGTTCCCTTGTAGACCTCATAAATGCTGATGGTGAAATGGGAAGTGAATAACAAACCATCCCCACAACATAGCTTATAGGCTGCCCATCCTACTCCTCATAATTTCCTAAGGCTGTCACATGTTTAAATGCACCAGCACCCACCTGAATTGCTCTCCAGGTTCCCTGGGCTACTGAGAAGGTACCAAGAGACTGGAACGGGAGTGTAGGTGTCTGTGTTCGCTTGGCTCCCTCTCCCTTTACCAGCACAGCAGCCAGAAAATGTGGTTCTTTTTGTGACCACACATTCAGTGCTGGCACTGTCCAGTAGATGTTACGTTCCACGCAGAGGGCAAGCAAAACTACTGCGAGGTATTATACCCCATTCATACAACACATATTTAGGTCCCAGGCAAGAGGACACATTCCTCTGGCTCCTTCTATAGGAATGGAGACGCAGGATTCCTTCAAAGGGCAATTCAGAGCAGAAATTCAATTTGGGTGCCCTGATGTAGCCCTGAAAAAGCTACACTCTTCACATTGTTTACAGGGGGAACCAAGGGAAACATGGTTCCCAAATTAGACATCTATCAAAGGCACCACAGCTACATCCATCCAATTAAAATGCACATGGTTGGGTGCATTCCTGGGCACCAAGGCCAAGGCATGTTCAAGCCCATATCTATGATAGCAAATGGTCTTATCCTCCAAAACAAGGGAGCTGCTGACCATGAACACTCCCTGGCATGTTGTAAGTACCCAGCTGGGCCCTAGAAATGTTCCCATGAGTGGGAGCTTGCCTGGGTCAAAACGTGCCAGACAACAGTACAGATGAGTGTGTTACATTGCCCAGAGATGCTTCTGGCCACATTTATGGTTACTGGTTCAGTTACCGCCCATAAATAGCATCCTTTGCTAAGAGTTCTCTAGTAAAGACCAAAAGGACCCTCTTGAGCATAAATGCTAAATACATTTTACGGTCACAGGTCATCAGTTTTTAAATGTATTCAGTTCAAATAGGAAAGTGGGAAAGGGGCTGAGTTCACAGCCAAGAAATTTTGTATCCTATTTAAGTAGGGATGGGGGAAATGCAGGGAGTTCTGGCCTTTGCAAAACACTTGAAGTCTTTTTGAAGGTGAAGAAGTAAAATATTAATTAAAAAAAAGTTAAATTATTCTCCTACATTTTTCTTCCTGTTCTACCTCACTTAGACTAGAACTGATCACAGAAGTGTGAAAAATACTGTTTCCTCCATAATGTGGCAGGCTGGGCTGTGCATTCATACAATCTTCTTGCTCTGGATACAAGCTTCTCTCTCTCATCCTTTCATCACCATCCATTGCCTTTTTTGTTTCTCATTTCTTTCTGTCTCATTGGCTAGATTTTCATTCCAAAAGGGACCAGACTGCTACAGGTAGTCACACCCCAACAGCACACAAGAAGTGATAACTACACAACCACACCCACACAGGGAATGCTTTACACCCATCAGCCCTATCTCCAGGCTGATCCCATACTCTAGCCCTTAGCCCATCTTTAGATGTCCTTTAAATTTCCTAGAGAAGTTCTTGAGTCTTGGTGGGGACTCATCTTTTCAAGAGACACCTACACTGCAGGATGCTCTGGATTGCGCCCACACAAACGCAAGAAGCTCGTTGGACGAGCTGGCAGCAGAAGTATATTGTCAAGAGGACGGGTGCAATTAGCACCATTTAAGTGAGCAGCATACAGAATTAATTTGCACATGCTCCCACAGGGAATAAGTGGCACTATGGGAACTGTGAATATAGCATCAGACCTCAGCACTTCCAAGCTAATTTGCTTGTGTCTGCCCCTAAACAAACACACAGACTGTGTGCCAAGGAGCTTGTCGGCAAACAGCACAAGGTTTTGAGGAAAGTAATTAGCAGCTGCAGTGCTTTCCATCCAGGCTAGGAGCTGATTGCTGCTCTGGGGCACTTCACCCCCTTCTCTCCGGTTCTCCCATTTTAAGAAAAAGATGAAGCTTCACCATGCAAAGTGTCCTTGATCCTAGTGAACCACAGGGTTTATCTTGAGTGGTCAATCATTGCCTTAGCAGATGAATTGCAGTGAAAATGTCTCCGTGCTGATGACCTATAAAATATTCAACAGGATGACAGTATGGAGTTGAGTTGGAGCACATCCTCTGGGAGGCAGCAGCCACAGCAACAATCCCTTCCCCAGTGGCTGCTCTATTGGCACAGATTGAACTCCTGACACAGCTGCTGGGCTCCTTGGGATAATTTTATCTGTGTTCACTGCCTGCACTTCCTAGGCTGGAGAGAATAGGGTGCTGGAAGGCTGAAAAAGTTTCCTGCTTGACCCTGTATTCTAGATGAAGAACAAGGATAAAAGGTACTACTCACCTGGTTGTGGGGAGACAAACCCACCTAAAGTGAGAATCCCAAGAGTGCAGAAAGAAGAGATTAGCACATAGTGACTCTCTAGGGAGGTAAATGGGAATGAACAGCCTGTGGATGGCAACAGAAAGTACTGCAGGTAGACTGTCTAACCTGCTGACCATCTCACAGCTGCAGAACTTGCCAAGGATTGACAAATTTCATCGTTCTCTCTCCCCTTCTCACTCATGAAGTTTTAAAAAATAAAGTTTTATCTCCCTGGATTTTGCACCACTGAATCATAGAATCATAGAATCAGCTGGGTTGGAAGGGACCTCTGAGATCATCAAGTCCAACCCTTGGTCCACCACCACCATGGTTACCAGACCATGGCACTAAGTGCCACATCCAGTTGCATCTTAAAAACCTCCAGGGACGGAGAATCCACCACTTCCCTGGGCAGCCCATTCCAATGGCTGATTACCCTCTCTGTAAAGAATTTCTTCTAATATCCAACCTAAACCTCTCCTGGCAGAGTTTAAGACCATGCCCTCTTGTCTTACTGATAGCTGCCCAGGAGAAGAGACCAACCCCCACCTGGCTACAACCTCCTGTCAGGGAGTTGTACAGAGTGATGAGGTCTCCCCTGAGCCTCCTCTTCTCCAGGCTAAACAACCCCAGCTCCCTCAGCCTTGGATACAGATCAGTTCAATATCCACCAATTCAATGAACAATGAGACTTCTACGGTTTGTAAGAGTCAAACTGAAACATCTGTACTTTATACTCCTTAAAAAACTTATTAGGATCAATACCACACATACAAGTGTTGATTGTACAAATAGGAGAAACATTTCACTAACAGAAGCAGATCTCTCTTATCTTTTTTTCCTGTGCTATTAAACAAGTAATATGCAAGCAAAATTCTGCCAGCAGCAAATTTCACAAGAGGGAGATGGCAGCAATAGTAACAAAAAAAAAATGCTAAATCTCTAACAGCAATGGCTGGTTTTAGGATGGACTCAAATGTTGTAAAATGCTTTCAGCACAAGAGACATGTTTGTGTTTCATTTGTTTTCTAAAGTAGCAGTTCTGTGTTAGTCCTGTAATTGAAACAACTGAGATGATTAAAAATAAACTCTGTGCGGAGCTCCGGTAGGTTGGCTCTCACTGAACAGGAACATTACAGTATTTCTGCTATAGAACCCCATCAATCTCACTTCCACTCGGCATTCATGAAAGGCACATTCCCCAGATGAGCCCAACGGAGCAGTGCAGCTACAGATCTGCTGAAGCCATCAGTTCCCACTGCTGGCTGGAGGTACAAGACAGTCTGTCCATTATCCTCCCATGTGCCACAACACAGAGACAGGAATGCCAAGTAAGAGTTTATAATTGATTTTTTTAAAAAGCAAATCCTGGGAAGACTGAAAATGTTATTTTATTTATTAAATTTCTGTAAAAGCAATTACTTGCCCAGAATAATAACAAAAAATCCAGTCATGGCATTCTGTTAGCTCACAGGAGTTCCAGAAGAGAATTAATTGGAAGAAACTTATTTCAAAGCTGATGGCTCTTCAGCTGATCAATAAATATACACTAGTTGTTTTCAAATAACTTCCAAGAGAGAAATAAACCTCAAGGACATGTCTAAGAGGGACTCTGACTGGCATTACTCTTCTGGTGTAATTATACAGCTGCAAATTGAGCAGTATTGTCTTCCACATGGGTATATTTGGGGGCAACTGCAACAGTGGCCTTGGGACTCTGAGCAACAGCAGTATAAATATATCATAAAAGCAAAGCAAAGAAATTTCTGTATAAATTTGACTCCAGTTAAGAGATTGTTTTTGTTTTATAAAGATTTGTAACATCACCTTTACAAAATAAAGGAGTTTAAGAAAACTAAGTGACTTTAGTCTCCTCTCAGAAGAAACCAGGATAAAGTAGCATCCCAGCAGAAGGATGTTATTTTACGGATTCACCTCAGCAAACCCAGAAGTTTGTCTGGTTGCTGACCACATCCTGCCACTACCTGAATTTGGCCTTTCCTGGGCAAGACGCTGAACTGGCCACAAAGAGACAGAAGGTAGAGGTGGACATATGCAAGCCTCATCACTAACTAGAGGAAGCAATGGGATACTTCTGTGGTGGTACAGCCCTTCAGAAGAGATCCTTTAAGAGCAAACTATCCATCTGAGAATCTTCCTGGGGGTAAACCTTGGGGACAGCAATGGAAACAGCATAAGGACAAAGTGATTGATCATGTGAGAAAAAGGGCTTGCCCCAGATCGGGCGTCACTACAATCCATTGGCTCTCAGAGCTCTGTCTCTGCCTTCCAGTATGTTACAGAGTCCAGCTGGAAAAAGACATTATTCAAAATGACTAAAGGACAGCAGAAGCAAGCCCAGTGTCTGCTTCATTACCTGCAAAGGGTTTAAATGGGTCACTGATATCTGTAAAGGTCTTTACAGATTTAAACAACTTTTGGAGACTATCTGGATTTTACAGCTTGATAACTTCAATCCGATATAAATTTTTTCCAGACAGCTTCATCCATGTCCCAACTCCATACATGCCACAGGCCCTTGCTTTCTAAGGAGGTTTGCATAAGATCTGGGCATTTCCTTCCTATGGGCACTTCAGCAATCTCCCTTCTGAAGCCTAAAAGCAGCTGAAAGAAAAGCAACTAAGCAGGAAGTGCTTTTGAGGACATTTTGAGGAAGTGCTTTTGAGCCCCCTTGACTCTGTGCTACACAAAGGATTTGACAACTGGAGCCTGGAAAGCTAGGGTTTGTGGGCAATAAACCAAAGCAGGCACAACCTGGGCTGTGTTACTCAAGCCAGGTGCACATAGTTCAAATGCCATTTTCCTCTTCCTTTGCCCCTGAAAATGTTTTCCCTGCACAAAAATGTCAACCACATATTTTTACGGAGGTCTGAAAAGATGCCTCAGACAAGACAATTGTGCAAGAAGGGGAAAGGGAGAGAATCAAACCAGACCACAAAAAGGAAATGACTCAAGAGGCAGAAAGCATGTGGATACCAATCAGCAGCTACCACTCTTTCATTTCTGGGTACTGTGATTTTCATTCCCCACTAAAAGCTTGTCTGTGCCAGAAAAGCCCCTATTGATCAAGCCCCCTGCATTCATACAGGGCTGCCACATTGTGCAATCATCATGGCTGGGCTTCGCGAACGAAGATTTGGGAAGGGCTCTACCCACGTTTGCTGCAAGCGCGTTGGTGGCTAAAAAGGCCAATACAAGACAGGTATGTCCAGTTACAAAAGGCACAGCAGAAAGACTCCTTAGGTGGTAAATTCTGCAGGGCACGATTCTTTCTGCATTGTCTTTTCTCCTCAAGGGTGATCCTGCGTGCTTTCTCAAAGGCATCAGCAGTGTTATAGATGGTGTGTCTCCAGACCTCCCGATTGGAGGCCAGAGTAGACCAGTTATGAAGATCAATATGGCCAAGGCTGGGATGTTGTTTCAGGGAGTCCTTGTATCTCCTCTTTGGGGCTCCTCTCATGCGACAGTCGGTGGCAAGTTCACCATAAAGCAAGATCTTAGGGAGGCAGTGGTCCTTCATCCTGGAGACGTGCCCTGCCCAGTGCAGCTGTGTTCTCATTAACACGGCCTCAATACTTGTGACTTCACCTGTGCTGTCTTATTCATGTATTTGGAATCAGACTGCACTATTCTTCTGCTGGTCTGCCAGCAGCACAACCCAAGCCTCTCCATAGACATGCCAGGAAGAGTTAATGCTGTAAAACTTTCAGCTACACAGCCACCAAAGGCTGACCCTAGCATGAGAAAACCTGTGTTTCCAGAGGACCTGCAAAGTCAGCAGGGTGGTACCTGTCCCCATGCTCCCTCTCCAGGGAGCTGAGCACGCTGAATCTCTGAAGGTGAACATGGTTTGCATTGATTTTTCAAAACATATTAAGTAATTGATGTTTTGAACCAAAACCAGAACTTCTTCACTTCGCAAAAAAAACAAGTTCGAAATAAGACATTTTAATACCTTCAAAGCTTTTTTCCCAATCCTTCTCCATGACCAAAAACTTATCTAAATTGGTTTTGCCCAGTAAGCTTCAATTTTGGTGAATTAGTATTTTCTCTTCGACAGGCATTTAATTAAGAGGTCCCAAACCAATTCTGAGAGGTTTCTTTTCCTACAAAGTATAATGTCTGCAAGCCCATGCACCTAGGGGTGTATGGTGTGGGAGGTAGATAATTTTATCTGCTGCCAGTTAGGAATGAGAGATTTGGAATTGATGTTTAAATTAGAAATAAAATAAAACCTTGCAGGCAGCACAGTATTTCAGCTCAAGAGCTTTTGATGAGTCCTGAAGGACAGTGTTCAGCAATTGCTCATCCTGTACACTCCTCTCCAGCCTGAGAAGGAAAATGGTTTCAAAAAAGCTCTTGTAGACTCAGGAAGGGACAGATTTACTGTATCACATCAGATGCCTCAGCAGCAGCTCAGCAAGTGGTCTGCAGTGAAACTGATCCTCAGAAGGTGTCCTTGCAGAGTCACTGCACATTTCAAAGCACATCTGACAGATCTGGTTGTTTTTTTTTTTATTTACACATGCTTAATTTTTTCCAAGGACCCCTGGGACCCGCACTTCAAATTTAGACTAAATAACAATTCATTTCTTTTCTTTTGGACCACTTTTTCCCCCTAAGTGATGCCTCTTGCAGGTCTTATACTAGGAACTGCTGTATCAGGTGGGGCTACGTAGCTGGGAAGTGGGATTTCACAGTCAGCTCTGCATCCTCAGCCTGCATCATCTGGCATGGGGATTCACTTCAACACATGGTGATCCTCTTCAGCACAGTCACTGTGTGGGTTTGCACCTTTGTACAGTGCTAAAACAAAGTTGCTGTCATTGCATCTCACATTGCACGAAGATGTTCTCAGGAGCACTGAGAACTGGTCAGACTCTAATTCTTTCATTTATTTTTTTCCCCTATCCTATAGAAGCACTGAATCACAGTTAAATCATCAAGCTTGGAAAAGACCTCCAATATTATCAAGTCCAACCTTTGACCAAATACCACTATACCCACTAAACCATAACCCTAAACGCCATGTCCACCTGGTTTTTGAACACTTTCATAAATGATGACTCCACCAGTTCCCTGGGAAGCCTGTTCCAATGCTTAATCATTCTTTCAGTGAAGAAATTTTTTCCTAGTATCCAACGTAATAACCAATCTATTATCTTAGATGATGATCTCCCTTTCTACATTGGCATAGAGGCAGATTAAAACTAGTATAGTTGATATCTCAAAAAGTGATTCTTGGAGCTCTTTAATGGTTATTTCCCACACTTTATAGAAAACGTGATGGGCACAAAACAAAATAAAAGCAGGAAAGAGCAGAGACAGAGCTTTGTTGGGATGTTCATGTGTCTGAACACAAAGAGAGCACAGCCAGGAGGGCTCACAAACAGGACAGGGCCATCAGTTTTGGTTTTATCAGGGAGGACTACAGAAAATCAACCCTGCAGGGTCATTCCCAGTTTCCCATAAGATCCAGAAGCAATGGAGAAGGTGTGGGTGCATGTTACAGGTGATTTAGACATCTGTGCAACTGCTGAGCAATGCACAGCTGTTATTTCTCCCAGATCACAGCATCTATTCCTCATGGGATATGGGAAAATGACATCTCAGCTTTATTTCCTAGGGAAGTTGCCTATTCAGCAAGGTTTGGCTTGCAGTTATATGTTACCCATGCAAAGGGAGAACTGGAAGAGGAGCTAATGTTTGGAATCATTTGGAATCATATCACAGGAACTGCAATCCTAAGGAAGTTCCCAGCTGCCTCTTGCAGGTGGGATTCCTCCCTCTTAAAGAGAGACTTGAGCCTTAAGTGAGTGTGGTGAAGACTTGTGCAAGATTATCTGACCTGGTTTGGAGAGATACAGCCTTGGGAAGTGGATATCTTAGGTGCTGACCTGAAGAAGAAATTGTTTCTGGATGAGGATCATGGGAGAATGAGTTTGTGCTTGCAGAAGTGTATCAGGGCACATGCTGGGCTGGGACTTTCTGTGTGAAGTAAGGAACGGTGAAGTCTGCTACAAAAAAATGGCTAGACACGTTAAAGCTTTTTGTTAGCACTTTCTGATAAGATCATAAATATTTTGTATAATTGCCGTTGGCTAGAGTGGCCAAAAACATGAAGTGGAAAAATGTATAAATTCATTGTAAAAATTATGCAGAACACACAGGAGAGGGGGAAGGCAGAAGATGGAAAACAGAGCTAAGGAAGTTCATCCATTTCTTAAAAGAACTTTTTTAATAACTCTAAAACACACTGCACAAGTCCCAGTGTAGACCAGTTGGCCCTTTGCCACCTTCTCCTTCAGGGCAGTGGAAATGGGATCCATCAGCTCAGCAAATACCAGCGGTGAACAAAGACCCCACTGCCAAGATCTGTTGGCACGAGCACCATTCCCACGCATCTCCCCACATCCCCTCCAGAGAGCAGAGCTGCCTTTGACATGCTTAGTCCCAGCATCCCTGCCTGGCACCAGCACCCAAAGCTTTGTCCTTCTCCCCTCCCCATTTCCCCCTGGGTCTTTGGGAGGCCTGGGCTGTCTAAACCATCCAGGGGGTTCCCTTGCACACTGAGCCGACCTCATTGTGCTCTGCCCCAGCTAGGAAAACTAATAACCACGAATTGCTCCCTTTAATTGAGGCTCTGAATAACCCAGAGCAAGGATCAACCCCTCCAACAAAGGCAGAGCTACCCTTGCCACAGAGCACAGCTGCCACTCACCCAGGTCTGCGTTGGTATTTCACAAAAGCTCATCTATTTGCATGGAAAGCAAAAATCACAAAAAACAGCTATGAGCAAATGGAGGCCAGTGTGAATTCCAGGCAAGTCCCCAAGGCAGAGAGCGTGTCCAGCGTTCCATACCCAGCACTTGATGAGCACCAAAAGCTTGGTGGAATTATTTTGCCCTGTAACAGGCTTTTCTAAGGGGTTGTGGAAGCCCAGGGGAATGACATACACGCTGGTGGTGAAAATTACCACAAACCAGAGCGTGTTTTCCAGCTCAGAATACAAAACAGATTGGCTTTTCTGCAGGCACTGGTAAGAAAAATACTAATTAGTACAAAGTCTGGTGATAGGCCAACTCTCTTGTTTAGTTAATCATTCACTAAAGTGAAATTAATCTGGATTTAGATCAATGGAAATGAGTGAAGAATGTAGCTGGGTGTTTTGTTTTATGTACACCCATTTGCTGCTGTTGCTGATCACAGAGAAGCAAAGCTAAAAGCACAGTGCAGGACATCTCAAAGTGAGGTCAATCCCTAATAAGCAAGGCCTGCTATCAGTCAGACATGTTCCTGTTATGGTTGCCAGCCCCCAAGACTCATTCTGAGGATGCAGAGACATTCAAGTGCACAAAGATTAATCTAGGTAAGGCTCACACAGAAGGACAGACACTGAAAAAGCAGCCTGGCTCAAGGTCCCCATGTGGAGTGGTAAAAGACAGCCTTGGCTCTGTAAACAGTGAGAAACCCTCACATATAATAAAAGAAATCTGGAGAGGAACTGTTTGCAGTAGCAAATAGTAACAGGTCAAGGGGGAATGGCTTCAAACTGAAAAACTGTAGATTTAGATGAGATATTAGGATTAGGAGATTAGGAAGAAATTCTTTACCATAAGGGTGATGAAGAACTGGCACAGGTTGCCCCGAAAAGCTGCGGATGCCCCAGCCCTGGAAGTGTTCAAGGCCAGGTGGAATGGGACTTTGAGCAACCTGATCTAGTCAAAGATGTCTCTGCCCATGGCAGGGGGGGTTGGAATTTGACTCTTCTGTGATTCTCTGACTCTATGATCAGATTCCCAGCTTTGGTCATGAGGTTCCAGAACTTCCTTATTTCACTGAGCTTCTCATCCCAGCAACACCTCCAATTAGACTTCAAAGGTCACTGGATGAAAACTCAAATCCACATAGAAAAAGACACCACGAAGGATGTGATTTTCATAAGAACTATTTACAAACCTGGTAGCTGTGCCACTACATGAAAAATGATGACAACATTTATGACTAGCTGAGGAAACCCCCACCTCTCCCCAAAATAGCATAATATGGACCAATGCTTCCACATTCAAAGGTCCCTTCTGCTTTACAATGCTCAGCACTTCCTTATTTCTGTAAAAAACAAGTTCATTCCTTGGCCAAGAGGGCAAGAAGGTGGAACCAAACTATTCTCCCTGCTCTCATCTACCCAAAACCAGGATGCTACATTCCCACTGCCCATTAGGGAAAGGTCCTGGCCTGGGACTGTGCTATTCCCTGAACCATGTCTGGTCATTGTTTAGAAAAGCTCATTAGCACAGAGTGAACCCATCACACTGAGTGTCCCATGGGCTATGGTGGGACAGTGCCAGGGCCCAGCACTTGTACTGGCCCTGGTGTTTCCAAGGCAGTTTCCAAGGGCCTGTGCTAACATAGGACATCCCTCTGGGTGGCATTTCTCCTTGCTGCACTGTGCACATGTAGAGTCAGGCTCTCCATCTCTGCTCCTCAGGCATCCACAGAGACAGCTGCCTTATTTAAAGGGGTTGCCTCAATCCCAGAGCTCATTTGGAAATATCAAGAATCAGCAGGGGTGTGGCTGAGTTACTTGAGTAGTGATTACGGAAGTGCTGGAACATGTCCAGAGAAGGACAAAGAACCTGGGGAAGGGTCTGGAGCACAAGTCTGATGAGGAGCAGCTGAGGGAGATGGGGGGCTCAGCCTGGAGAAAAAAGAGGCTCGGGGGAGACCTTATTGCTCTCTACAACTACATGAAAGGAGGTTGTAATCAGGTGGGGGTTGACCTCTTCTCCCAAGTAGCAAGAAACAGGAGCAGAGGAAATGGCCTCAAGTTGCACCAGGGGAAGTTTAGACTGGATATTAGGAAAAAGGTCTTAATTGAAAGGGTGTTCAAGCATTGGAACAGGCTGCCCAGGGAAATGGTGGAATCATCACCCCTGGAAAGTGCTCAAAAAATGTGTAGACATGGCACTTAAGGATGTGGCTTACTGGTGGATTTGGTAGTGCTGGGTTAAGAGTTGGACTCCATGATTTTAGAGGTCTTTCCCTCCTTAATGATTCTGTGATTCCATAACAAGAATGGAGCACAAAGGAGACAAGTACATGTTAAATATGTACCAGTGTTCGCTTGTAACACTGGCAGCTTAAGTTTCACAGGATGGCTCCTCAAGCTACCAGTGGCAGCTGCCTTGGCAGACAAGAGACAGAATACCTTTCAGATGAGAGGGACTCCATCTCACAGAGGCCCACACAGAAGCACTTCTTTGGGCAGGACATGCTTTTACATGGTGTTACAGAAAGAGGGGATTTTCATAAAAGAAATAAGACAAGGCGGGACTGAGTCCTTTCAAAGTTAGGCTTGGTCCATCTTGGATCTGTTCTTTCCTAGCCATCCATGAGCCATCACACCATCAGCTTCACTGCAGTGAATTCCTCTTGAATTGTTCCACCACTGCCTCTCTGGGAAGCAGACAAGTTAGGAAGAACTTCTGATGGGAAAGTGAGAACCTGCTCTCTGCATTGATTACCACCATTAGTGTTTAACCTCTTCCCCTAGTGAGTGTTAGATATGTGGAGGTGTTTTCTGTGCCCAGAACTGACTGGGGATTAGTTACTGAGGAACATCTTGGCAGCCTTCCAGGTCACCAGACATGAAAAGCACTGATTGCCTTATGGACAAACAAAGTCTAAAATTTGTCCCTAATCACTTCCATTAGAGCACAGTTTGCCTTCTAATCAAAGTCCATGTTTTCCACTTTGTCCTTCTTTCCATCTTCCACCCATGCCAGGGCCAAGATGCTGCAAACATTCCTTTACATGTAGACACAGATTAAAATGTCCCTTCCACCAAGGTCTGAAAGATGAGGGTCTAAGAGACAGATGTTCTGGTGGCTTTTCTGATGGGATAAATCATAAGCAAAATACATCAATGATCTCTCAACAAAGCTTTTTTTTCATCTCTTTGCCAGATTCACAGATTTTACAGCTACAGAAAACCATGACCAGCAGGCCTCTTGCACAGGACATCAGACACCTCATACCCCACAGCAATATCTGCTCATTTGGAAAATAATCTTCCCTTTCTCGGAAGAAAATGCTGTTAAAGCCAGAGGTGTGAGGCCAAGATGAACAAGACCACATCTCTTACAAAGACTTCAGTCTGCATTTTAAAGAAGCCAGAGGAACACATTCTACCATCACCACAGGTGATCTACCAGTGATTAATTAACCTCAGACTTAGAAAAACAATGAATCTTACTTGCACCTTGAGAAGCAACCTCTAGTTTCTACTTTTGTCATGCTGAAGAGGAATTGACCATCAGTACAACACATTTTTACATTGCTGACGTGCCCTCTGTTTCCATATTTCCATGCTTCTCTAAAGGCATAATGGGTGCTGATGGTCCTAGCTCCTAATATATTATTCCACAAGTGGTTTGGGAATTTTGATCCTTAGCAGTACCAGTGTTTAATGTGGCATGAATTTTCTTAGTCAGTGCAAGGTTATGTACAACTCCAAATGAAAGAGTAATTTAAAGGTACAGTTCAGCACCATTAGTCTCTTGATAACTTGCACGAATACTGAGCAAGCCCAAGTTCCATCACATGGGATCTGCCCAGACAAACATAAGGCTGCACGTTTAGATTCAATCTATTATTTACATTAACTTTTTATACTTGTAGATAGGACATCAACCTGGTGGAGCAAGTTCAGAGGAGGGCCACAAAGTTGATTAGAGGGATGGAGCACTTCTCCTATGAGGCAATGGGGACAGAATTGGGATTATTCAACATGGTAAAGAGAAGGCTTTGGGGTCACCTTATTGCAGCTTCCAGTACCTGAAGGGAACCTACAAGAAAGATGGAGAGGGATTATTTACAAGAGCATGTCATGATAGGACAAGGGGAAATGGCTTCAAACTGAAAGACAGTAGGTTTAGATTAGATATTAGAAAGAAAATTCTTTAATGTGGAAGTGTGAAGCACTTGGGCAGGCTGCTCGGAGAAGTTTTGGATGTCCCATACCTGTCAGCGTTCAAGACTAGGCTGCATGGAGTTCTGAGCAACCTGATCTAGTGAAAGGTGTCCCTGCCCTAGACAGGGTTGGAACCAGATGATCTTTAATGTCCCTTCCAACCCAGGCCATTCTATGATTCTGTAACAAACTTCTAAATGTAATTGCTTTTGAGTTAATGTTACTGTGGTGTGCCTTACTAGAATCACTCCCTGAGCTGGCCCATTTTAACCAAGAGGGTAACCACCTCCCACTGATGAATGTCATGACTTTATTCTTCACCTTCATTAAAAAGAGCTGCCATGGCAAAATGAGTGTATCCAGCAGGGAGGGTTAAATGCTGCTTGACAGAATCATAGGGGAGTGTACTGTGTTATGTTTTTCCTTAGTGAAAGATAATATTAATCATTCGTTCATGCTATCACTCTAGCACAGTTCCTCCTCAGCTACAAACCTAGGAGTGCAGGGAGAATTGAACTTAGCATCCAGCCTGAAATTCCAGACAGAAATTGACATGAATACTCAGCCCAAGAACAGGAAAACACATAGACACTGTTTTCTCTTTACTCACTTCATGAACTTTTTCCTACCAACCCTAGGAAAGTCATCAACAATGCGTCAAACCCCCCCCCCAAACCCTCCAAAACCCAACAAAACTACAGAAATTACTATATAATTACAGATTCATTACAGATACATGTCTACACTCTCCACTTTCCCATTCAAAATTTTATAATTAAACATCTACTGATTTAATGAAAACTCAGTATACTATTCTGAAATTAGGGCACACATTTCCCCCTGTGGGAGCATAGGTCCACCCAGCATGAATAGCATGTTTATCCACCCCTGTGGTTTCCATTCCCTAGATTTGGTTTGTGTTTTCTGAAAGAAAATCACTTGATTCACTTCCAGTTATATATATATAAGCACATACATATACATCAAAAAAATAGTGGATGCTATAAAAAGAACTGAGTGCAGAAGAGAAGAAAATACAGGATTCTTGTGCTCAAAAAGAGGTTTATTTCAATGCTGGATTGTGGGGGATGCTCGACTCCATGGGAGTTGTGGACTCCCTCATCAGTGACCACAGTTCACTAGAAAGGCCCCATATTCACAATCAGGTGAGTATCCAGCACCTTCTACTTAGTGACTTGAACAATACTTTATCTTCTGCTCAGTTTGGAAACCTCCAGTCACTGGAAAAAAGTCACAGGCTCCCTGGGCAAAGCAGGTAAAAAGGAAACTGCCTGTGGTGCCCTCAGGCTCATTGTGTTCTGGTGAGAGCAGATTACTTGGAAGCTTATGCTAAGATGAGGTGTGGTGGTGGAGGGAGAAAAAACAGGCAAACCAACCTCTGTCATGAACTCATTGACATCAATTTACCAACTCTTCTTGGCATTTCTCCCTCCCATTCCACCATGGGCCAGAGTTACGGGCAGAAAACACTTTTCCTGAAAAGCTGTTTTTCTCCTGTACATTTTGTGGTGAAGTGGAGACAATTATCGAGAAGAAAAAAGAAAAGAACAGAAGATGAATGGGTTAGCCTCACACAATTACAGCCCCAAGTGCTCCTGCACCATTCCTAAACTCCCCCAACATAGCTGTGGTGCCTGTCAATGAGCAGGAGAAGAGATAGGAGCAGAAACACCACCCAGAAACCTACAGAGTCAGGCCTGGTCCATTGTGAGAGCTGGACTGTGCTGAGCATACTAAGAAGGTGTAGGGACAGCCACACTCCTGCCCCCATATGTAATACTTCCCTATATAGCCAGGAATAAGGAACGATTTCCTAAGAATTTCTAAATTTGTCTCACACACCTTCCCCGATGGTAGGACAAGAATTGTTTTAGGCTTGAAGAGCTTGGATATGACACCAGGATCTCTAAGCCCCAACATACATCTCCATTATACCTGGGTGCACCAAACTTCTTATGGAAAAGTTTCAGTGTCCCAGAAAGAAGGGATCTACCCCAAGTGTAAATCTGTTCAACCAAAGTTTATTTCTGAGGTCTTTTACTGCCCTGCTGTGTAAGCTTAAGAAAGCCATTGAATTCACTAGAAATAACACAGAATTTATGTAAATAGCTATAGAAAGTTGTGAAAAATCAGTGTAATACTTTCTCACGTTTAGTTAATTAAACAGTTATTATCTTGTTGCACCACTAGTTGACTGAAAATAATTAGAAGTGAGATATTACTTAGCATAAACACAGACGAGTAAAACTACTCTATGCTCCAAAATAAAACTCAATGCTTTAGTTATAAGCCAAAGTAAAGAGCAAAAGAAAAAAAAAAAAAAAGAAAAAAAAAAAAAAGAATTTTCTTTTCCCTATGAGACCAAGAGATGTTTTTCAATATTTCAGTGGGGCTTAACACTCTATGATCAAGGCAAATGACCACGAAAAGCAAAGAAAAAAGTTGAGAGACTTTTCTTTATTACAGGCCCCCTGCTCTAGAACAAATAAATATATCCACATCCAAAGCCAAATTACATGTGGTCAACTCAGAAATAATTTGCAGAGCTCAATGTGGTGGCAGGGTGTAGCAACTCATCCACTAATTCCATTTATTTAGAGATCCTATGCTTTTTTCTTGTGCTGTCAGCAGGCATACAGGACAGTATTTTTAACTAAATAATAGTATGTGAAAGGATTTACAATGAAAAAAAAAATCCCACCTACTGGGATAAACTGCTAATTATAGATTATAAGAAGTCTGATTCTGAACCAGTCATACATTAAGCAAATTCCTGTGAACCATCTTAAGTTGTGTGAAGCTGCAGTGTCTTACAGCATGCAAAGCTATGAGCATATACATACTCAGTTCTTGGTGATAAATACATTTTAAATGTAATATTAGCCCCAAGGAAATTAATTCTTCAGGATATTATCAAAGTCACTACAAAGAACAGTTTAGCAGGCAGGTAAACAAGACAGGCATCAGCTTCTATGCTTGCTAATAGAAATCAGAACAGATAGTGGAAATAGCACTGAATTTTTGAAAGATTTTTAGTTCTGCAAATGTTACACTAGTCCTTAAACAAGTCTGTTAAAAATGAACATGCATGACTCACTATTCCAGTACAGAGTGCTGACAGCTTGTAGAAATAGTTAGCAGATACATTCCTGAATATACTGATTTGTAACTAACAATAAATTTCCTAGGACATTTTGCCTTTTTTCATGAGTATTATACACTCACAGTTCAACTAAGACTCATATCCTATTTATTACAGGTAGGATAATGATGACTTCCTTCTGGCTCTGTGCTCTGTTACCCTTTTCATTAGAGTTATGAACTAAAAGGGCCACAGGTGTGGAAGAGGAATTATTTTTCTGGAAGGGGAGTGGTGATTGCAGCTTGTCAATAAGCTGAATAGGGCAGGAACATTGTACTCAAAACTGTTGAGGCTGAACAGGGCTAAAATATATAGGAAAATATAGTGTTAGGAATTGAAAAAAATAGATAGCCAAGGTTCTTAGGCTACACACCTAAGTGATCTTTCCAAAGTGCCAGAGCTGTGCAGTGTGTTGCACAAGGGAGCATTGAGACTGTATTTCAGGAATCTGTGACTCCAAGGCTGGTCTGGATCACTTCAGTCCCCTGGGATTGTTACCCCTGAGCACATCCCCTTTCTATCATGATCCTAATCACATGTGTTATGCTTATATATGAGTCAAAATATTCAAACCAAGCCATGCTATAATCCAGCAGAGAAGCACTGCTCAGCAATAACAAAAACCACCTCTATATTGCCAACACTGTCACAAATCTAAAACATATCCCACCAGACGCTGTAAATAAAACTAATTCTGCCCCAGCCAAAACCAGCAAAATATTGCAGAGGTGCCATTCACAGAGACACTTCTTCAAATGGCATCCAGAATGTGTTCATTAAAAAATTTAATAAATCATTGAATCATAGAATCATAGAAAGATTTGGGTTAGAAGGGATCTTTGGAAGGATCATCCAGTTCCAACACCCCTACCATGGGTAGGGACACCTTCAACTAGACCAGAATGCTCAAAGTCCCATCCAACCTGTTCTCAAATACTTCCAAGGATGGGGCATCCACAACTTCTCTGGGCAACCTGTTCTAGTGCCTCACCAGCATTAAAGTAAAGAATTTCTTCCTAATATCTAAGCTAAATGGAATCTCTTTTGGTTTAAATCTATTTCCCCTTGTCCTATCGGATAATAATTAGAAAATAAAGATCGTTTAATTGCCTAAGCCTGTACTCAGGAACTCCACTGGCTCAAAGTCATTTGCCAGCTTTCTGATCCCACTCATAGCAGGATGAATTCACCACAGGATGCACCAGCAGTTCTTCCACTGGGTTTGTTCACCAGGTCCTCGAAGTGAATTCTTAGCTTGTCTCTATGGGAGCGCAACTGGTACACACCAGTAACGTGGGCTTGGTTAACATGTGAGCTGGTCTGAGCTACCATCCTTCCAATTTTGATTCCAGTAAAGTTCAGCTTGTTTTGGTGTCTGACCTTATGTAAGGTGAGAACTGGAAAGATCATTAAGCATGAGTGGATTCATGCTTCAATTAACAACAGCAAAAATGTTATTTGCAGCAAAAGTGTCTTTCAAAAACATTAATTAAAAAGCTGTCTCTGATACTCTTAATTTAATTGTAATGCAGCCATTAGTTGTTTTTTAAAGCATTATCTCCTTGCTATAATGAGTCAACAGACTGCAGGTTGTAATATCACAATGCACTTCACTTCAAGGGCCAATTTATCACAACATTCAGGAAGAAGCCTAAGATAAGGGAGAGGAAAGCATCCATCTCACAGGAGTAGTCCCTTAGGGATTAAATAAATTTGGCAGCACAATGTTTGACCCAAAACACATGGCAATACTTGGTAATAGTTCTCTAAACTGACGTTGTCTCCTTTCACTGCACAAATCCCGCAGCATCAGGAAGCTGGATGAGAAATGCAGCAGGTGCACTTGAGCTTTCAGCAACACTGGCCTGTATTTCCATCAGTAATATAAATCCCAATAGACTGATTTACTGACACAAGGAAGCAAAAATGATTGTATTCCCAGAATGTGGCAGGGAAAGATTCAACTCTTTTGCTTTTAGCTGTCAAAGTGAAGAATCCAATGGGTAAGTTATATAAGTTCTCTCAAAAGCGAGTGGAAAGAGATAGGCACTTAGAAGTTGAATCATGTCACTTGTCTTGGACAGTCGTCCTCAAAAAGGATGGAACACTCTCTTGAGATGTCTATTCCTTTCCACTGACTATCAGAAGAGCCCAGACAAACAACTTTCAGGCCACTGCAGTTAGATGATATGAATCCCACTGAAGAGACTTGAATATAAAGATAAAAAATTGTTTAATTCAATTTATGGATTCTCAGATCTGATCCAACATCTGCCTTGGACTCAGAAACACCCTTTTGTCTGAGCTATTAGAGCCATTTGCCACAAAGTGTTAGCCCTAGTGACTAAAATTCTGCTGCAGCATCCCACTTGTGTCACATTAGTATCGCAGTCTCTCACAGAGATATTACGTCTTCCCTGCCAAAACAGAGAGGCTTTTATAGTAGATAACTAATATATGCCATCCATCTTGCTATAAAACCCCGGAGGAACAAAGCACAGTGATTTCTATTGCAGTGTAGCTAAACCAAGTCTCACCCAGAGGTGGTGGACTGGGTTGATTGTGTGTCATTACTTTGCAGTAAAAATGTCCTGTATTTCATCCTTACCAGAGCTTTAACATGTTGTGGTTTTATCTACCTTACTGATGCTTCAGGCTGAAAGGAAGAAACTTTTTACAGATCAGGAAAAAATTTTTTACAGAGAGAGTGATCAGACATTGAAATGGGCTGCCCAGGGAGGTGGTGGATTCTCCATCCGTGGAGGTTTTCAAGATGAGACTGGATGTGGCATCAGTGCCGTGGTCTGGTAACCACGACAGGGTTGGATCAAGGGTTGCACTTGGTGGTCTCGAAGGTCTTTTCCAACCCGGTTGATTCTGTGACACAGTTTTATTTTCCAGAGTTTATATATAGAGATATAAATAAATATCTTATACACACACACACATATATATGTATTTTATATTTAAATTCCTTAGTTTCCTAGAATATAGATCAAGTTCTAGCCAAACTGACACTAGATGTTGACTGTTAATCTGCAAGAAAATGAATGAAGTTTGGAAACCTGACATCCCATGAGTCTGCTGTTCAACAGTTTAGAACAGCAAGTGACAAAAGCCACCTTACCCATCTTAGCCAATAGATAGGGAAAGATACCCTCTCTATTCTGGTCTTGATTAACAGTAGTACTCACAGTTACCAGAATGTACAGCATGTCAAAAAGCATTTTATGTAGAATTTAGAACTATTCTCTATCATCTGTAACTACATTAATACAGCAGACCCTGTAACAATTTCTTAATTGCATTTTAAAGGACCTAATTAGTACTTTATCTAAAAGCAGTTCTCCTAGGTGTTCAGAGCGCTCCCATTGCTTTTGTTTCACATCATAAACAAGCTCACTGATTTGAAAAGGAATTAAGTATTTGGGTGTAACTTGTAGGGAACTTGGTGAGATTGAATCACTAACCCTGCAATTTGGTAACAGAAATAACCCACCAGCTAAACCACGCTCTGCCACTGGGGAAGAAATATTCTCAGCAGATTGGTACATTGCAATTCAATTTTGTTTGTTGGCTTGGTTCATTTGAAAAATAGTAAAAAAAAAAAAAAAAAAGAAAAGAGAAGCTGAAATTCAGAGGCATATAGGGCTGATAACCTTTATAAACTTTCACAGACGAAACGATGCATCATCTCATATTACCAAAGTATGAGAAAGTAAATAGTTGTGTCATTTGAGTTTGAACTCCAGTAATATCATGAATATCTCTTTTGCAGAGTAACCACACGAGGTTTACACATATCACAGATCTGTTCAATCAAAGAAGGTGGGGATGCCCCATCCCTGGAAGTGTTCAAAGCCAGGTTGCATGGAGTTCTGAACAACACAATCTAGTGGAAGGTGTCCCTGTTCATGGCAGGGGGATTGGAATGAGAGGATCTTTAAAGTCCCTTACAAGGCAAACCACTCTATGATTCTATAATCTACTTACATCTTAAAAATAAGCCCTTAAAACTTAAAAAAACAAACTTTGCTTTGGACCTGAATAAATGGTGCCACTTCAGTTTGAGGTCATTTTTGCTAATGAAGGAGGAAGAAAGGCCTGACTTGCACAAGATCTGCTGAAATTTAAAACTTTTTAGATTTGTGAAGGCCACATGGCAAGGGTTTGCTCCTCATCTCTTTGTTTTTCTTGGACAGAAAAGCCTGTAATCAACAGAAGTAAATAACACAGCCTTCTAAAGACAGCTCAGCTGGACACAGACCTGGAAGCAATGGTTTCATCCCAGATCTTAAAAACAGGTGGTCCTGCCCATTTTGTTTCAGGTGTTAATAAGACAGCTTATCTAGGCCTAAACACATTTTGTTCTTATCGTTCATTTCCACCTGTGAAATTGTTTCCGAAATCAGTTTAATTTTCAGGTGATGCAAAGAGCTTGATTCAATACTTTGTGAAAGCTCACAAATTTTCCAGTGAATCTACTTGATGAGAAAGTAGTAGAGTTTTTGTGCTAAACTTTGTCCCAAGTGTCACAGGCAGCCTGTGACCAGCAACATCTGTGTCCTTCCCTGAGAACCAGCACCCCAAATGGTACCTCCAAACACCTCCATTAGGTTGATTCATAGGACCTGCAGCTGTCATTGCAGTTACTCCTCACAAGACTTTGAGGCTGGGGTGTATGGAGCCAGGAGCAAAAAAATCCACCAGCCCTGAGAGAGCAAGATCACCGTTGCTATAGTGGGCTTACAGAAACATTAAACTCATAAGAAGCTGCAGGTTTGAGGAAACCCACTGGGTTTCAGAAGTAAAATATGCTGTGATGGGACTTTTAATGCATTACATTGGGTTTTGCACGCTCTGAAAAAGATCTATGGTTTCTATCATTTGCAATACATTTTGCCAGCTCTGTCAGGAGAACTGGGACTAAATCTCCATTGCACCCTTTCAGACTTAGTTTTCCCTATCCTAAATAGAAATACATGCCCAAATCAAGGGAGAGCAGAGGAAATCTTTAATTTACAGATGCACCTAACCACGGGAGAAATGGTTTAGCTTTATTTACAGACTGTGCTCAAAGTGACCATTAGATTTTTATGGGAATAATCACATAAAGTATAAAAATAAACCACAGCAAGACAAGCCTAAGACGTTAACTAAGTTGTGTCCTTTCAGTTTGGGTCAGTTTAGAGACTGTTAATGGAGGAAGAAAGGTCTGACTGCAAAAGATCTGCTGAAATTTAATACACTTTATATTTGTGAAGGGTTTTCTCCTCATCTCTTTGTTTTTCTTGGACAGAAAAGCCTGTAAGTAAACATAAAACCTCAGAGGTTTTTTATATGCCTTGCCCTAGTCTCTTGCTGAGCATCTGGCCAGCTTCAGCACTATTTCTTCTTTCTATTGAGCTTTCTTCATCAGTCCATCAGAAAGCAAACACCAAGATAGACAGTGCTTCCCCAACGAAGAATCCTCTCTTTTACCCCATCATTTGGACTCCACTGGAGCAGACAGAAGGCCTCCTTCTAATTGCAGCTGGACTCCACAGCCGAATTTTGAAAGTGCTGAGCACCCACAGCTCCTGCAAAATCAGTGAGGGCTGCAGATAGTGTTGAAAAGCAAGCTACTAATAACTTCCAGTACATGAGAATATGTTTCAGCCTTTTGCCTGTTCCTATTTCTTTATTTCTGCTTCACTTCTACATTATTTAGAAATGGCTCCCATAGTCACCACATTCCCCCCCTCTTTTTTCTCTAAATGGCACATTACTTTTTCATAAGATGTAATTTCTCCTGCCACTGAGACCTATACTTTCCCTGATTGTCTCAATATTTCTTTCTAATGTCTGGGACTTTTATTTGTTATGAGTCTAATCTTCTCTTTGGTTTTACAATTAGTTTTACTGTACATCAAACATTATTTGCAGAGATTTCTCTCCTGAAATGCAAGAAAAACTTTTACAAGCTAGGGGAGATGTTATCATCCAGCCAGATCCTGTGATTTCAGACAAGACAATGTTGGCAGTCCAAAGATCCATTGCTTTGTGTAAAGCGATTGTCCATGGTTTATGATGCTACTATTTGTCTGCAACTGCTAAAGAAAAAAGCTAGAGATAAGAAAGGGAAATGCAACAAGTTTAATTGATCTCATTTTATTATATTTCTATCTTCAGAATCCCATATGAATGTTCCCAGTGTGAAGTTTCAGGTTTGGAACATACTCCTTTTCTCACAAACTATATTAAAGGAAAGTAGAAGTAAAATCATTTTTTGTCACAGTCTTATTTCTAAAACTCTGGGTGACTGTTAGATTCATATCTTTTCTCTCTTAGCAAAAGAAAACAATTGGGCCAGAGCTGCTGAAATATCCTCCTCACCTGGAGGCAATGTCTGAGACATCGCTTTTTCCAGCGTACAAGGGAAGGAAAATAAATCAATAACTCCCTTTCTAAAACTCTAACAGAACTAACATCCCTTCTGGGGGAGAGAAGCTGCCTGAGTGCACAGAAATATCAAAGTGCTGCCTGGAGGCACTGACAGCCTACCATCCCTCCTACCAACAACTCCCAGCAAGATGCTCCCAGCCAGACATGGAGTATGTCTGAGGAGGGAGAGCTGTCATCTCTCCCTGAATGACCAGGAGCTAAGTCAGTAGTAAAGCAGCCACAATTACACATACTGGAAAGCCTATTTAAGGAAAATGAAACAGAATCCTGAAGAGATCCATCTGCAGTGGGATATTTTTGTTAAGCAGGCTGTTTATTCAAGGCAAGTGAGTTGTGCTGAAGCCTAGAAATGGAGTTTGAATTGGAAAAACCTGCATAGCAATCCGCTTTATGTGCACTTAAACTAGAGGACAGCAGAGCACAGGCTCACATTTGCAGTGTGAGCATGTGGAGGATTTTCCTCAGTTTTCTGAAGTCCTTAGCTAATGTTCATCAAACTGATATGATCTCCTACTGCACCAAAGGAGAAAATCCAGATCTTCCACTCCCAGTTAGTTGTTCTCAGCTTGTGCCAGTTCCTCCCCTGGGACAACACATGTCCCTGTGGTTGCATGGTGAACTAAATCTGAGTAAAAACTAATCTGGGAAAGAAAACAAAAGTATCCATTGGCTCCCTGCTCTGGTTCATGGTGGGGCCATGTAAATGCCTGTGCTGGCAGATGGGAGAAGGAAGCTAGGGAGAACAAGACTTTCTTTTTTTAGAAGTAGGGTTGGTCATAAAAAAGCGCTGTTGCAAATCTCAGAATAAACCTATTCATTTCAGAGTGCCAAGCAAAACAGGAAGTTTTTTAGAATCATGGAATTGCTTAGGTTTAAAAAAATTTTTAAGAACATTGAGTCCAACCGTTAACCCAGCACTACCAGGTCCACCACTAAACCATGTCCCCAAATGTCACATTTAAACATCTTTTAAATACCTCCAGGGATGGTGACTCCACCACTGCCCTTGACAGAATGTTCCAGTGTTTAACGGTTCTTTCACTGAAGAAATTTTTCTAATATCCAATCTAAACCTTCCCTGGTGCAACTTGAGGCCAATTTCCTCTCATTCTATCGTTTGTTACCTCGGAGAAGAGAATGACCCTCCGTCAGGCTACAGCCTCTCTTCGGGTAGTTGTAGAGAGCAATAACGTCTCCACTGAGACTCCTTTTTTTCCAGACTAAACACTTCCAGCTCCCTCAGCCTCGCCTCAAAAGACTGGTGTTCCAGACCCTTCACCAGCTTTGATGCCCTTCTTTGGACTTGCAAAATTGAAATGATATGTGGAGATTATACAGTGACACAATAGAGTTGTAGTCAAGATCTGAGAAAACAGTCAGTTCTACATGACCTGTAGAACTGGAGGAGGAACTGAGGACCAACCAGCAGTCACTGCTCATTCCCAGAGACCAAAGTTTCTACTTGCCAGACACCAGTTCTAGAATAATTTCTTCTCTAAGGTGGTGATGACTGGACCAAGTGAAAAATTAGATCTGAGAGTTTCAGACATTTGTTTTGAAAATAAAAAGTTCTGTAAGAGAAAAAATAATGTGTGAATATCTCTGCTGTACTTACTGGAGCCAAAATCCGAGATACTAGACTGTTCTTTAACCTACTCAATGGCAGAAGATCACCACTTAACCCATGAAATATTTTATCTCCTCCCAACCATTAAGAGTGATTTTTTTTCTTTTATTTTCAAGCAAAAGATAAATCAGTTGGAAATTCTATCACAGACCTTTTATGGCTTCACAGGAAACTGCAGTTAGCCAGCAAGTGTGGTGATGAAAGGATGAGCAATCCTGTCATCTGTAACATGAGTGATTGCTAGAAGTTGGAGATGTTACAGAGTTTAAGAAAGCCACCGCAGCAGCTGTGGGAGAAGAGCATCAGGAAGCAGCAGGACATATCAGAGGTGACATCAGCTGGGTCACTGCCCAGCTGCAGCTTTTAAAAAAGCAGGAGTTGTCTGCTGGGCCTTTAACAGACTTCCCAAATCATCTGGAAGTGACTAGATTTTCAAGTGAGAATCAAAATGCTGCACGTAGCCTGGACATATTCTTAAGCAACACAGTGAGGAATATTCCACTGAGAATGCTGCCTGTGGCAGGCGTGATGTAAAATGAGCTAGAATTACAAGAGTTAGATCATCTTCATGGAACTTATTGTGCTAATCAGACTTTAACTGGTCTGTCAGTAATTAGTCCAAGCCAACTCAAGCTTCTGTGTGTTCAACAGGGAGGCGGGTGCCACAGATTTTTCCAAGTATATAGGTGCCCTTGTAGCATGTACAAAGTTCTGCCAAATGACAAGAAGCCATTTGTAGGAACTCCATACAAGCCATCACAGGGATGATAAAGGGCTCTTGCAGTAAGACCAAGCAAGACTCAGAACTACTGCTAAGCTGAACTTTTGAAGAATCCAAATAAAGTCATACTCCAACTATGAACGTAAAACCAGTTCTACAAATTCCCAAATCCCCAAATTCAACAAACTCAAAGAATTAAAACTACTACCACAGGTGAGTTCATGAAAATACTTTAGTATCCTCACCCCTGACAGCTTGTTGAGTTCCACCTCCTTTCCCATTCCTTTATGCCTAATGCAAAGCTATATAGAAATGAATGCTTTTACAGTGAAATCCCAAAGCTCATCAGGAAGTACAAAATGGAGGTCAACAGCTGGGCAAATACCCTTAGGTGGTGATGTGTTCCAATATTTTAGTATTTATGTGAGATGTGACTATATTGATTAGTCTTTTAGAAGCTGTCAGTCAAGACATGGCAATTCAGGTGCCTACCCTGTGTCGTGGTCTCTGCGCATGAGACATTTTTTACACTAAAGGCCAAGAAGAAACAGCTTGCTGTTCTTCTGTGAATATATCATGAACCTGAGCAAAGCTGACCTTGGGAAAAAGAGTCACCTCTGAAGGTTTCAGGCTATTCTTTTGAGTGGTGTTCAAGGTGTTGCCTTGAAGGCTGGAAACACTTTTTCATCAGTAACAGAACAGTGGTAGCATAAATCTTATATTTTATGCACTTCATTCATAACCCAAAGTCAAAAAAGACACGTATAAATAGAAAAATAAATCTTGTGAATCATCTGGACATGTGACTGCTTTTGATGTCTTATAACAGGCCTCACTACATCAGCTGAAGTCAATGACAAACCATTGGTACCAACCCACTGTTGAAACAATTCAGCCTCGTCTCCTTCTGTTTGCAAAGCATTTGAGATTCATGTGATGACAGTCCTTTGGTCTTCTACATACTTGCAGAAAAACTCATCAAGCTTACTGGCAACTAAAAACTGATTGCAGAAAGTCACTACTGGATATAGACCAATGCTGAGCATAATGATCCTATAGTCCTTCCTTAGAAAACATCTGCTTGTGTTTCTCCTGTTACTAGTCGTAGAAAAAAACCATGCAAACCTTAGCCAAGACTGTACCTCTAAAGCCAAATTTATTTTCAAGTTGTGAAATCTGATTTTTACAGACAAGCAGAGACTTAGTAATGGCACATACAGGCCATGTACTCCAGTGGTGCCAAGTCACAGGTTTCTGCTTCATGGAGGCAGTAAAGAGTGAGAATATTTCTGGAGAATGTTTTTTCTCAGCTTTGCAACCTGTATCTTATCACCTGCCCGGCTTAATGATCACAGAATAAACTCAGGTATTGAATCATCCAAAGCACTGCAATCAGTGTTTTTGAGAAACAATTACCTCTGAGCAGGTAGGGCTGTTTTGGTCACCATTGCAACATCTCCCCTGGTGGGGCTTAAATGGTGATAATATTAAACACCAGTGCTGCCAGTTTCAACAGAGGTTGAAAACTTTGTATGTGCATCAACTTATCAAATCCAGCTTTAATTAAATATGAGTTGAAATCAAAGCAATTTGCTCTCTTTGATAAGCATAAACCTAGTATTTACCTACCAGCAGCAGATGCAAGTATATTTTTAAATATTCCATAGCTGCCCATTGTTATCCCTACAACATATAAGCAGGAACTGTATTTAGGAAGCATGTAGCATCTCTGGAATTTTCAGTAGAATGTATCTCTCCTGTTTTCCTGTGAAAGCATCACCCATTTTTGCCTGTCAGATATAGTCCAGAATGTAATGGAGATGTTTGACAAAAATATCTCCACTGCCTTAGTGTCCTACTGAGCAGACATGTTATTTTTTGATTCTGCTATGCTTACTTTCACAAGATCAAATGAGAGCTAAAATGCTATTAATGCATTTAATGACATGTTCTTAGCAATAAATTCAGTCAAATATAGCAAGATGGAATGACTGAGTCTTGGACAGATGTCCAGTGAGGCCTGAGACAAGCGATTCTGAACAGCTGCTGGCGTGAAATCCAGCATTTACATCACTTCACAACCCTTCACATTTGGTAGCACAGCAGTACAAGGACTGGAAGACGCATCACTGGTCAGTACAACAAAAAAACTTCCTGCCATTTCTGCCTTTTGATTCGTGTGTCTCCCTAGAGCTCACAAGGGATTATGTCTATTAAAACCTGAGCTTGGCTATGGTAATATATGCGTTGTCTCAGAATGTGCACAAAGTAAACAGCAGCTTGGTATGTGCCCTTGTCACGTTTTCCACCTACCCAGTGGTTTGTATGTTCCTGTTTTATGTAGTGGTATCATTAAAACCACTGAAAGTTAACGACAACAGCTATTAAAAGTTTTACCTTCTAAATACGTAGAAGGCCCAGCCATTACAGTGAACTCCTTTCCTGTTCCTACTGTGTCAACAAGGAATTTAAAAGTGCCATAGGCACAGAGAATCACTCAGTCTTGTTCTCTATCAGGTCCCTCTCACCCCTCAAAACAATTCCTCCTCACACTTTCAGATAACAAAAAAATTAACTGATCTCTATGTTAATATTTCTGCACTTGATGGTCTCACTATTTCATCCTCTATTTCAGTGGTTGGCTTCAATGACAGCAAGATTTTCATGTTTATTCAGACCTGATCTAAAAATAATGCCTATTAAAAACATTCCTTATGCAAAAGATTAAATTAAACAAGTATGATAAAACTGATTCTGCCCAAAAGCAGCTTTCCTGCTTTAAATGCAGAAAGAAAAAGTCTTAGGGAAGACTCTGGGATGACATATTTAGGGGAAAAAGTTACTGCTCAGGAGCAATCGTAGTCAGAGGTAAGGAGTGAGAATATGTGAGAGAAACAGCCCTGCAGACACCAAGGTCAGTGAAGGAGGGGAAGGAGGTGCTCCAGGCACCGGAGCAGAGATTCCTGTGAGACCATGGTGAGGCAGCTGTGCCCCTGCAGCCCATGAAGATCCACAGGGGTACAGAGATTTACCTGTAGCCCATGAAAGACCCAGTGCTGGTGCAGGTGGTTGTCTGAAGGAGGATGTGACCCTATGGGAAGCCCCCACTGGGGAAGGATCCTGGTAGGACCTGTGGACATCTGGAGAGAGAAGCCCACACTGAAGCAGAGAAAGAGTGCAAAGAGTCCTCCTCCTGAAGAGGAGGGAACAACAGAGATGTGACAAACTCACCACAGCCTCCATTTCTCACTGAATCCCTAGTGAAGATAGAAGACCTTAGAGAGTGACTGCCATCGCACTGAGGATGAAGGATGTTCCCATTGTTCCTTTGCAATCTAATGAGAATGGGTTTTTCACGCATATGTGGATGTAGTATGGGCTCAGGAAGCCACAAACAGGTGGCATTATACTCTGACAGACAGATAAATGATTTTTTGAGAAGGCAACAAACAATGACCCAGGCACAAAGTACAGAAAACACTTGCTTTAGAAAAGTAGTAGAATTCCAAAGGAAAATCACATTTTTAGGAGCTCAGCAGCTGCAGTAGGAAGTTGTTTGAGCTAGGGCTTACCCTTCCCTATTACAGCCTAGTTGTGTGTATGATTAAATAGGATTTTCAGGGAAAAAAGACCGAGCTCACTCAGTCTGCATAGCTTACAGGCATTATCCACCATGACTTCCATTTGTATTCATTACACTATCCACACCCATTTTTGTCCAGGCTGAAAAAGCAGACACATCTTGATATTGTTGGGTAATGTCAAATAGTTTATGCCTGCTTGTCCTAGTCACTCTTCAAGGACCCCACATAAGCCCAGAGCATTGTGTTAACACTTTTTTTTTTTTTTTTGCAAAATGGAGGTCACAGAGATCAATGAAGGATCTTTACAACATCAGCTACAACATGTGTTTTTTTGAGGCAACTTGTTGTCATGAACAGTGACAACTTGCCAGCTCACAGACCTGGTTATCCTAACACTGCAATGTGTCACAGCATCACAGTCAGCTGTTGCCTTCCAAGTTCAGATCGAGAACCAAGAGTGGGATCTCATGTTGTTGACCAAAAGAACTCACAGTAACCACAACACACACTGCAAAAACAGCAAAACCAGGTAGCTTTCATGGAGTCGCTGAGAACGAGAGAGTAATTTGGCAGTGGTGGAAGGAGAAAGGGTTGTGTGATTGCTGTTCCCATTAAAGGGCTCGGGAATAGCAGCCACAATGCCATTCCTGTCCTCTTCAGCAAGGAGCTGGAAATTCAGAGTCATTTATTCCATGTAAATTCCACAGATTATTCTCCATTAAAAGTCATTCAAAACATCACCAAGGCTTAAGGTGTTGACAGCCAGAGAACTAGTGAACACCAGTTGTCAGTAGAGTTGGGATGCTGAAAGGTAGAAAAGCACAAACATCCCTTTGCTTCCTTAAGGATTATTCCAGAGCGTTCTTTTCACAGTAAAATGCTAGCAAGTAAAGGGGAAATAAACGGTTCCTATAAGAAATCAACCAAAATCTGTATATAAAAAAATGTCACCCTTCATATTCAGTAGTCCAAAATATTATAAAGTAGTTGAACTATATCAGAACCAAAAGGAAATTCATGTTTTGCTCTGTGGTTGTCCCCTAAAGCTGACATATAAAATCATCGAATCTTGACATTATAGATGTCATGGTTTGGGTTGGAAGAGACCTTAAAGATCACCTAGTTTTAAGCCGCTTGCCATGAACAGTTACACCTACCACTAGATCAGGTTGTTCAGAGCTCCATCCAACCTGGCCTTGAACAGTGATTTCTTACAGAATCAAACTGAGCGGAAGACACAAAAATAAAGAATTATCAGTGTAGAATTATAGGCATGAAAGAAAAAAAATCACAGCTTTTCATACCTACATGCTAACTGAACCTATTCCAGTTGTGCAGAGCTCCACTTACTTTCACAGAGGCGTCTTCTCAGCTTCCCCCGAATTTTGTCAATGGCATTGTAATCAGAAACATGAAACACATGAGCAGACTTGGGCTCTGAAGCAATCTCATCAAGTTCTTCTTTTAAGGCTTCTCCAACACCCACAGCAAAAATCCTAATCCCAGCCTGATGTGCTGCAGTGGCTGGATCTAAGACAAAATCCTGGCTCCTTCCATCAGTCAAAAGGATGGCCACTTTTTTAACAGTTCGGTCACTGAGTCTCCCACCAGCTTCTTTGGAAAAACTGTAGGTGGTGATGTACCTGAGAGCATCTCCAGTGTTCGTGTTACCCCCATAATACTGAATTTTTCGTGCAGCCTCTTTGATTTCCTCACAGGTTTTGTACTTTCCCAGGTCAAACTCTGTGGTTGGATGATCACTGTATCGCACCACACCCACACGGGTTTTGTCTGGGCCAATCTCAAAAGTTTCCACCAAATTAGACACCCACTGACGAACTTTCTCAAAATCTTCTTTTCCAACACTGGAGGAGGCATCCAAGAGGAAGACAAGGTCATAGTGAACACTCTTGCAACCTGCAAGAGAGGCAGAAAATATTGTTAAGGGAAGATAAAAGCAGAGTACCAGACATACCAAATATTCCCTAGGCATGGCTCCCTAGTGAGCAATTTGGAGGAAGTAGCAAACTCTGTCCCTATCCTGTGGAGGAAGTGCAGATTCGCAGCCTTTCTTCCTTGTGATTCACCTCATCTGTTTCAGGACATCTGCAAATCAGCACACACTTTGCTTTGAAATGCAAACCCTTTCTCTTCCCTTGCTGCTAAACTGCCTCTGCTCAATCCTTCATCTACACCATCTGCATGCATATGAAGCTATTTTTCTCTGACTTCATTGTGGTGCCTTTCTCCAGGGCAATGCTTTGAAATGACCTTAGCAGATCAAGAGACCTGCCCTGACCTTGCCTATGCCAATCCTGACTGTGAGTAGTGAAGCTTTTATGCTCTCTCTTGCATTAACTTTATAATTTATTTATGCTTAGTTAGAAGTAGTTCTTTTGCTCAGCATGATGTGTTGGTGAAGCAAGTCTATAACAAGATTATTGCAATTTTGAGGCTCTCTGCCACTGACCATTGACTAAAGGATGACTCACTGAATTTTGGGATGTCTTCCTTGACAACAAAGGGCAGCTGCCTTGTAAGGGAAAATGCCACTTATCCCCACAACCACCCCTTTGCCTGCAACCATGATATTTGTAATATGAGGCTTGTGTAATCCAAAACACAAATGTATTTTAATTGCAGCTTGCTTGCCCTATCAAGCCAGACTGGTCATATATTTGTCAGACACTTGCCAAAAAATTAGATCTCTCAGGAGATGTTTTTAGCTGTTTCTGAATATATGCAAGTCGGGAGGCAGTAGATCCATAAACATCCCACAGATGCCCAAGATTTATCAACATAATACCCTAACAGGACAAAATGTGTATATATATACACATGTTTCTTTAATTCATTGTTATAGACCATAATCCCTAATAAATTATGAATTTAAGACTGCAAGCTGCTCTACAAAGCCAATTTGATCACAACCACCAACGATTATTTCTCCAGTAGTTCTTGGCTCACATCATCTCACAAAGTACAACTGCTTGTTTAAACTAATGGTAAAATGCCTATTTTCTTACTGAATTCCAACATTTGAACCTACAGGAAAGTCAGAAAGCATTCCCCCACACCAAAATTTTGACCAAAATTTTGACCAAAATTAGCTCTGGTGCTTTTGCTCATCCTGGGTCTGTGACTCTGCCCTGAATGGAAGAATGCCAGAACTGCCAACTGCACTGGAAAGGAGAGAGTGGAAGCTCAGCCACATGAAGTGGATTTGCCTTTAGAGAAGAGTAAAAGCATCCCAAGTAGGTCAGTGCTCATGGTATTACATGATGGCTGTGAGAGTGATTGAATTTACACCTGGTGTGTGGCAGATGCTGATAAAAAATGAGCATCATCTGCTGCTGTGTTGGCTTCTGTAGCAGAGTACATCCCAGGTGCTGCAGTGGCTGTGGGAACAACCTAGGCACATGGGATTGAGACCACATTGGGATCAACCCATTCACGTGGGATCTCTTTGGAAATAATTTGTTGTCATGGTTTAACCCCAGCTGGAAACTAAGCACCACAGAGCCGCTCACTCACTCCCCCCCAGCAGGACTGGGGAAAGAGAACTGGAAGGGTAAAGGTGGGAAAACTCAATAAATTGTCTCAATTGAGACAATAAAGTTTAATAATTGAAATAGAATGCAATAAAATAAGAATAGGAAGAAAAAGAAATTGTAATAAAAATAACAAAGAGAGAGAAATAAAACCCAAGAAAGACAAATGACACAAATGAAAACGCTCACCACTGACCAACTGATGCCTAGACAGACCCTGAGCAGCAGCCTCCAGCCAAATGTCCCCCCAGTTTTATTTCTGAGAATGACACCATTTGGTCTGGAATACACCTCTGGTCAGTTGGGGGCAGCTTTCCTGACTGCGTCTTCATCTAATTTCTATGTGCAACTCTCCTCACTGGTGCGGTGAGGAGTAGAAAAAGCCTTGACCCTGTGTAAGCCCTGCTCAGCAGTAGCAAAACCAGTCCTGTGGTACCAATACTGTTTCCAGCACAGCCCCATACCAGCTACAGTGAATAAAATGAACTCTATCCCAGCCCAAACCAGCATGTGAGATTGTGTTCTGTGATGACATTTTGGGAGTGAGGGAATGTTTGCCTCTAACCACAGAGCAAGAAAAGTCTGTCTGGGAAAACTCTCCAAAGGTAATCTGAGAGTAGAGATGATGGTACATATCATTTTATAGAATGGGATGTAAGTTACATCACATCTGTGTGTATGAGCTAGAATGTCGTGTGGTTCCACTTGATGTTTTGAGAATATAAAGGATAGAATGTATAACAGTAAAAGGTAAGCAAGGAATCTACACTTGTCCACCTTCCCTCTCCAAATTCATTATTATCATAATAATGAATTATGTCTGAAAGAATCTTAATTAGGTGAGACTAAGTAGAGAACAAAACCCACAAGGTACAGACCAGTCCTATTGCTTATTTTAACCACTCACAGCAGGTGAGATGACTGCAATTTAAAAAAAAAAAACAGAACAGACAGAATGAATCCTGTCTATGTTCAAGGGCAACAAGCCTTAAAACAAGGTGGAGTTAAGGTTTTAAAAGTGATATGTATTCAAGGCAATATCGCAAGAAAGAAAAATGTGGTCTTTCAGGATCATTTTCTTGGAGTTAGTGATTCTTTGCTTACAGACCTGATGGGAGGGAGATGAAATGCTGCAGAAAAGCTTTTGGTAAACATTAATCTGCATTTTTAGCACTGTAAGGGCCACTGCTGGATAAAATTTGTTGTTTTCCAAGAACATTATAACAGTATTTTTTACTGGCAGAAACAAGTTCATGTTAAGGGAATATTGGAGATAATTCATAGCAAAGCAAAATTTCAGTTTTGTAATTGCAGACATTCTCTCTGAAAGCATAATTCAGGGAGTTGTATTGGTCCATTCTGACACTGAACCAACTGCTTTGCAATATTCCCATTAAAAATAGTTCAGAAACAAGCCATAAGGCCAAAATTATTTAAAGTAAGCATAGAATGAACAAATAAATGGCACCACTATATTCTGCCTATGACTGATCCAGAAGCAGAGAAAAAAGGTGAGATTTCACTTTGTTTGGTTACTAAGTATTTATTCTTGTTAAATTTCATCCAAAAAGCCTTCCATAGATCACATAAGAAAACTGTAAAACAGCTAAACTGCAAAACTGAGAGAAGGTCTAAAAAAGCCTTTTCTTTCTTATAAATCACCCAAGCCTATAGAATAACAGCTTTCCTAGAAAAAGAGACAGAAAACCTCCATCTCACAATGCCTTTGGGTTTTTATACCAAAAAATTGTGTGGATCTACAACCATTTTCCATTTCAGGTGTGGCATCACTGGTGCCAGATAACTCTTCTTACTTCTGCACAAAACCCAATGTGTCCTTGTTCTGAGTGCCTATAGCAGCAGTCCCTCAGCTGCACCATCCTCTAATGTATTCAGGGGCATTTGGGGCAGAGTGTTCATCAGCCCAGACCAAAAGCTATGCAAGGGGCCACGCTGGCAACTAGACAGTATAGAAACCTAGAATCATAGAACCTTTCAGGTTGGAAAAGACCTTTAAGATCATCAAATTCAACCATTAACCCAGCACTGCTAAGTCCACCACTAAACCACGCTGCTTAAGCAGCACATCAACATGTCTTTTAAATACCTTGAACCAAGAAAGGGTATGAACAGTGCCTTGGCCCTATTTAGCTCACAAGGAAAGTCACAGTCAGACAGAAGAGTCTGACTCTGACTCCAGGTCTCCTCTGACACTCCCAGAAGGTGATGGAAGAAGCAAACACCATGCCAGTGTGGAGTAGATAGAGCATATCCAGAGTAAACTGTGGTAAACTGCTCCTCTTGCTGTGAGTAGCTGAGCTAAACTTTCTAAGTCTGTAACAGAACAAGAGACCCCAGCTAAACCATAACCTCGATCCCTGACCTATCTCCATCCCTAAGGTCTTTTTTATGTATTTTCAGTAGTAAACATCTCGGGGTTTTTACGGTTTTTGTCCTAGCAATGATAACTTCTCAGCCACGGGAAAGCCCCAGCAGCTCCTGAGTATGAGGCAGTAACCTGAATGGTGCATACCTGCTCTTTGTGCCTCGATTCTCTCCTTGCTGAACATGAATATGAGAAGAACCAAGAGATGGGACACACGGCATCTTCCCGTCATGGACATATCCATATCTCCCTTCTCACATCAGCTTGTCTGTTCTCCGTGGTGGGAAGCTTGCTAGAAATCCAATCTGTAGCCTAGAAAGGAAAATAAAGAGCAAGTGTTATCTCGCAGAAACACAAATGACAGTAATGATGCAAGTCATGGGAGCAACGTTTTGGAGAGTCATCTCTTCTGCCTGTCATTTTACTTGACTAGACACAAACTGCTCAGACAAAGAGGCAGGAGTTCACCTACTTTTCAAAAGCTATACTCGTTCACTGGCTCTATTCACTGTGAAGCAGCTGAATGGAAACAGGAGAGAGATTACCAGATTATTATACTTTAATTGAGCCCACTGCCAACTACACAATCAGCGCACTGGAGTGGAAACCATTCCTGACCTGGCCCTCCCACGCATTCATCATTAGGAGATACACAAGGCAGAGACCAGATACAAACCAGTACAAATCACACACACAACCCACTGCCACTTCACCCAGTGCTGCTTTTGGTTCTGGAGTCTCAGAAATGATGAATGCTAAAAATATGCTGATGTTTTCATATATCTATTTATTGTCATCGGTCCTTCTCTGTAGGAGTAAACTCAGCAGCTTCAAAGCATGTCTTTCAACTACTTAACTTAAAGAAGTGCAAAAGCACAGGTGGGTGATCTTCAACATAAGGTTTGAATAGACTTTGAAGCTACTGAAGTCAGATGATGTAACAAACCAGGCAAAGTGGCTGGGCTGTCAAAAGTTTAGCTGTGTTTTATAACAGTAAATCAACTCCTTTATATAAAAGAAATAAATCTATTATTAACTTATAGCTCTTGTTTGTTTGTTTTGGGGTTTTTTTGTTATATCATGAAGTCATTGCAGTTTGATCTACTGTGACACATACAGAGGGGAGAAACCAGCTTCTACTCTTTCTTTTCCTCTTTAATGATTCCAATGATTTCTTTGTCCATTTTCTGGGGGAAGTTCTGCCTCCTCTGTCTTTTAATTTGCACGTCTGCTTCTCACTGTTGATAGCTGGGGAGAAGTCATGAAGAGGACACTGTGTGATGTAGATCATTGCTGCAGGGCCGATTATGCATTCTAGGATATTTCTTTTCAAAGCCATAGGGAATCATAGACAAAAAGAATGGTGGTGTCAGCATTTGTTCAAAACCAATCTTGATCAGTCAAATGTTGGACCTATCTCTACCATGTAAGTCAGGAATAAAGTGCACGTTGTGCTGGTTTAGGAAATTAAAAAGGGAAAAATATTACGAAGTTGTGGAGATGTAGCTATAAATTCTTATTCCCACAGAAAACTATAGGCTCTTTTGTCTTCAAAAGTTCATATCACATGCAGATGAAGAGAAAAGCAATACATATAATAAACCTTTCACTCTGCAAATAAGACTTGGAAGTATCTGCCAGCAGTGGAACACAAATTCAAGAAAGAATTAAAAAAAACCCTTGTATTTATTCATGTACCAACCGTAAATCCAAAGGACATGAGCAGGTGATGTAGTTTACACCTCAGCCAGATGATGTCCCTACCAGACAGCAAGGTGCTCAGGTTTGAGCCAGCTGGAAAAGCTGCAGGGTAAAAAAGGCATGAAAATACCACTGTGCTCTACAGTAGTTAGAATTTCCTTCTAAACAAGTGCATTATTGAAATACTGATCAGGCAGCCACTTGCAGACAGATCAGGACAGGCTTATTTTACTTAAAATACCTTTGGAAACCTTCAGCCCAAAGTTTTTGCTTCCCTGGATTTTTTAGGAAGCATTGTTTTCGGGCACTGGTGATGGGACAGCAGGTCAGTGGCAGCAGCAAGAGCTGGGAAACCAGATCTGCTGAGCGACGTCCTGCACTTCCAGCACCGAGAGCTCAAAATGTCCTTTCTCTGTGTCTGGGCTTGCATGGCTCTGAAGTTTTATAAATACATTCTTAAAAACAGTCTTGGCCAGCTGCTAACCCACATGAGGCCAGGGTAAAAGGAGCAGAGCACCAGCTGGTGTCAGTCAGCAGAGCAGCATTGGGATTGACTGACGCAGGCTCTGGAAGCAGCGGATGCAGCTTGGTGGATGTTGTTTGCTTGGTACATGTGTGACTGCCCACATAACCAGGTCTGAGATCTGTGTCTCTAAGGTGTCAGTCCTCCCCACTCCCTGCCAAAGCACTTCAAGGGCTCACTGCTGTATTATAAATGCTGAAAGGTGTCTCAGAACAGCCATTTATTCTAAAAATAGTGGCAAAAAAAGCACCACAAATCAAATCATATCATCTGCTTACCTATAATCATAACCTGGGGTGGCTTTAATGCGCATTTATGGTTCAATATTATTCTTGCATTCAGGCCAAAATACATAATAATATGCTATAATCCAATTTTATAACATTGAGAATTGAACCAAGTCTCTTAACTTGCAACAACTTTATGTACAGGTGGGCCAGTGAGAGAAAATTGCCCCATTCACATCAACAGGACTCATAACATGGCAAGGAAGCTTTCAGGGGCATTAGAAGAAAGTCTGAAATTAAGATATTTTTGGTGATGGGTTTTCCACACTGGTTTCTTTCCCATCTCAGTATGTCCCTGAGCCCAGTTTGATATTATAGCAGCTGTTCACCATTTATCTCCCTTTCCAGGAAAAATGGTCAAAAAGAAGCCAAAAGTGGGACAATTTAGGTATCAGAGTGGTCCAAGAATTTCTGTTTAGTCGACCCTGTTTCCAAATGGCCAACATGGATTTTTTTTATTACTATTATTTTTAAATCAGCCTATCATGTGGGAATAATTTTCCTAAAAGAAGCATAAGTCAATGTTCATAATTTAAAAATACATCCCATTTTCTTTTTTTCTCACAAACATCACTTTGTGATTCCCTTGTGACACATTAGGATGTATTAAGTGACATTGCAAAAAGACTTGACAAATCTCATCATGTCTGAGTTTATTACCAAACTGTGGACTCTGTGTCTGAGGCTCTGTTTTTAATAGTTTAATGGAAAAAAAAGAGGTGAATAATTCTGGCTACATGCAAACGTGATGTGGGAATGGCATCCAGGATGAGAAGCATGCTGGTAAATGTTAAAGTGAGCTCTCTACATTTAAAATACAAGTACAGCACTCAGCTATTCATACCATCTCACAGCTGAACAAACAATATGCAGAAGATAGACACAAGCTCTATATAACTTTCAGCTTTAGTATGACTTTTTGGGGGGTTAGTATAGACTTTAAGGTCAGTTAGAATGCGTGGTAAGGTCTCTAGTTTTGAACAATAAGTAAACAATCTTTGGGGAATGTAGTGAAAAAAGCAGCATCAAAAAAAAAGAGCCGAAGGACAGCTGGGTCTTCGCATCTCATCATTGCGACTCAGAGAACAAGGAGGAAAAACTTGTGTGGAATGGGAGAAGTAAAATTGTTTGTTTAGAAGTGGCATCATGAAAAAATAAAAGGAAAAGAAGGGCAGATACAAAGAATATGTCAGAGAAGAAAACTCCACAGCACTTCTAGGAGACAAAATTGAAGCACGAACACTAGATATACCCCATCTCAGACTCTCCACAGACTCTTCTGTCCTGGTTTGAGAGACACCACCAACAGTAAAACCCACGTGAGTTAAAGATGGAAAAAAACAGAACACTTTGTGTGATCTCTTTCATCCTTCAGAGGAGTGATTCAGCCACAAATATTAATAAAGCAAAACAAAATAAAACTGGAGTCATAGTAAGACGAGCATTTCAGGAGCGTGATTGAATAAAACTGTTTCTGTCTCATGCGAGTAAAAGTTCAAAGACCCTACAGTGACAGTACAAAGACCAGTGAATCAAAGTAGAATGTTAAAAGCATGCCCAGTTATGGACTTTAGTCCCCTCATTAAAATATGTGAGCTCTTACTTGCCTTTTGCTAAATTATACCACTGAACTGTTTGTCTTACTGTTAAACTCAAGGGGGGCTGATTCTATTATTGTGCTTGATTTCATCCATTCGTCTGCTGCCACTGAACATCACCATATGCGATATAAATGTTGTAACTATGCTGGCATTCATAATGTGATTTTAAATGTCTTTGGTATGCTCCTCTGAAGAAGAGGTTAGCCGGGGGTGAAAAAGACAGTGTCCAATTATACAGCTTTTCACACACACATAAAAAAGAAAAACAAATATAAAACCCGGCACACTAATACATCTGACATCTTAGTAGAGTCAGCTTGTTGATTGTGCCTCTTTCAACTACTGAACTAAGCAATTTAATTATCTAAATTATTGCTGATATGAGCAGGAAGCCAACCGTATAAAATAGAGATGGGACTTTCTTCCCTGCTGATCATCCCATGCGCTCATATATCTTTGTTCTATGATTTTTAAAGAAATCACCCGATGGCATTTCTGGAAGATGTGCATCTTCCCAGGCCTGACCCAAGGCCAACTGTAGTTAATGAAAAGAGGGACACTGATTTCAGTGGACATTGTTTAAAAATCCATGTGAATAATAGAGCAGAAAATTCTCTGCTAACACCAGAGTTGTTCCTGAGGTACTTTGTTCAACTAAAACTGATCTAAAGTCTGCTGAAATCAAGGAAGAGACTGTCATCAGTTCCACAGTATGTTGGATGGAGACATTCATGTACCCTGCTGGTAAACAACTCTCCAACATCTGCTCTAAGTGTTGGTGCAGAGGATGGAACATTTCTTCTTTTTTGCAAAGATAGAATCTTAAGAGTTTTTTGGGTTGGAAGAGACCTTCACAATCATCTTATTCCAACACCCCTGTCATGGGCAGGGACACCTTCCACTAGACAGATTGCTCAGAGCCCCATCCAGCCTGGCCTTGAACACTTCCAGGAATAGTGCATCCACAGCTTCTCTGGGCTACATCACGTCTCAAGAGCAATTTCTATCCCAAACCCTAAAAAACTGATCAGATGCAGTGAGATGGTTGACATGAATGTGAGTCAGAGCAATCTGTTAGCTTTATGAGAGATGAAATAGGGTGGTGAGAAAGATCAGTAGACCATTCAAACCCATCAATTTGTTTCCCTTAGCTGAACTCTATTACTGCCCTGAGGTTCTCAGTGCTGGAACTACCTGGGCCCATGAATGATTAATATTGCTGCAATTGGAAATAAGTTTAACTGTGCAAGAAATAAAGTCCATACTGACAAATTAGGAGGGGAAAAACAATAAATAGCTGTTCCCCGAGTGACAGATGCCTATCCAGGAGAGGGAACAAAACACGAATCAAATAGGAAAAAATAACATAAAAAAGAGTATAACCAAGCATCCTACAGGGCCATAAAGCATACTCCAAGGATTAACTCAACACAGGCATTTCCTAATTTGTGTGTGTTCCACTTTGCAGCCAGAGAAATGTTCTTTTAACCTCTGTGGTGCTGCATGTGCATACACAAGGAATCCCAAGAGAAGGTCAGAATTAGAATTCAGCCACTCTTGACTCCTTAACCTATGCTTGGATCATGCATTCCACAAACTGATCCCTCATAGATGCATTTACCACAGACACTTTAAAGCAAGCTCTTACTGGTTGCCTGCAAAATGACAGTTCTAAAATGCCCTCACTGCTAGAAGAGGGCTTTGCAATGTATTTTTGCCTGCTGCAGCCACATACTGTCTGCAGACTAAAACCTTGATGCAATATCCCCAAGTATAACTTTTCAGTGTTTTATCCAGAGGAAGTCAGTCCAGATTTAAATTGTACTCTTGCAGTACGTCAAGCTTAGAAATCTTTCTACCGATTAGCTAAGAAACCCCAAAATTAACCTGCAATAAAAATCTGTATGATCTGTGCGATAGAATCTCTCTTTGGCTTTGTTATCATTGATCAGTCTGTAAGAACTGCACCATATGAGCACATGCTCATAGACAGCCAAGTGGTAACCCCTTCTCACTTCAGCTGATAAGGAGTTTGAATTTCAACAGAAGTTCTACATCTCAAACTTTATTTCTGTATAAAACACTATTCCTCAAGCACTTGGTTAACCTGACTGAAATAGTTATCCAAGAAAAGACTCACAGGAAGTGTCTCAGAGTATATATGAGGTCTAAGGGATTAGGAGAGCTGATAAGAGGAAGCTTTGCATGTCTGATTTGGAAAAACAATACCTGAAAGCAGGGTTTGCCCAAGAACCAGCACTTGTAATGCTTGTACTGACAGCTTCTCCCCCCATGTTTATCTACTCACTGGTAACAGCAGGAAGAATATCTTGAACTTGAAACTGAAGTAGTAGTTCAATACTTTTAGATGCATTTTTTTATAACAAAGTAGCCTCTCAGTGCTGCATTTTGTTTGAATCAAATTTTTCCCTTATTTTTTACTTACTTTCCTTTGCAAAGCACTAGCCTGAACCTGCTTAACATGGACCAGGGAGTCAGGAATAGAACAGGATACACAGAGGTCAGTTAACTTGTCATAATCTTATTTGGACTATCTTCTTCTACCTCCAAAAACTTCTCAAGCATATAATTTAAGTCATACAGATTGTAATTCTATTACAAAACATGCTAGTACATATTATGCCTCTGCAATGGCTCAGCCTTTTGGGTGCAAATATATTTGAATCTTGTGGATATTAAAACAATAATATTATTAGATACATAATAATTTTTGAATGCAGTAAAGGGAAACACACCCCAAACTAAATCACCAAGTAGCAAGTGCACAGCTCACCCATCTAAATAATGACTGTATTGGATCTGGCCAAGTTGAAAACCTTATGATATTTTTTTTCTACTTCTTTTACACATAGCCCAATGCTGAAATGTCTCTCATGTTGTCACTGAAGCAGGGTTTGCAGCATACACATGTCCTAGAAATGGAAAACCCATCACAAGTGCTGGTAATACAAGGCACGCTGGCTGTTTGGGGTAATAGATAACATTATTTACAGACCTTCATAGGAAGAGGAGCCCAGTTCATACTTAATTTAAATTAACTGCCACTTCTGGCTGCAGGGTGTCCAGGTTAATGAGGAGTGACTTAGGCAAGACAAAGACTGAAATGAGGTCCACAGAGGAAGCCAATAGTTCAAATTATAGAAACCGTTTGCTGTGGAATGGAAAATCCTGAGATTTTTCCTTAGTAATACATGTTCAGAGTGTCCTTAGTGCCATATACGTGAAGCATGTGGGTTTATTACATAGTTACAGAACATCAGTCCTTTGGCCTAAGCCCTATAACCTGTATGGGCAAAGTCCTACAAATCCCATTTCCTCTCAAGCAGAGGCAGAGCAGTTCCAACCTACATTAGCTATTAGGAAGAAGCTTTTAGCATTGAGCCCCTGGAGGCTATTCAATATGAGAGTGCTCTACTCTTAGAGGGCCAATTTCCTGCTTTTTATATCCTCATGGAAGTTCTTCCAGCTCTTGGAATGAAATATAATATTTTCTTTTTCAGTACAGTAGAGGATTATGTCAGTAAAAAGACCCATATGTCATGGCTTTATATAGTTAGCTAGCAGAGCTGGAGCGAGGAGTTGGGATGGGGTAACAGTCTAAATTTGTTTGGAAAATAGGTGACATACTTTCTAACAAAGAGGAGCCTGGTGAACGCATTTCCCAGAACTCTTACTGGGGCAAGGAAGAATTGCTTTGGATTCTTTGCTCAAAAATGAGCTCATACCAATTGTCTGTCGCTCTCAGGGTTATTAACAGGGCCATGCTAATTGAAAATGTACCACACACTCACCTACCACTTGCCAACACTTCTACTGAACTATCCAGATGACAGAAAATTTCCCAAATGCAGGAACAGCAATGCCTCCTACTTGCACCATGTGGGTGAATTTCTTCTCCACATGTTCCAAAAAGTTGATGGACATCTAATGTCATGAAAGTTTGTTCAAAAACAAGTGCATTTGTTTAAGAGATTTAATACTGCAAATTCTTTCCTTGGCCTAATTTCCGTGGTCTTGATCTTTGTAAGGAAACCCAAAACTCTACTGTGGACAACACACCAGCAAAAGTGAAGGATAGCTGAATAAAGGCCATGAAAATAAGGGGTATCTGCTGTCACTTGTGGAGGTAGAGAGAACAGAGTTACACCTTCAGCCTTGCCCTTTTCTAAACCTTTCCCTCTTTATCCAGCACTTCCACTTAGTACACTCTGCCTGAAATCCACCCAAGGTGAATACCTCCATGCTCTTGTCCACTGAGAACAAGAATGGCCATTTCTCTTTTAAAATACAAGAAAGAAAAAGGACATTCTTTACTATGAGGATAGTGAGGCATGGGAGCAGGTTACCCAGAAAAGCTCTGGTGTCCTACCCTTGGAAGTGTTGAAGGCCAGGTTGGACAAGGCTTTGAGCAACGTGGTCTAGTGGAAGGGTGTCCCTGCCCATGGCAGGGAGGCTGGAACTAAGTAATCACTTCCAACTCAAAACACTTTATGATTTTATGATAACACAAGATGATGAAGAAGACACTGAAGAGAAGTAAAGGGTCTGTAAGGGTCTGAAAGCTTTAAATTAAACAGGAAAAAATGTAGCATGTAAACTACCCCTATTTTCTAACAGAAATGTCTCTCTTTACCACTGCCACTCACATAGAAAGAATAAGATACAAAAACTGGTGCTCTACAGCCCATCCACAGCTCTCACACCAGACAACTGACAGAGGCAAGAGGGCTGTCACTTAGGAGTTGATAAGAAATGTCACTATCAGCTACCCCTGCACAATAGCTGGGTCTGCCTCTCTGTGCTTTAGGCAAGGGCTGGGACAGTGTCAGGTCAGTAATCCTCATGTTGGTTGGAAGGGGTTTGAACCATTTCAATTCTTACCCCTTTCCACCCCCTCCATTCTGCTTCTTTCCTTTTACTTCTTCCCACAAGTGTCAGAAATAGCAGCAGAAAAAGAGAAAGCAGAAAGGGAGTGGGCCATGAAAAGAATAAAGGAGTACATGGATCACGTGAATGGAATATTGAACAGCATCACACTCAGGTCTTTTTAACATTCTTGTTTTTTCATATGTCAAATTTTCGTAACTAACCGTAGAAAGAAATGCCTCAAGCTGTCTCAAAAAAACACTGAAACTTAAAAATTTACTTAATTCCCTTTCCTGATCTCTTCATATGAATTTGTACCTTAAAAGAAGAGATAGCTATTGGGTAGGTAATAGTAGATATCAAAGATTTTATTTGATAGCTGAAGGGAGGATATTTTCAAATAGATAAGAACATAGACTAGTTACCAGGAAAATAATAATAGAAGCAAAATTGGAAACTTTGGTGGAGGAGAAAGGACACGGAAAAAATGTAGAAATAGAAAAGAAGTACCTCCTTAGACAGTAGGTCTAGAACTTAAAACAAATCATATCTGTTCCTTTCTGGACTTTCAAGCTTAGTCTAACACTAGTCTAACACTAGTCTTAAGACATAGCAGAGCTATTTCATTTAACTTCAGGTTGTAGGTATTTAACTAACATTGTATGTGGGTTTATACTTGAGCTCCTTTCCAGTTCATAGAGGAAAAAAAAAAAAAAAAGGAAAGAAAAAATCCATACTCAGATTGATTTTATCTTTTTCTCATGAGGAAGAGTAAAACAAATGAACAACTCACACAAAGTGCTTATTTTCCCCAGACACAATAAAAGGAGCTTGGACAAAGAGCAAAGATTTAGTTATTGATATTTCGACAGATACCGATATTTCAACAGGTGTCTGACTGGTCAAGGTGACATAAGAAAGTCAGTCAAAAGCAGCAACAGCTAATAGACAGTAGAGGTAATTACAGCAAACTTTATCAAGTTCAGAGGCAGAGGAAATAGGAAAAGCAATGTCTTTTTGAACTTTTACTCTAGCTTCCACAAAGAGAGCTTAAGAACATCCTGTGCAGAGTTGAGTCCGGTTTCTGGGTGAATTATAATGGATATGGCAACCAAAACTATGGGGCATTCATGGAATCCTGGATTACCTAAAGGTTTAAACCTCACTCTGAGTTTTCTGTATCCATAAACTACATTGGATGAAGCCAGCCCTGATGTTCAACTATCCCAAACACTTTGGGATAGAGTAACGCTTTGTTCTCACTGATTCTGCAGACAGTCTCAGAAACCTGGAGACCTGAAGACAGCCCTCACCAGGAAAATAAAGGGTACAAAAAGGCACTGAGTACCTTGGCCTTTCTACATCTGTCTTGGCACTAGATCTCCTGCCTCACTCAGCAGCGAGATGCTTTGCTTTCCTTTCCTCTTGGTGCCAAGGAAAATGCCTAAGTTCTAGTACACCAACACGGGCAGAGATGCACATGAATTGAGATCATATACAGATAAGCAAATATTTCAAACACAGTGGTTCTCTGAAGAATAACTGATGGAATCTATCTGTTGCCAAATTAAAAAAAAAAAAAAAAAAAAAAAAAAAAAAAAAAAAAAACACCCACAAAAACAAAATGAAAAAAACAACATATTATGGGATTATGCTTGTTTTACTGTTTTATCTCTGTTAGCAAGACTGACAGCCTGATCTTTATGAGATTAAACAGGTGTTATAACTTGTTTTCCATGGATACATGTAAGACCTAATTTCATGTTTGAAAGGTTGATATATTCATGTTAGTGTATTCAGTATTCAGAGAACGACATTTATTAATAGATTATTACAGCTGAAAGAGATGGCAACAAGCAGTCTGACCTCCTGGCCAAAATAATCCAAAATTTTTTTTAACAATCCCAGTATCTCATCTATATCTTGTTCAAAGTTGTAGTAGTTTTCTTGCTCTAGAGAACTATCAGTCTTGATTTATGAGACAGAACATTCCTGTACTACAACTAAAAAGTTGTTTGAGCGCTCAGTTACCATCACCTGATGTACTTGATCTCTGGAATGAATGCATTCATCTTCTGTTTGCAGTGTCATGTTTTAATCTGAAGCCTTTCCCTGACTTCTAGGGTCCAGAACAAGTTGCTAGGATGGTGGTTGGTCATGGAAGAATTTGATTTTTTCCTTACTAAGGTAAACATGAAAGCCCACAACACAATTAGCTATTTCTTAGCCTAAAATAATCCCGAACAGACAAATAAATAAGAAACTGAATAATACATTAGTTCAGCTACATCAACAATGTTTCACTTACATAATAAAGTAAAAAAACAAAACAAAAATTTTCAATAATCTTGCCTCTTTCTGCTCTGTCCAGAAATGATAAACACAGCCTCTGCTTACCAGTGACTGCTTAAATGGAGAGAATCTAAATACGAGGTGATGCTGAATCCTCAAACCAAGGAAAACTCTGTATTTTTGTACAACTAAACAGCAAGTAGCTCAAGAAGTTCTCCAAAAATCACTGCTGGTAGCTATAGCGACTGCATTCACTGTATTTTGACTGGGAAACATTTTTAAATTTGCTTAAGAAAATATGCTTTTCAGCCATTATCTATGTATCCAACTTCCAAGTCTTTCAATGCAACTCTGCTTCCCATTCAGCTTCCATCCTCCAGATTCCACTTGGCATGCATGGCATGTGAGTTGCTGGGGCGACCCCCAAATTCAGGGAAGGAATTTTCTCTCCAAAATTCATCAGGCTTAAATCTAAGCTGCTGAACTGTGGCTTTCATTTCCAGTGAAATGCCATGCCGGCACAAACTCTTACATCTCTCAGGCAAATCAGACATCCGAGGAGAATTAGAACAATAACTGATGTAAGTCCCAGAACACTATAAAGTGGATGGGAAAAGAAAGAACCTTTAAGAACCCTAATTCATGAGATCTGGAGAAATATATTTTTACAAAGGCATGCAGCGATAGGACAAGGGGGATGAAGGAGGGCCAATTTAGATTAGATATTAGGAACAAAGTATATACTGTAAGGGTTGTGGTGAGGCACTGGAACAGGTTGCCCAGAGCAGTTGTGGCTGCCCCATCCCTGGAATTGTTCATGGCCAGGCTGGATGGGGCTTGAAGCAACCTGGGATAGTGGAAGGTGTCCCTGCCCCTATGGCAGGGGGTTGGAACTGGATGATCTTTAAGGTCCTTTCCAACCCAAACCATTCTGTTATTCTATCATTTGCAGCATGAGAATTCTGCTCTTGCTACACATACTTACTAACAAGTGTTTTAAAACTACGAAACTTCAACACTACATGGGGTATGAAAGCTTTGGAGACCAATTGTATTTAACTCATCTTATGTAAACCATGCCTTTCCATGGCACAGTCTTCTCTGTATGACTGGTATCATACAGTTCAATGACCATGTTTTACATTTATCTGTTGAAAGGGGTCTCCCCTGTCCTTGAAATATCTCTGTGAGACAGATGACAGTACTGCTGGTTTCCTGTATTGGAATCAACCACCCCCCCCCCCCCCCCCCCCGAGCAGAAGACTGGTGTGGGCTTAACTCTTCTGTCTGGTGCTCCCTTCTCCATGAATTATAGCTTTGACTCTCAAGTCTGAGAGAGAATAACACTATCTCCTCACATTTGGTCTCCCCTTTGAGAAGGCAAAATTTTATTTCCCTCGGAGGTGTACAAAACAGAGAAAAGATTGAGAGCATAATGCACGTCTTCAATCTTGACACTGAACTTCCACTTCTGAAGTCTGTGGAAAAATGTTTGTTGGAGCAAATTGCAAACTATATCCTCTCTCACACCCCCCCAAGTCTCTTCTCGCTGGCAATAGGTCCTTCTTGCTTTTCCACACCATTACATTAGTTTGATGTATTGATTCATTTATTCTCATGAAGCAGCTTGTCTACTGTGCCTGTTACTTCACTATTTATGAAGAGTTCACCATGGAAAACAAAACAAAATGCACAAATAAATCCTTCATAGCACACTGCTAGATTTCTTATAGAAGATTTCCTTTGGGACGCTATTTAGAAAAGACAGTCTATTACTTTTGTAAAGCGTTCAGTTCTATCCACATAAATGCCACTGGATAGCCATGAGATCAGTGTTTTCCCTGATTTTGCGTCTTCATAAGTAAAGTCCTTGTAAGGTTGAAAACATTAAAAGATACAAAACAATATTAAAAGCTATAATGCAAGTTTCAGTATTAAGATTTTTGATGTCCATCTTAAACTGGAACAAAGAGCTGTGATGCAGGGTAGCAGAAACACTCATTCTTCTGTCACACATTGCTGTGATGTTATCACTGATGTTATTCAACATTCCAGTATATTAAAGCATTATGATACCTGGAAAATATTCACAACTTGTCATCTTGTTCCTAATAACATCCTAGAGGCAAATAAAAAGATTTCTTCCCCACATACCAACGCGCAAGAGTGTCAGCTTTATGACTCCTGCCTATGAATTACACCAGGAGGACTCAGTTTCACTGGCAAAAATTCAAAACCAGGAAAGTCAGGACAACGAAGTGACTTCAAAGGAACATGAGTTATTGAAAAGATCCTGCAAGTGCAGGCTAAGTATTCATCCTTACCACACTTCAGTTTCATCAGATTCCAAATTGCAGGAACCAATTATTTTTTGTCACAGAAAATCTCTCATATCTCAGAGCCTGGCTCCATCCTGATGTGCAGCTGCAACTCTATCTATTAGTGTAAATCAAAGAGAAACAATGAAAACAAAACCAACACCAACAAACCCACACTCCAGTGGGGACATTCATAAGTGAAAAGTATGAATAAAGCCACATGGACCCTGATGCTGAGGCTGACCCACCTTTCTGCAGAGGACAAGCTCTTAAAATAAATGTTACCAAAGCACTGAAATCCATTCAACAGTTATTCTAAGATGATTCTACTTAATGAGAGACTTCTCTTCAGCCACAAGTTATAAATAGGAGCATTGCCTTTGCATAGTGTGAATCTCACAGCAAAGGGAACGTTTCTAGGGGAAATTTGGAGATTTCATCTAAGAGTGGATTATATTATCTCACTTCTCATTTTAAGAAAAGAATGAGAGAATGGAAAAGTATTTTTTCCCACCACGTGGCTCTCAGCCACATTAAGACCTACCTTATTCCTGAGCTCTGTCCTGCAGCAGAGGAATGCCTTTAGGAATGCTCTTCCAGCAGGCTACAGCCCTGCAAGTAAACAGGCAGGGACGGGCAGGATGTGGGCAGATCTTGGGAACTACTCTACCCCTCCCAGGGACCAAAGTAGCCTCAGAGCCACCACAAATGCAGAAGAGAAGGATGGTAAAGAAGGGCTACCCCTGTTGTTGTGCCTTGCATGATTGCTGCCCTTGCCTCCAGCCTGGCCCAGGACAACACAACTGGCACTGCTTAACACTCCTTCATCTGCTGACAGACACACCAGTGCCTGTCCTGGTCCAAGTGTCGTCACTTGTGCACTGGGGGATGCACTGGGATTTGCAGACACCCATTTAGTTTGAATTGCTGCCTGGCACTCAAAGGTCAGTGGCTTCTAATCTGTGACTTCAAGTATTCCCTGATGAAATTACCTATCAAGGATGCTGCCAGAAATGTTCCAACTCACCTGCCTTGCTGCGGAGAGGAGGCTGAGGGCATTATTTTTTGTATCATCATATAAAATTTTTAAAGAAACATTTAAGTTATAATTTTAAACATACACATCTTGACAACTATTGAGAGCATTAAAAAACTTACGCATTTTAAAAGTTATGCACTTTTAACAGTTCAAGTATCCCTTCTGAACTCAAAATGTCAGAGGAAGCCAACACAGCCAATTATTTTTTTAAATACCACACCCTGAGTTATGTGATTCAGTCTTTGATGGCTCTGCTGATTTAGTAACACAGCTCACAAAAGATCAATGTTCAGACAATCTCACTGGTCTCTCAGCATAACTTTGAGCACATTAAAGCACTCCATAATTTTTTATTGGAATGACAGAATCTTTCCCTAAATAAAGACAACATGGTAGAAGCATCAATAAATTGGGAGTCATTTTCTGCTTAAGTCTGCATAACACCAAACACACTGTTGAAACCTTAAATCACAGATAACTATTGCTAGTGGCAGAGCCCTTCTTAGGCTTCATGGATTTATTCCCAAAATGTATTAAGTCCATGAGAAGGATAGCTTTAATTTTTCTACCTCTAGTTCCCATTGTTCAGACATTGTTTAAAACACATCCGAAAGAATTGATTTTTATTGTCTGAGAAAGCATCAGTGTGAACAAGGTCAGAGGCCTTTCTCCAAACTCAGGTGATACAAGGAAAGACCCCAGAGAAAGAGGTGTTTGCGCATTATATAGAGAGTTGAATATAAAGTAATCCCTGAGTAATCCCTGAATACTCATCCATCCAGAAAATCTACTGACTTTCACTAGCAACTTTTCTCATTAAAATTTGAGATTTGGGATCCTGCAGCATAGGAGCAGGCACTGAAACAGACGTGCCTCCCATATTTTTATACATGGTCACCAAAGGAAGCAGTATTTTCAGTATTTCGTCTTATAACTTTCCCTTCAGTGGCATCATTGATAGAAGATTAAAGTGTTTATTCTCTTTCAAGTGTCAATCGAATATTTTTTTTCATTTAATAAGAAATGGGTATCATATTTCTCCTTTCTCCTGGAAAATGATAGCACAAACTTTTGAAAATTTGCCCCTGGTATCTAATACTTTACAACCTCCTTTTGCAAATTTTAGTTTTTAATTCCCATCCTTTTCACTTTTTGTGATTTTGTACCCACGGGGATGAAATTCATAGGATGTTTTGTGGTTCAGTTTGACTTCTCCAAAAAGGCCACAAGCTAGTCTTTTGCGATAAATCATAAGCTAAAAAGAACCATTTCCTACAAAATAGAATATTTCACAAGTACTAAGACCCAAGGACAGTGTTGCTTCAATGTGAATTAGGTGGTTTAGACGATTATTAGCCCAATTATCATTCAAATACATGGGAAGAAGACTGTTCTTGGGAGCAGCAACATACTAGAAACATCAGCAATTTCATGAACTGTTGATAACTGATGCTCTTTAAAACTCTGTAGGACAACAGAGACCTGGTACAAAACCTACAAGACCCTCCTGGTCACTTGTCCCCTGCTCAGGAGTCTGGATGCTGCTCTTGGCATTGTCTCAGCCCCTAAACAATGCGAGAAACCACATGATGGAGTTTCTCAGGAGGAAAGGAGAGTCAGGCAATTAATAAAATCTGGGGGAAGATGGTGATATAGATAGGGGTGGGTCAGAAAAATCCATTTCCCAAATCTTCTTTTAGGGTGCTTAAGTCCCCTGAAACACAACTTGTTTCAGGGGACTCAGAACTTGTTTCAGGGAGGGTCCCTGTTAGAGCACGTTGGAGAATTTCGGCAGGGGAACAATTCAAAGTCAGGTGGCTCCTCCAAGTTTCTCCATCCTGAGTGAGCCCTTAAAAGTCCTAAACCTAAATGTTTCTTCATTCAGTCTTTGAGACGCCACCATGACCCAAGTCTTCCATCTGGATATATCTCCCAGCAAGTCTCTGTTATGAACTGAATTAGAAACTTTGTCTTCAAAATGCCAGTTTTTCCAACAGGGATGTGGTCTTGGAATGATTTGAGATGAAGAATCTGTGGATACCCCATCCTTGGAAGTGTACAAGAACAGGTTGGATGGGGTTTTGAGAAACCTGGCCTAGTGAACATATGTTTGGACCAGATGATCTTTAAGGTCCCTCCGAGCTCAAACCATTCTTTGATTCTATGATTTGTTTAGCATAAGGTTACTGTGACAGAGCCAAAATTAAGCTCAGTTCAGGAGTCCAAGTCTTGCACCAAAAGGAAAGCCCTCCTGTCCCACATTATCTCAGCTGGGACAGGAGCAAAGAGTGTCCTTTTTACCAGACATGATCCTCCTGTCAGAAGATTTTCCATCTAATAGACAGGATTTCACAAATCCCATGAGTACACAGCCACTAAAGATTCAAAGGGGCTAATAGTCTCCTCAATTTCCCGTTCTTATGGAGGGTATTGAAGGAGAAAAAGACTCCTATCAACTTTGCAGCCATCCATTACAGCATCGTGTCACAGCAGACTCAGAAGGATTGGTCTTTGTATACTGATTGTCTCAATTAAAAAGTTAGCCTTCAACAATGGAGCTCGGTCATGAGGAGAAAAGCAGTATGAATGAAGATACTCCCGAACCGGCATGGTTCAGGAGTATTCATAATACTGCTATTTCATTGAGAGACTCCATAGATGAAGGCCAATTTTTAATTGAGACATTCAGTATACAAAGACCAATCTTTGCAGACTGTGTGACGCTGACAGTAGAAAAAATCCATGCTCTGTGGAGCTTCTTAATGACAAATCAGAACTAATAAACTTTATCCTATTTATAACAGGAATTAGTGAAATGATCATTTACAAGGGTCCATTTCACAGAAAATTGTGTCATGTTCCAGGACTTATTTTGGTTCCAATGCAGGAGCATCACTGGCTTCATGTCAGGATTCTCTTAAAGTTGCACTAAATCAACCCAAAGGCTAGTATTCCCCAAAGCCAATGTAATCCCTCCTCCTACAAAGACCCAGGAGAAAAGAGAGAAGAGCTTTTTTAAGACAGTGTACAGTCCAACAGCCTAATGCTTCCTATACCACCTTTACATGATCACACACTGAGCTACATGACATCACTGTCACATCACGTATCTCCTGAAAGATCCTAAATCTGATACCTGGGATAAAACAGTCACATCACCCCTCTACAGCTATTCCAGACCCTCCTGCTCACCTAAACTGCCCGTTTTAATCAATACAAAACTTTTCAGCAGCGCTAATTTATTGACAGAGAGATGCCACTGATATTTGGTCAACAGCCGTGGTCACTCCAGCCTGGCCTGGGGAATCAGTCCTGTCTGTTAACTCTGCTGAGTCTTATTGAAATTGTGAGGTTTCATCTGACCAAATACAGATATTTACAGTGTATTTGTCTATGTCTGAGTAAACCACCTGTCAGCCTTCTATAATCCATAGAGAGGAACAGATACTCCTAGAGAGTAATATATTTCAAACAGGTCAGATGAATTATCCTGAAAAACCTCTTTTTTTTTTTTTTTTTTTCATAATCTCTAAAGGTAAGGGGTGTCTGAGCAGGAGAATCTGCAACAGATATCCAAAATGAAATGAGATGAGCCATCATGACAACTTATGCAGTAAAGACCCATCTCCAGACATACACACTCAGACTGTCTTCTCGAGGCAAACAGACCCAAGGGAGGTTAAATGCCACAAAAACACAGCCATTTCCCCTCTGTCATGTCCATCCATACCATGGGCCAGTGCAATTATTTAAGGGAATTAAGCATCTGCAAGTCATTAATGAAGAAAAGTACAAAGGCATAGACCCAAAGAAGAAGTGACACTGGTTAACACAGAGTTATTCTTGCTTATTTCTAGTGTGTTTATTCCTTGTATTGTTTTTTTTACTTTCTTTTTTTTTTCTTCTGAATCCTAAAGACCTAAAAAACTGCCTGCAATTCCTCCAATTAGGGGGACAGATTCCCCAAAACTCAGTGCACACTCCATGGCTTTCTTGGCTGGACAGGACCTACCTTAAAGGTTACTCCCTTCATAAATACTTTCTGAGAGAGAGAGGCAGCAAGCAGAACCATAAAAATAAAAAATAGGAGAAATTGAAATAAGAGTTAATAGTTTTAAATTGTTTATCATACCAGTAGAATCTGGTATAAGGATATTTGATGCTTTATCTGTTTTCCTACATGCTGTTATCAGTCTTAGCTCAGAAACTGCTGAAGGAAAGCAACAGTTCTTTGACTTCCCCGTGTCACCACATCTAAAATTAGCAACTTAATTTTATAGCCCACTTGTAACTGCCACAGGCTGCCTGGGGTCATGGCCCATAGTCAGGGAACAGCTGCTAAGGGAAGTGAAAAGGATGCTAAGGGAAGAAAATATGGCAGTAGAAATATCTACCGAAAAAGAAAAAATTGGTTGAAGATAGCAATAAAAATAAATAAAGGTAAAACAGGCAATTTAAAAGGAGAAGATAAAACTAGTCAGAAATATACAAATAGCTTTAGTGAAAAAATGAACAGAAAATACACTCAGTGATAAACCCAAGGGATGGCAAAGAAAGAAGATAAAATAAGCCTAGTTGTAAACTGTTTTAATTTCAGGAATCAATCATAAAAATACTTATCCGTATAATTAAGAAAAGCCTCCAGAAAACATAAAAACTACTCTCAGAAACACTCTAGAGGTGGTACCATAATTAAACAGCAAAGCAGGACACGGGAAATTGCCTTGAAACAACCCAAGGTGGCTTATGAAACGTCAGACTTGAACAAAGACTGTCAACTTATCTATCAGGAATGAGCAGTTCACTCCTGCTCCATCCTCCCAGGGCAGCTGAATAGATTTATTATCTATGTTAAAGTACTGTATTTTATAAAAGGAATGAGGTTTTTTTTCTTCTTGCTGCAGGAACATGAAATCACTGGCCATTGTAGAGCTACACCACCAGCTCCTGTGTTCAGACTGAGCCGCCCAGGATGTGACGCTGCAGATTTGAGAAATGAGGCAGATCTGAGCTTTGTCAGTTCTCTCACAGGACCAGATGAATTCCAGGTGCTATAGAAGAGCTGTGCCTTGTTGCCTCTTGGCCAGTGCTGAATTAATTTCCCAGTCAGGAGTTAAAGCCACTGTGCCTGACCACCCTGCCTAGACCTGGTCAATGGGGTTTGTTACTGATTTTCTGGTGTATTTTGATCAGCACTGAGCAACGTTCTCTCATCAAGTACCACAGTGGATTGAAAGCCATGTGTTCCATTTCACTCTCATGTAGTAGACTCATTAGGGTATTTAAGTTACTGTGGAGAAATACAGTCCTACCACTGAAATGGATAAAGGGTTGCAGGGATGCCCAGTACAAGAAGTTCTGTGAAACAGGTACCAGATCTTGTTTCATTTCTAAGATCTGCAGTGATAATCAAGACAGTCAACACACATTGTCTGTAGCCTTTATCTGCTCACGGAATTGGAATTACAGAAGTTCTGTTGTACAAGTGGTAATTAGTTTTAAACTAAGCATGGAGCCAACAAGAATCCCTCCGGTACCTCCGGCTCTAAACTTTGCTGCTCAAAGAAAATCTTTGCAATCAATATGCAGAATGATTCCCCTTATGACAATCAATATAAACCTGGTTTCTCTGAAAAGAAATACCTGTATGCTGCCAATAGGCACATAATTCAACCTGGTTAAGCAAACACGATTGAAAAAAATTGCACTTGGGTAATAAGCAGTTAAACCACAACCAAGTGTTGGCTAAGCTTAGATCAAAGGCCACAAGTCCAAAAATATTAAAACCTGTCAATGGTTTAAACTTGCCCTCAAATGTGAAGTGAAATATGGCAGTTTTGACATCTCTTATTAAAATCACTTAAGAATCAATATTCAGGACATAACAATAATCAAATCAAGTTGCTTAAACCTAACTCAAGGGATCCTTCTGTTCTTCAAAGAATCAAAGATTAATTTCTAAGGAACCAAATCAATGCAAAGTAAATAGATTCTGATGAGCTGGAGAAGGATAGCTTACATCTACTGCATAGCAGATGAGCTCTGCGATAACAGTACTCCCTGAGCAAAGGAAATCTAGACAACTGCATAATCAGGACTGACAGAACTTGCAAAATATGACCCATAATTCAGTTTCATTCATTCCTAATGAATTGTCAAGGCTAACACAGCTCAAAGAAGCTTTGTGACACATAATCAGATCAGATCCAGGTTTGGCACGTTCTGGCCAGCTCTGCAGCCGCACACACCCTGCTGTGGGATTTGTGACTCTTCAGGGAGCTCCCAGGACAGGCTGCTTCACTATTTCTGTAGCACAAGAGTTTGCAAGTGTCAGGGCTCACGGGCACCTGTCCACTCTTTATTGCTAAATTTCCTCTATACTCAGAAAGAAATTGGAAGTTTTTGGAGAGCATTCATACTGTTTTACAGAAAGAAGCCTTTTAAAGTTAAAACACTTACAGAACTCTCCAATTCTTGTCACTGTACACGAAGGTACTCACCATAAAAGCCTCAATGTGATAAAGAATCCAACTCAGCTTGCTTCAACTTCCCAAGGAAAGAAACTTTTTTTTTTTAGGTTTCTTCTAGCAGTACGAGGGGAAAAGAGCTACCTCATTACTTGCATCACCTGTAGTGTGAAATTAATTTTCCACTAAGCAACATATTTCTTGTATATCAATACTGGTTATTATAGAGATTTTTTTGCTCTGCTCCAGGTGAAATCTCTAAGCTATAACACAAGTCTCTGGCAGGTGAAATACCCATCATCTACCCACCTACTGCCAACCCTGAAACAGTTTTCTTAAAGCAAAAATGGTATGTGCATAAGTTTTCTTTGCTAGGTGAAGTATGAGCTATTCAATTGACCTTTAATGATGCTGAAAAATAAATATTATCAGCCCACTCCCACTCTCAGATTCAAACTAGAAATGAATAACTTTTCCCTCAAGCAGAATGATTGATCCTGCTTTGTGGCTCATATTCACATGATACAATTTTTCGGCTTGGTTAGTGGAGTTGGACTTCAGGAGTACAGTGGGGAGAAGAAATTAGTGCACACTCCTCCCACCCCTCACCCCCAGCCAAGCTCCTCTGCTGTGATTGCCAGCATGGGTTTTTGTAATTGCTGATCACAACCCCTCTGACAACCTGCACCAGCAAGGACAAAGGAGATCATATAAAAGAAAAGTCCTGAGATGGAAAACAAGGGTTTGTAGGGCTCTTGGTGTCGCCTTATTATCTCTGAATAGAAGACCTGTAAGGAGGTTGTAGCAGGATAGGTGTTTGTTTTTCTCCCAGAAGACAAGTGATAAGATGAGGAAATGGCCTCAAGTTGCACCTCAAGTTTACATTGGAGATTTTGAAGAATTTCTTCACTGAAATAGTTGTCCATATTGGAACAGGCTGCCCAGGGAAGCAGTGGAGTCTTAAAATGAAGTACTTAAAATACATATAGATGTGGCACCTAGAGACATGGTTCAGTGATGGACCTGCAGTGCTGGGTTAACAGTTGGACTCAATGATCCTAATGGTCTTTTCCAGCCTAAACATTTCCATTAGTCTCTGATTCTATACTTCCCAAAAAAATCAAATCCAGCTAGTTTCTCTTTGCAACTCATATTCTAAAAATGTTGCCAACTGTTAGATAATATATTATTCAATTAGTAAGAAGTAAGAATGCTTGGAACAAATATAAACCTTCTTATTTGTTTGGTTTTTTTAAGAACTTAAGGTTACAATTCATGTAAAACTTGCTTCTAATATTATCTCTTATTCAGAGCTGGAAGAACTGACTGTGCACAGACTCAGTGACTTGATAAAGGTTGCCAGAACAACATCCTCCATCCATGGTTCCTGACTACAGTTTAGTGGGCTTTTAAGTTGCAATGTTAAGGGAAAAGTCCTTAACTTCACCTGTAATCTACAGGTGTTTATAAATCAAGATCATTAGGACTACAAACTCCTCTCTCCTGAAAAAACCTCAAATCTAGAAGGATTTAAAAAAAAATAGAAAAATTAAATTAAAAACTAAAATAAATATTATATTACCTCATGAGACTTCATACTTGCTTGCAAAGGGGAAAGCAAGTCTGAGTGTATCCTGAGCAGATCACTTCAAGACTTAAGACCTGTAAGTCTCCCAAGAGCACAACAGGAGAAGTTTCTTTCTGCAAAACACACGCCTCTGCTTGGCTCTACTAGTGGAGCTGGGACAGTCATCTCAGTTGAGCTCTGCTCGCGCCAGCTTCAGAAGCCTGATGTGATTTCCATTGAAGGGGATCACTAAACCTCCAGCAGCAACTGGAACAAGCCACTAGGACAACAACAAGTAAAAAGAAGTATTTGATGGAGGAAATTAACAGAATGAGCTGGTGTCCAAATATGACTAGTTTCCAATATGTCCATTTTTCTCTTCTTTTCCTGTTCCACCTACATTTGCTACAAGAATTTGAACAAATGTTCCTAGTTCCTCAGTTACAGCTCAGTGATTTCTGTAGATGCTGTCTCCCCCTTTCCTCATTCCCCGAACTTGAGATCTCAAACTTCAAAACATATTTGTAACAGTTGGTAGTGCATAGTACAAAGTGAGCAGGACTCAATAAAGACCTAACATTCCTGTCTTTAGACTAATTTGGCCATGGAAAGACCTGCAGAGATATGTCTTCTCTAAAGAGCCAGTCTTAAAGACAGAAATGCACTGCCACATTTCCCTGCTATGGAATACAGAGTTGGAAAGCCTGGAAGGAGGTATTTCAGTGTCATGGGAGATAATCCATAATTAAAGTTCATGTAAGAATAATAGGAGTATTTGGCATTGCCTGAACGGCTGAAATAGCCCAGTATCACCCATAACATTCAGGCATGGTGGTACAGACAAGATGTTGATATAATGCAGGCTTTTTCTTAGGGGTTTTGCTCCTCATTATGAGAAAAGGGAAGAATTTAAGAATGGCTTTTAAAGAGGAGGAATTGTGATCACCTAGCAGTGATTAATCAAAATATGTTTTAGAAGAAAGTGTTGCAGTATGACAAATTGAAATATCCTTTGAAGCCAAGATATTTATGGAGCAAATCTCAGAAATGTATTTTTGCAAGACAGTTATCACGTGCTGGAAACAAAAGCGTTCTTTTATTCCTATTATTCACAGTATCATAATCTCCAGAATCAAAAGCTAGCTCTGGCATGCAGCAAAGATGTTTGCTTTAAAATTATATGAAATGCCAGCAGAAGTAAGAAAATACCTACATATATGTATAGGTGCTACAGATGTGCTCACCCCCATATTGTCTGGGTCTCTGAGCTCATAAAAACCTTCCCACAGACCAAACAAATAAATTAATCTTTCCACTTAATTCTTCCTCTGTTAGGTCCCCATTGGGGAGCTTCCACCATTGTAACATGAGTCACATTCATGAGTCACACTGATACTTCCCCTGCAATAAGTCCTCCATCAGAGTGCTATTCCAACCCAAACACTCATTCATGGCACTGTTCTCACTCAAATTTGAGAGACAATCACTCAGGTGGGAGATAACACTATTTTCTGATTAAAAAAAAAACAGATTTGGCCCCAAACTGACCCCAAGAGAGAGAGTCACCATCATCTGCTGGTTTAAAAACCAGAAGACCTTTTTTCTTCCTTTTACTCTGCAACATGTTGAGGACTGCCCTTCTGCAAGTTACTTGGAATAATTCTCCACAAAGCCAGATGACATCCTCAGTTGGTGGGCTGCCCATTCCTAAGCTCAAAACTGGACTCTTAACTTCTCTGTTTCACCAGAAAGGATGCCAGAACAGCACACTGCTTCTTCTTAGAAGCAATAGTAACATAACACATTTATTGAAGACACACAGTGAATCCGCGATACTTTTTCAGGACTTTCTTTCATAATAATATTCCATAAACACTTCACTGATATAAAATTCAATATATTTTACCATGTACTTGATATATCTCATTGGAAGTTACTTCAAAACACCACCCCAGCTGTGGAAAAAGACCATACTATTTGTATGTTCAGAATAGCAGCATCTTGCTGGAAAATATGACAGTTGATAGGATTGAAACTTTAATCAAATCCACTGAAATGCACTCTTTGAAGAAATAAGTCATGGAACTTTTGAAGTGGAATCACCTGTCTAACCTATTTGAGACCCCCCCTACTATTTTATCAATTAATATCTATACAAATACCCCCAAATCAGATGTCTAAACAGGCTATCATCGAAGAGAAAAAGGAAATTCAGACATGCACCTAGAGTAATCCTGGTTGGTAATTAAGAACACAGCAACACAGACAGATTTTGCAGGTGCATCTTCCTGAGAACGATTCCATTAGTGTCCACACTGCGCAGATGGGCTGTGTTATTTTAAGGTTTTAATCAAAATACGTGAAAATAGGCACAGCACCACGTGCATACTAATGCTGTGAAGTGTCAGCTGTGAAACAGTCAGTACACTCTTTTAAGAACACTAGCTATGTAAAAACACAGAAGCGAAGGAACTGCTGAATTAGGCAGTTTAGAGCAAGGCTCAGAGGCTACAGCTAAAAAGTGATGCACAGCACATTTGTAATAAACGTGGACTGAAGACAACATAATCCTGTTAACACAGAACAGTATTCCCACATACTGATAGAAACTGCAGTGTCACACAGACAGAATACAAGAAAGTGTTAAGTCTTCAAAATCCCAAGGTATTAATTAATGATTAGGAAAACCAATCACCTTCAGTGAAGGGAAACTGCATCCCCTAATCCCAACTCAAGGGCTGACCAAACCTGATTCAGGGGACAGGCTCACCTTGCAGACTCTGTGGTCTGAAAACTTTGTTGACTATGTAAAAAGATAAACAAATGCGGATTAAGAATAATGGAACACAGTTCCTTCTGGATTCTCTTTGTAAGAGACAGAACCTGTTCCTGCATGTCTGCATAATTAAAAAAAAAAAAAAATTCTTCTGAATTTGGGTTTCCTCTATGCACAAGGGAAAAATGAAAAGAAACAGATGTAGCAGAGGTTGTGTTCAGAGTCACAGTGCCCCAGGTGCCAGGCTTGAAAATCCAAAAATGTCCTCTTACCTGCACAAACACAGCACCACCCGAAGTGGTGCCTGGTGCTCGGCTCCTGAGCCCAAGTGCGCCCAGCGGGGACTGCGATGGCGATGGGCGGGAGGGGCAGGAGCGCAGAGACAGATACACGGACACGGACACATGCACAGGCACACACGGACACACTCCTCCAAACCCCTCTGCTCACACACGCACTCACAGGGACATGTCAGTGACACGGCGGGGATGGGCAAAACTCTGCATCCTCTGCACACCCACCCCTGCCCCGGCGGGGGAAACCAAGGGGAGGAAAGGAAGAGAGAAAAGAAGGAGAAGAGAGAGAAGAGAGAAGGAAGGAAGGAAGGAAAAGAATAAAGAAAGGAGAAAGAAGAAAAAGGAAAAGAAAGAGAGGAAGAAAGAAGGAAAGAGTGAGAGAAAGTAAGAGAGAAAGAGAGAAAGAACTAGAAAAGAAAGATGGAAAGCAGAAGGAGAGAAGAGAAGAAGAGAAGAGGAAGAGAAGAGGAAGAGAAGAGGAAGAGAAGAGGAAGAGAAAGAAACTGAAAGAGAAGAGAAAGAAGAGAACGGGATGGAGCGGAGGGGTAGCGGGACCTGGTGGTAGCGGCGGGCGCGGAGTCGGCCCGGGCCGGCGCCCGTGCGGGAGAGGGACCTGGAGAGGGACTGGGAGAGGGACCGGGCAGGGCGGGCGCGGGGTTTAAGGAGCGAGGGGAGGGGAAGGGGCTGGGCGGGGAGGGCTGAGGGCCCCGGCGCTAGCCGGGAGCGGGGGGGCGGCCCGGGAATGGGGACGGGTCTGAGGGATTCGGGCGCTGAGAAGCTGAGGAGCTGAGGACGCGAGGGTGGGAGATTTGGGGGATGAAGGAGGTTCGAGGGAAGGGGATTGGGGGTGCCTACCCTTGGGTAGAAATGTGCTCCCCGGAGGGCAGAAAAACGGGGGGAGCCGTGTCCCCGCAGTGTGGGGAGGAAACGTCCTTTCTGTCTTAGCAAACAGGTGGTTTCTGCTTTTGCCTCCTCCCTGAGCTCAGCGTCTAAATAAGAAGGCCTCAGACAGGATACTTTTGCTTGAATTTCAGCTCTGACTTGTGTGTTGGAGCAACTATTTCTTCTCCAGACACATCCCCTGTCCCCTCTGGTGCCACACATGCTCCAGTTTCTGTCCCTGTGGAAGCATTTTGACAGCTGTTTCCACTGTTCCATCAGGGATGGATGCCTACCACAGGGAACTGATGTCTGTCCTAAGGTGCAGATCTCAAAGTGGAACCAAAGGACATACAAAGGATGTCATCAGTGCCCATGCATTTATTTAGCATGACTGTAAACATAGTTTCTCAGGTTGCCCAGAAAAGTGGTGGATGTCACATCCCTGGAAATGCCCAAGGCCAGGGTGGAAGAGGCTTGGAGGAACCTGGTCTAGCTGAAGGTGTCCCTGCCCAGGGTAAGTGGGCTGGAATGAGAGGATCCTTTCCAACTAAAACCATTCTGTGATTCTATGACAAAAGCAGTTGCAATCTAGAGCAGATCAGTGGGCCAAGATCTAGATCAGGTTAGAAAGCTGTGCCTGTGTTTGCTATAATTTCCAAGTGCAGAATTGAGGTCTTAGGTGTCAGCAGAGCTGTGGCTGCCCAGATCCATACCCACACAGCTTTGGTGGTAGACTGCTGGGTTTGTTTTTTTTTTCTGGTCCGTCCGCTACAAGGTAGCAACAGATATGAGACTACTTTCAGTTGTGTTACATCTCGCCCTCCAGATGAAGCAGTACTACAGATACTTCTCCACAAAGTTTTCAGCTTTGCAAAGAGAAATCACGGACCAAATTCAGTTTACTATACTTCAGAATTTTCTGGGGAATGTGCATTGAGTATCAGATTGTCAAAACGTGCTTAGATTCAGTGGATTTCTGTCCTGTCAGTTGCTTGGAGAGGGCAGCTTTCTGTAACCCCTCTTGCCAGTTACAGATGTTATCTTCATTCACTCCAGTCTCGTCCCTGCTACTGCCAAGGAGACGAAGTGTATTAATGTTATCCTTCGTACCTTATTAAGACCAACTCATGGGCACCCTGTGCAATTGTAAGAGACCTGTAAATCTCTCAGTTCCTCCCCTCCTGGGGCAGAACACATTCCTCATCTTCTGTGTGGGTACAGATAGACTTTGCTGACAAAGAAGGATCATCACCTTTGCTGTTCCCTCTCTGGTTTCCTGCAGCGATCTCTATCTCAATAAAAGTGAGAGTCTGAGTCAGCAAAGCACTTGAGGTTAGTGTTCATAGTGTGGCTGTTTAAAATTTCATAGCGGGATTGCATTCTAGCCACAGGTCATTAGACAGTCTGTTCAGAGGCATGAAAGAAAATGTCTGTGAGTGCACGAAGGTACAAGATTTCTTGGGGACCCACCACCTGTCTGACCCCTGCCTAGCTTTTGGAGTGGTTGCATGGCTTAGTCACATCACTGTCATCAGAATTAGCCTTCCATTAGTCTACAAAAAATAGATGTATTTAATTCTGAGTGTGCATTTATAAATCTGAGAAGGAATCATCTGTCTCAGACTGTTTCCATTCCAGCATTCACAAACTGACTTAAAAGGATTGGTAGGCCGTTGGAACAGGCTATCCAAGGATGTGGTGGAATCACCATCCCTGGCAGTGTTCAGAAAACATGTAGATGTGGTGCCTATGGACATGGTTTAGTGGTGCACCTGGCAGTGCTGGGTTGATGGCTGGGCTTGATCTTAGAGGTTTTTTTCAACCTTAATGATTCTATGAAAAGTAACAGGAGGGCAGGGGGTTGCTCAACTCTAGACCAAGGCAGGAAAGCAAAATTTTTCCTGTAATAGAATGTTACATTTTTTATGCCAACTTTCTGCATACCTTTTTCTTCAAACCAAGTTTTAAAAATCTTTTTCTTTTCAAACCAATATTTGATTAAATATTATCTCTACTTGAGGTCCAATTGTTAAGCCTACAGGATGCTGGTGGTTTTCTTCCTAAAGCTTCACCTTCCCAAGAATTTGTTGACTATAACAGGAAAAGGATCTTCTTACCATCACGTTAGCTTGATCTGCTGTAAGGGAATAAACCAAGTGGTGTATGGTGCATGTAGATGAATGTTGTGTACACTAAAGAAAACATAATCACCTCTCTCTGTCTGTAACAGTGGCCTGGTTTGTATTTACATTTTGCAGCAGTTACTATCTCGCCTACTGCATATAATAATCATCTGTCAACATACTTACAGCAAGCTCAGTTGTTAAAGTTGTTTCTTCTCTTTACATTGGACCAAGGTGATTAACAGGAAGAAAATCAGTCCTCTTTGCACATATTTTGTCTCCAATGATCTGGGAAGAAGCATAAACTGTTTTTAAGAATATGTAGATGGCAATTCAAACTGCTGTCTTATTGGGATTTCTGTTGGACGCAGCACTGAATCAGCAGCTCAGAGGGTTATCACAACCATCAATGAACAGATACATAACTCAATTTCCCCATATTTTTCAGTTCTTTCTGTTCTGATTGTGAGACTTTGATTTCCATTTTCACCCTGGGGTTAGGAATATAAGAGATGACTGTACTGCATCAGGAAGAAGGTCTGTGTAGCCTGATATCTTATCCTCAGGAATTGATGCCTCAGCAGGTGTGTAGGAAAACAGTAATCATTCCACAATGCTTCCCCAGAATAGCATCTTGGATTATGATTGTGGCACAGGGATTTCCTCACCAAGACCTGGTGTGTGGCTTGAACAGCTCACAGTCCTTTCTTCTTTGGTAAATTTACCAGCAACATTTAAATTCATATAAACGCTACTTACAAATGTTTTGTGGCAACTTATTTGGCAATAGTTCACTCCCAGGAATTACACAGTCTGCAAATCATAGTGACTTTACCGCCTGAAACTACTGATTTGATCACAGACATAACTGTATCACCATAACCATCACCACATTTTTAACTCAGTAGCCTTGCTGCAGTTGTGCAGAGCTTTTTCTTCTGCCTGGTTAATGGTGTCTCAGGGCTCTGACAGGTTTCTTATACAAATTCCCTAAAAATTCTGTTGCAGGCAAGGCTCACATCAGTAGCTGTGTGTTGACAACTCATAAATTCTTAGGAAACAAGGATTTGCATCACTGGGGAATACTCCTGAGCCTTTTGTGTCTTTATATATTTTCTCTTGTACACACTATATGTTATAGTCCCTAAAGGCTTACATTTCAAGGCATGAAGTTGATTCAAATAGTCTCTTTTTAGAAAAAGTCTACCTAGCATAGAAATGTTTCTTTCTCTTTCCTGCAGTGTAGAATTTTCTATTCCAAAACCTATTAAAAGCAATGAAAGGAAAAGACTAAATTCTGTAGTGGAATTTATTTTCTGTCTCGTGCTGCATTATGCCTTGTGTGCTCCACTGCATTATTGCACTGCATGTTATAGGTTTGTTATAGGTTTTATATGATTCATGTATCGTGACAGTTTGCTGTTTTGGTCTTACTTGCTCTTCTCTTACTTTGTTATTGTTAGTGAATTATGGGGTTTGTAGTTCCTAAATCCTGACACATAGATGCTTTCTGTTGGATGAGCATTGCAGGCAACGTTTCATCCAGTACTGCAAGTTACAAAGTCGTGAATTATGGAATCCTCACAGTTTAGTGAAAAGACTAATAAAGTTAATCTAAGAACAAATAAAATTTCTACTAATCCTACAGTAATTTTTGCAATAAACTCTTCAAGATTGAAGAGAAATGGCAACAAATATGGGAAAAAAGCACCATCATCATGAGCAAAGACTTTCAAAATTTGTTTCCTTGTCTTCAGAAAAACCAATTGACTACTTCAGCCATATATAATTAGTTCCTGTATTGAAAACCCCAGCTACATCTAAATCCCATTTAATATAAATGGTTGTAAGAACAATGATAACTCACAGAAATCATTATTCTTGCCATATTTTAAGTATTGCTTGGTTTCTGACTTGTCTAAGAGTAGCCTCATAGTGCTCTATCTCTCCAGTGCACAGTGCTTATGTTTATCTATCTACACAGTCACCAGCTTCTGATTCTTCGTTCACAAATCACCTTTATAAAAGTGTAACCTTTAATTTTATAAGTTAATACCTAAACCATATCACAAATGCAGCATTTTATAAGACTCCTTTTAACTTCTCTAATCTGGGACAGAAAATGCTGTGCTAGAGGAAAGGAGAAAGCTTTCTTTATGATGGCTCAACCTTTTAAAACTCATTTTGTAAAACATAACTGTCTTAAGTAGCTCATTGGGCTGATATATGAAGGATGTATAGTGGAATAAGGTTCTCTATATGTAATAAATGCAATTTATCCCATGGCTGCCTCCACAACAGTCAACAAAAACAGTCAAAAGCCAAACATACAACTTGGTTCTTTATAGTTATATCAACATCAAAGGGGACCAAGTATAACATCATTCATATAGGTATTGTAAATTAAGATTACCAATAGATTTCGTAGCTTCTCTAAATCAGATATCAGATCATGGGTGACATTAAAGAATCACACAATCAGAGAATATTCTGAGTTAGAAAGGCCTCACTAGGATCATCAAAGTCCAGCTTGTGGCTGACAGCATCACCTGACTGCTGATCTGACAGCATTACCAGGTCTATAATTAAATGCTTTTTCTTCTCTCCAGTTGTAGAGGATAAACTTGTGTAACGTTGAGTTCCAGAGATGACAGTAAATCACATCACACTTGAAATCAAGACACTTTTAATGACATTGATACAGTGAACAGCTTTCTTCTCAATATGTGTATGACTCAGTGGCTCAAGTAGTCAATGAATTGCAAAATGGAGTTTTCCTGATAGACTAGTGTGGAACAGTTTTATTCCTCTTTATTGAACAAAACTTCAAGGACTGAATCCTAGAAATGCACTCCACTTGGTGCTTGGAGTGCTCTTTAACTTCACATTTCCTTGTAAAGTGGTAAATCAACGTTGATGCCTCTTTCCTGGATTTTCAGTGAAGCCAGGCAAAGTGGACAGGGCTTTGCTTGCTGAAAATAAAATCTAAATGCATTGTCTCCATCTCTAGGACAGGGAAACATCTCTCTTCCCTTCTTTTGTTTACATCTCAGTAACCCCACAATCAGCAAAGAATCTGAAATTCCACAGCCCTAATTCATTTACAAACACCCCTTCTCACTGAACTCAAAGACATATGCTCAGGACAGAACTCCATGCTGAACATCACCAACACACATTACTGCTTGTGCTTCACTTTTGAGCTTGAGCAAAACAATATTTTTCTGTCTTTTCTTGAGAATTTAATGCAGACTGAGTAAAAAGATACGTACTATACACTGTCTTTCTAGATAATTTTACTTTTGCATACAATCTCTATTTCTTTAAAGCTAATATTACACTGAAATCACAGTTATTCTTTAATTAGAGACAAATGTAACAGGAGCAAGAATTAAAGAATCATAGAATAATAGAATCATTTAAGTTGGAAAAGTCCTTTAAGATGAAGTCCCACTGTTAACACAGCACTGCCAAGTCCACCACTAATCCATGTCCCCAAGTGCCACATCTACACAGCTCTTAAATATCCCCAGGGATGGTGACTCCACTGCTTCCCTGGGCAGTCTCTTCCAAAGCTTGACAACATTTCAAGGGAAGAAAATTTTCTGAATAACCACTCTAAACCTGCCCTGGTGCAACTTGAGGCCATTTCCTCTGGTCCTGCCACTTTTTAACTGGGAAAAGAGATCCAGGAGAAGAAAAGGAAAAACTATGCTGATGAGTCTAGAGTTAAGGGCACCAATGCACATATAGAAGGTCTATATTTTTGAAGTAGACAATTAACTGGTTTCATGTCCTTGTGTCCTGGCCTTTAAGGCTGGATTGAATGGGATTCCGAGCAACCTGGTCTAGTGGAAGGTCCATGGCAGGGGGATTGGAACAAGATGGTTTTTAAGGTCCCTTACAATTTATGACTCTATGAATCCTGTGGTCACTCATGACATTGTAACAACACTTACAAGAAAGAAATTTATTCTGGTAGCATAGGCAGCATTGTGACCCTTATTTGTGCTGAAATATCCTTTTCAAGCAGTTGATCTGAAAGGGTTTGTTCTCTGGCTTGTATTGTTGGATATATCCTGCAACAGTTCCACATCAGTAAAATTTGTTCATGTTCTGGGCATATTTCCTTAATTTTAGAACCACACCAGAGAACTTGCAACTGGCCCTACCAGCAGCATATAATAATGGCAGCAGCTGATCAGATGTTAAGAGGCTGTGCATGACACACAGAAAAGTGTGTGCCACATGAGGGTGAGTGGTGCTGTGGGTGTAAAACCTTTCCCTGTGCACATTTGAGAGGAGAGTACTACCCACAATACAAAGTTCTGGGTAGCCCAAGCAAGTGCTAATCATACATTTCCTTTCCGCACTCCAGCAGTCTGTTAGCTGGTATGTTGTGAAATGGTTGGAGGCTTATACTGTTTATCCTATCAACTACAGGTTCCCAAGCTTACACCACCCAAGTGTCCTTCTCCGTGAAGCCTTTTGAAAAGTCCAGAAATATTTCCATAACATTTTTCTTTGTATATTTTCAATGCAAAATAACATTCTCAATGAGTGAAGGATATATAGGACTAACTTTCCAGTCCGAATAATTTTATATCTTGGTAGCTCCTAGGGCTATAAGTTATATTTGGTATCCCATTGAGAGGCAAAATATTACATTTTAACCAAAGATAAAGTCAAATTTCTTCTCCCATGACTTCTAGAAAATAAAGTTCTGTAGATTTTTATATACAGAAGACAAAAATAATGACTCAGACTGAATATGGCTTATTCATGGCCTCAAGCCAAGACAAATATAGAGGAAAATTTTAAAGGATTAAACTTGAGAGATGTAGAAGATATTCTCATATAGGAAAACTTATTTTAAATGGTAACTAATATTTTTTCTAGGTATGAAATATTACAATTAGTCTGGGAAGAAAGGTTTGACAGCATCAAGCTAGTAAAGGTGTCAAAGGGAAATAATATATGAATTTATTACATGGGTATCCATAACTCATGTATACTATATTTACTAGATAGAGGATGTTTTTTCTTTCCATTAGACTTCAAAATAGAGAGAAATATCAGTGTCAGTGTCAATGGTAACAAATGCACCTGGCTGCTATGTATTTACAAGCTGAGCAAGGTGATGGAAAAAACCCCTGTGAATGCAAAATACATTTTCCAATTGAAAATATTAATTTATTTATTTTTGGTGCCGTTAAATGTTAACACACTAGCTGACATATCATTTGAGAAAAGTCATGAGAAAAAAAAAAAAAGAGATATTTTGAGAAAAGAGAGGACTGAAGACAAGGTCTGCCCTATCAGACAGGTGGGACGAGTTGAACCGAAAGTAGGGAAAAGTGTGATTTTGGAGATTATTTTGTGCATATAAACGCATTCCACAGATGAGTGATTCACAGTGTATTGCTGGATGCAAGGAGCTGCAAGTTGGGTCTTCAGACATAACGTAAAACATGAACAGATGGAAAATTTGGGAGGAGAAAGGAGAAAGAATTGTGAGATTTCTAGAAGGAACACTTAAAGAAGCTTGAACTTCACAGAGTGCACATCAGGCAGCTGAGGGCAGGATGATGGGGTGACTTAGCACAGTGGCAAAGCCAGAAGAGTGATTTTACTGGTTGCATTTTGAAGACTGTGGCATACTCTATGCAATTTAGAAATTAAAAGAACATAGGAAGAGCTCTACTGAGTCACACCAAAGTAGCACTTACCCCCAATCTTGACTCCATTAATAGCCAGTAAGATAATCCTAGAGAAAAACAGGATGAATCTGCAGTAAAGCTTTCCAGAATAATCTCTCTTGCTTCAATAATTTGTATTTTTGTCCTTAGATGAGAGAATGGTATTTAACAACTTTCAGTGGACATCTCTCTTATGAAAAGCACAATACTACTGCAAAGCTCTGCACTGTGATACACACTGTAGGAAGCTCTGGGTAAGGTAAAAGGCTGTGACTTGCAGTGGAGGGGGAGCCTGAAAAACAGAGAGCACTTTCCAACTTTTACTGAAGAAATGCAGTTGTTTTCTGGGAAAGTGGCATATATTAAAAAAGAATCTGCTTGTCAAGTTGCTGACGTCATTCGTTGTTCAAAGAAAGCTTTGCATCTTCCCAAAATTGATATGGAACCTTTCCCTGAAATACAAGCTGAAAAAGCACAGGTGCTGTTCGAAGGAAAATACAAGTTCAGCAAGTGAATTATGAGGCCTTGCTCCTTTGGCTGGTCTGATAAGCTGCACTCCCTCAGGGAGGCACCATAGAATTGCAAAGACCTTTAAGATCATTGACTCCAACCATTAACCCAGCACTGCCAAGTCCAACACTAAACCATGTCCCTAAGTGCCATACCTACAAATCTTTTAAACACCTCCATGAATGGTGACTCAACCAGTGTTCCAAAGCTTGACAACACTTTCCATGAAGTGATTTTTCCTAATACCAGTCTAGACCTCCCCTGGCCCAACTTGAGGATGTTTGCTCTCATACTCTCCCTTGTTACTTGGGAGAAGAGGCCAACCCCTACCTGGCTACAAACTCCTTTCAGGTAGTTGTAGAGAGTGATAAAGTTCCCCCAAGCCTCCTTTTCCCCAGGCTGAACACCCCCAGCTCCCTCAGCCACTCCTCATCAGACTTGTGCTCCAGACCTTTCCCCAGCTTACCTTTGACACTGTGAACCCACTTCTCAGCAAAGTCTGCTGCCTCCCTGGGGCCCGGGTTAAAGGTGTGGTACCTTCCTACCTTGGTACAGCCCTTGGGTTATTATTAATTATTTCTTTTTCATGTAGACAGCATTGAAGTTGCAATAAGAAGTCCAAGGGTGATCAACAGAGACTTCAGGACCTTGGCCCAAAACAATATCCAGTGCTCCAACTGAAGTCTCACAGGCTTTAACTGAAATGGAATAATTGATCCTCCTGGCCATTAATACTTTCCAGAATAAGATTTTCCCTTTTCTGCAGTAGAATTCTGCTGCTTGTTGCAGGAAATCTACATCTGGGAGTTAACTGCAGTAAAGCAGATTTAACATGCACCTTAGGAAGAGCATGGAAAAGGAAGGCAGTTGTGTTAGGGACATGCACAGCCCCACTGACAGTCACCACAAAAGCAAATGTGCAGGAAGACAAGCCCAAGAATTTCTGAGGGAGGATAAATAGCCAGACTACAGGAAAAGAAGAAAGCAATGGTTTTCTGAATTAGCCACTAGTGTTTTGTCCCATAGATGGGTGTGTGAGGAGATTCATTCAATTGCACTAAGAAACAAAAATGTAGAAATAATAAAACAAGGCAAGAAACCCACCAGCATAAACATAAGGTAAAAATCCTTCGCACAAATATTTCCTGTTAAAAATTACTATTTTAACTCAGCATTTTTTAGGTGAAAATTTTAATGTTCAGGATATTTGATAAAAGCTTATGTCAGGGCAAAACTTTGTGATGCAATCTGATCTTCTTTTTTGATTCCTCATGAAACATATTTTTTATCAAGCCCTTTTAACTACTAGAATAAACTGAACAGAATAAATGTCTGACCATCAGGTATGGCTTTCCCAGGATACTCAGTCATGACATGCATGAAGGAAGGCACTGCACTTGGGGTCTTCTTGGGCAAGGACAGACTCTTTTTGGGTAGCAACAAATGTGGTGAGCATCAGACACAACCATCAATCATGATCAGCAAGTGCAGCTAAGAAATGGGAAGGCAGATTTGACCTTTACCACATCTTTGCCCTCTCAAATGCCAGAGCAGTTAAAGAATTGCTCTTGTTTCATCAGACAGGACATTAATCTCTGCCTGGTCTTTTCAGCTTGTTAGGTACCTCTTACTGAGATAACAGTTACGTGGGTTTGGAGAAAAGCCCCATCACAACAGATTCTTCGTGGGGAATTCATTTTTATAACTTTCTCACTAGTAATGAAAAGAAATATTACAATGGAGCCAAAAACTGGTTCAGTAATTTTAGTGAAGTGTTTAATACAGTTTCAAATAACATCTCCCATGTAGGATCTAGCTCATGGTATCAAGTGGAGCCTGAGATCTTCTCCTTCTTCTGTCAATGCTGAGTGCTTGTCTCCAAAATTGAAAATCCTTGTTAGGTGTCACAGCTTGTGGTGACTGTCTCACTCTCATCACAAACTAAGTGAAATATCATCACTAAGCACAGTAGCACAGTTATATTCTCTTCAACACAGTCATAGAAGGAGTCTGCAGTGTCCTTTAAAACTCAAAGGAGTGGTAAAGCCACATGGTGCATCAATGAGTTTCATTCCATGAGTGTCACCAACGAGGCTATACAGGATTCAACACGCTATACAAAAATATGCATGTTGTCTGGACATTGAGACCAAAGAGTCTTAGAGATCTGAACCTTCCCTACATTCATTGTCCATTTCCTTGTATTTTATAGCAACCATAAATTCCACCATGTGAATGAAAGACTAAAATATTTACAACTCGAGGAAAAAAGCTTCTGCTCAGCCCCACTAAAATTACAGTTTTATGTCACTGGTGAAGTTACCTGTGATTTAATGTGACCATGGCTTGAGGCAAATAAAGAGCTTCGTAAGGTTCTTCCATTTAGCAGAAAACTGGGTGACAAAGCAGCTTAGACTGGCACATGATGACTTGTCTGAACAGCAAACCTGGCTTACATGGATAAGGAAAAATGTGAACATCTAGCTCTGCATGTGATTTATTTCTGAACTAATTGCTATATAGAAAGTCACAGTTCCTCTAGAGTGATCTCTCAACTCAATCCCATGTCTTTGTCATCTGGCCTCAGCTGCCTTCACAGGTGACTCAGAGTTTTGGAAGCTCCCTGGTGAGATTATCACAGCGTGTGAGTGATGGTCTCAGCTATTCTAGCTCAAGAAATATTTTTAAGGTTTACTACTCAAAAAGTCTTCCAGATTAGGTTGCTCAGAGCCTTGTGCAATCTGACCTGGAATGTTTCCAGGGATGAGGCATCTACCTCCTTTCTGAGCAACCTGTTTCAGTGTTTCACCACCCTCTTGTAAAAAGCTTCTTCCTAATGTCTAGTCTAAATAGAGCCCTTCTGAGTTTTAAACCACTACCCCTTACCCTGTCACAACATGCCCCACTACATTTGTCCTGAACACTGCTATTTAGTTGCCCCTCAGTACTCTCTTATTTCCTATCCTCAAAAGCTTTTTCTAGCCTTGTTGCTTTTTGTTCATACCTTTCTAATTAGTCTCTGTATTTAAGTTTATGTCAGTAGCTGCATATCCTCATCCATTCATAAATAAACATGAATAAAGAGAAATAATTTAGTCTCAACTTTTTTCCATTATCACCATTGTCGGCTGCACATTTATTGAAATTCGCTTTCTGCCATCATCCAGGTCTTTAATGAAGATAAATCAGTAACTGTGGATTCAGTACAGACTCTGATAGAAGCCTACTCAGCATCTCCAGTCAAACTGACTGAATACTTTCAAGAGTGACTTTCCAATCTATCATCCATACATCATCTTTTGCTCATTGTGTGTATCTGAAAATGTCACATTGGGTCTTACCAAAAGCCAGTAGAAGTCATAAAGTACCATTATGTCATTTCTCCTGTATCTGCTAATCCATTACTTTATAAGGAAGGTGAATAAATTGTTTTAATGGGATGTCACAGATTGTTGGACCCAAAAATTTAGCAGTCTGAGAACTTGAATCATAGAATCATAGAATCAGTTGGGTTGGAAGGGACCTCTGAGATCATCAAGTCCAACCCTTGATCCACTACTGCTGCAGTTGCTAGACCATGGCACTAAGTGCCGCATCCAGTCTCATCTTAAAAACCTCCAGGGATGGAGAATTCACCACCTCCCTGGGCAGCCCATTCCAATGTCTGATTACCCTCTCTGTAAAGAAATTCTTTCTAATATCTAACCTAAAGCTCCCCTGGCACAACTTAAGACCATGCCCTCTTGTCTTGCTGATAGTTGCCTGGGAAAAGAGACCAACCCCCACCTGGCTACAACCTCCTGACAGGGAGTTGTAGAGAGTGATGAAGTCTCCCCTGAGCCTCCTCTTCTCCAGGCTGAACAGCCCCAGCTCCCTCAGCCTCTCCTCATAGGACTTGTGCTCGAGTCCCTTCCCCAGCCTTGTTGCTCTCCTCTGGACCTGCTCCAGGACCTCGATATCCTTCCTGAACTGAGGGGCCCAGAACTGGACACAGTACTCGAGGTGTGGCCTCACCAGCGCTGAAGAATCGCTTCACAGGGGAAGAATCACTTCCTTGGACCTGTTGGCCACACTGTTCCTGATCCAGGCCAGGATACCATTGGCCTTCTTGGCCACCTGGGCACACTGCTGGCTCATGTTCAGCTTGGTCAAGCTTCATGAATCAGGATTGTACCCGGCTTTTAAAAGAAGACATAATCTATCAGACTTAAAAGCATTAGTCAATATCTCTCTCATAGGATTAGAACATTCTCCCATGCCCACAGCATCCCACAGTGATTGCCTATGAGGTTAATGGGACCATTTTTAAGTAGCAAAGATGACAACCATCAGATAGAAAGTAGATGTCCTATGGGTCTGTTTGTTCCTGTGTCACAGATGGGATGCGAAAGAGGACCTTCGAAATGCTTTTCAAGTTATTTTTTTCAATCTACTTTTGTGGGTTTGTTCACATTCCAAATATAAATTTCTATACAGTTACATGGAATACAGGCAGATTTCTTTAATCTCTTCACCTCTTCACCTGGAGGGGGCATTACACTAACAAAAAAGAAAGGTCCTTGTTGAATTGACAACTGCCACATGGCAGAACGGGTGCTTTCATTTGCAGACCCGAAGTTGTATATCCAGTACTCCTAAAAACAGCTTTTTACAACACTCAGAACTGTGTTCTGTTTCAGGCCCTCCATTACAAGAATGAAGGGGCTGAGCTGGACACTATTCAGAGAGCTGGATGAATGCTCAAAAGTCAGGAAAGCATAACCTAAGTAAACAGATTGAAAGGAATGGATTGTTTTGCCTAGCAAAGAGGAAATTGAGGGTGGACATGGCAGAAATCCTGAAATATGTAGGAGGTTGCTGAAAGGAGAAAGGTAGTAGATTTTTGTGCATACCTATCTGGGTTAGGTCAACAAGCAGAGGGCTTCGGTTTTCTTTAGGGAGATAATGTGTCAGAGAAAAAAAACAGTATTCATACGGCTACTGAAATAGGCATGTAATATTTATTCATGAAAATTTGGGGCTTTGGGATGGTTGTGGGCTTTTGGGGTTTTTTTTAGAACTTGAAAAAGCACTATTGGGACAGACTTGTATGAAGCAGAAATACAGACTAGGTGGGAGTCTCTGAAAGTCCATTAAACGCTGTTTTCTGTGATTCACTGTGCTGCAGCATTTACCACACAGCTGTGTCTCCCTGGCTGTGACTTCATCCCCTTGCTGACTGCAGTGGCAAACATCAAACTGTTGTCAGCATAGTTATTGCAGAGACAGCAGTGATGGTACCAGAGAGTCTGTTCTGAATAGGCTTCCACATCTGTCGTTTATGACACTTGGACTCAGGGCCATATTTCCCCCTGTTTCACTCCAATAGTAGGGAAGATTTGGGATTTACATTCTTTTGCATGCAATGAGACTACATGCTGAAAGATTTTAGGGCACATTTGTGTTCAAAGCAACCTGAGACCAGGTTTTGAAGATTTGCACACTTTGCTGTTGGGCAAACTCACTTTAATTCACATATCTGAATGCTCAAGAACTACAAGATCATCTCACAGGACCATTTTTGTTTCATCTTTCCTTCTCCTACTGAGACAAATCAAATCTGTTTGCCTAGATACATTCAACCTTTTCCCTCTTGTTCTGGGAAAGGGAAACAGCACATATTTTGGCATGACCTAAAAAGAATTTATTCAGAATAAAACTGCTAGGTACATTAGCAGTAACAGTTCTTAAAAAAGAGAGTAGAACCAGGAACGGAGTTTAGTGGCTTTCCTTTGGAGGGGTTGTGAATCTTTTCATGTCAGCAATTTACTTTGCTTTGTCATATTTGTCTTCCTTGAACTGCACAGGGTTGTTTTCATTAACAAATCTGAAGTGGAAAGAGAGCTGCTGTATTAATTGATAGCCGAAGGAAATAAATCTCTGCTCTTTCTTGCAAATGTGCTGATGCATAATGTGTTTTCCTTGGGAGAATTTTATTCCTGACAGAAGCCAGCCATCTGCTGGAGTTCTGCTGCAATAACCCTTTCTAGGGCTGCAGGACACAGCCAATTGCTGATGTTTAAAAAATCAAAAAATCCTGTTTTTCTTCAAATTTTATGAAAAATAAGCAAATTGAAAACGAAAGTGTGGAAAATATGCAGAGAACCCTTAAAAACAGACCATTAGACAGGTGTTAACTGCTGATGAAGGTGAAATTGTCTAACATGAGCAGGGAATGGAGCACAAAACATTGCACGCATATTTAACATCTATCTGCATGTTGAAAACCTGACCAGTGAATCCAGAGCACTGAACCAGCTGCTCCTCAGACCTTCAGAGGAGGACTGTCATCCTAGTATAGAGCCCATCAAGAGGAGCCAACCAAAGACATTCCTTCCACAGAAAGCCAAGCCACCTGAACAGTTTGTTGCCTAAATGGATACAGGATTTAACACAGGTAAAGCACTCTGGGAATGTGTAAAATTTAGGGTGGAAGATTTTAAGGGGATTATGGAAATGTGCAAAATGTATTGCAGGATGGTTAGAGGAAGAATCGAAGGTGGGGGAAAGGGAGGGATTGAGGTGCACTGGGAAGAAACAAGAACAGGGAAATAAGGGGGAAAGGAGCCGAATATGAGTTACCATGTCCTAGATCCTCAGGAAATTCTATTTCCAGCCACCCTCTCTATTCTAAATGCACACGTCTCCATGTTAGTGAGCTGCCAGATGAGTTGGCTGGTGACTGGATAAGGGGTCTGGATGCCAGCACCTAGAAAACACTGTGGTCCAAGGGTAGGGTATTGGGGAGAAGGGTGATCCCAGACCAGCTGCAGGTGAGGTCCACATCGTGGCTCTCTATTTCAGTAGCAGCCTTCAATCCTGAGCAGCTAGACAGGAGGAGAAGATTGAGCCATCTTTGTTCATGTTCCTAAAAGTGCCGGGCATGTTTGCGGGTGGAGGTGTTGACAAAAAGAATAAAAGTAACCTGTTTCTGCATTGGTCTGTGTGTCTGGGCACGTGTGGAGCCTGTAGTGTGTGTGTGTGTATGTGTGTGCAACTAGGGGCAGCAGAGAAATTATCCAAGTCAAAAATCACCCAAGTGACTTCATAGTGTATATTCAAAACTTAACTGAAGGAGGAGGAAGGAAGCAGGTGGAACCAACTGGTCGACATGGTCAGCTTGTAAAACTAGGACTGCGTTTTTATCCTTTTCCTGATGGAATCTGTGGTTGCTGGTCTCAAGCTTATCTTTGCTACTTGCCACCACAGTCAGATGGAGAAGGGATCAGGTTATCCCACCCCTGAACACTCTGGTCTTTGCCCCACAGTTCAAGATGGTTTTTAGCAAGGGTGTAGGAAGTCATATCTCAGAAGCAAAAGGCTGAATATATTGCTTCAAAGTGAAGCTGATTAACATCTTTCCTTGGGCAGAGAGGTGTATCCCTTTAGCTAATGGGGCTGAAATAATAATGGCCTGCTTAATAGTCTCTGGCAGTAACCTGGTGCAGCACTGTTTAGAAATGACAGCTTGATGATAGGACAAACTGGTTGATTTACCAAGTGAATTATCTCTGGAAGTGCACCCAGACCTCAAACTGTGATTTTTAACTTAACATCAAAGTTTACTTCCCGCCCACACAATGCTGGCTTGCTTACATTTTCATTACCTTCCACTGACAGATCCCTAAAATGAGAAAATGAGAAGAGGAAACCTGGTGATGGAAAAGCATTAATTGAATTGCAGACATGAAAAAGCATGCTCACTTTCAGGAGTAAAAATAAAAAAATCTTCCACACCTCTGTTCACTGCTGTTCTGTACAGCAGTCTTGGTTGTCTAGGACTAAGAGGTTACTAAAAGTAGCTTTATGTCCTTCTGCCTCTGGATATAGAGGTTGCTCTGCTGGAGGGCTAGGTGTGGCACTTGGGGACATAGTGTAGTGGTAGATTTGGCAGCTCTAGGTTAATGTTTGGTTGGATGATCTTAGAGGTTTTTCCAAACCTAAATGATTCTGTGATCCTGTGATTCTATGAGTAGACCAGGGACTATCACTGGAATTCCTGTCTGTGGAAGAGTGTCAGGGCTTCTCTCTGTGCATCCAGTGACATTGATGTGGCTACTGGGGCTTTTCACAGATGCTCAAAGCTAAAAAGTGGCCTCTGAAAAGATAGTAAATCCACAGCATGCTCCCTGTCATTCATCCATGGGGGCAGCTTGGCACAACTCTGAAGTGTACTGGGTGTACAAGCCCAGAAGCTGCTGCCACAGAGAGCCCCAGGGGGAGCAGCTGTCCCTGAGGGGCTGCAGCCCAGGAAAGGGCCCAACCTGGGGCAAGGAGCAGGGAGGAGCATCCCAGAGGTGCTGGGAGTGACCAGCAGTCTCATCCCCACCCCTGTGCCCCGTAGAGGTGAAGAGTCAGGAGTGAAGGGGGGAAGTGAAGTACTGGGAAAGACCCTTGGGTAGAGAGAAGGTGTTGTTTCTATATTTGTGTCTTTGTGTCAGTGTCAGAATCTATTTTAATGGAATTTCTTTTCTTGTTTCAAGTCTGTTTTTCCCTCAATAGTAACTGGAAAGTGATTTTCTTTCCAGTGGACAAAATGGAAATACAAACATTAGGGGAAAAGCTTCTTCCAAACTTTCATCTTGCAGCAAATTAACAACAGAAGCACCACACTTT